>NC_136694.1:3047334-3437098 GCF_947650265.1 Symphodus melops | reverse complement strand
TTATTAAAGCAAGTTTCTAATTAGTGACAGGATTGTGAGCATAAACACACAAACTTGCACACACACACACACACACACACACACACACACAAACTTACACACACAAACTTACACACACACACAAACTTACACACACACACACACACACCCATTCCTATAATGAGAAGTCCTCCTCTGCACACTTTAACAAATAAACACACCCCAAATGCCCACATACATGCGCACACACAGACACACACACACACACACACACACACAGGACAGTGGATTAATGTGACCCTTCAAGGCTTTGAGTGAACGCAGCCATCTGCAATCAGTCACTGCCTTTACATCAACAAACAGTGTTTTTAACAAAGGATGCTTTAGCTGCTGAGAGAGTGATGGTGTTCAATTACAGAAACGCTGAGCGGAAACATCCTCCTCCTGTTTCTACGCGACACAACTGTTGCTGCTGTGATATACGGCGTCCGTGTGGACAAGAAGGAGCGACTTTGAAACGCCGACGAAACAAATGTTCACTGCTGTCCTTCTGGATTCTCAGAACTTGGACACAACTACAGCCCAAAGCCGTTTCCAGACCACTGACTGACTCACAACGCGCTGGCTCCCAACGTTGCGTTCATTAATGCACACAGCAAATAAATAAATAAATAAATCTTTGGGAGTCATGGTGTTGCAAGTCTTTGTTTGCATCATAAGTGATTTTTTTTCTCAACTCAGCACCTAAATAAGTGATGTGTGTGTTTGCTCTTAAGCTAAATCTACGTCTATAGAAGTTATTAATTAAACATGGATGTAGTTGCTGTTGACCAAGTTTCTTTAATAAACACTGTCAACTTTCATCAAGCACAACAAGCCTCTAACTTGCATGTAAGGAACATTATTATCACCTTCTTTGACAGCTTTGTATTAAACAACAACTCCCATGAGCCTCTGCTTCACTCTGTACGACGGAGGAGCCAGAGAGCTGGAGCAGATTAAGATCAGCTCGTTGTCGGGATTTGAGCAGAACACTGTTGAATCTTAAAAATTCAACCAAAACTGACCCAGTTCACCCGAAGTGAAAGTGAACTAGTTAAAGCTGCTGAATGTTTCATCACCGTTCGAAAAACATGTAGTCTTTGTTTCAGGGTGTGTTCATGCAGAAAATGCAGAATGGGGAAAACCTCCTTAGCCTGGTTTTCGCTCCAATGGTTACCCTAAATCGCCTTTTTTTGAGGGAATATTTTCCAGATAACAGTTCCAATTTTGTTGCATTTTCAGAGTAGTTAAAATGATACCATGAGCGAACAGACCGAGTGGGAAAGTTAGGGCTGATCCCCCGATGTGTGAAATTAACCGATTGCCTGTACTGTGTTTGTTTCATGACTTCTCTTGGTGTAAGAGTAATTTTCTCTCGTGTCTGACAATGAAAACAAGTCAAAGTTTGTTGAACAGGCGACTCCCTCTGCCCAATAAAAACCTCTTCTCTGAATCAGTAGTTGGGCGTGCTAGATACCAATAAACATCGGCCACTGACTTCGCTTTGCTGCTGATACCGATGTTGAACAGACGCATCAGAGCACCCCATAATAAAAAATTCTATTGTACGATTTAAAATCTATCATCTATTTTTAAAACTTAAAAAAAAAAATCGATTTGTTTTTTCTTATTTCTTTCTTCTTTCTTCTTTATTTCTTATTTTACCTCAGTAGAATGCCAATCAGAGCAACAAGATCTTCAGCCAGTCTCTAAGATGATCCTGAAGTGTGTTCTCATTCATAAATAGAGCAATGAATCCACATGCATTTTGAATCGGACATCTATTCTAACCAACCCGACCTCTAACCTCAACATAACAGGTGAGAGGTGCTTTTCTCTTTGTGAGGAAGTGTAATCATTTCCCTCTGATTAGTTACACATTAGTGACGCGTAACTTACACATTACTTTTAAATCCCAGCAATGAATCGTCCTCTTCTGCAGACGGCGGCTGTGCTGAAAGATTTGTCCTGCTCTGCCACGGAGTCTCTGCCCCTGAAGGTAGCTCTTTATAGAAGCTATTAATAACAAACTCGGTTGTATCTTCAGAGCGGCCGGATCACTCGGCTGACCGCGTGCTGACAAACTTCGCTTCCAGAGATGTTCGGGCTGCAGATTAAACCTGCACAGCTGCTCTTTAAGAAGAGGGAGATTTCTTCATTTCTTATAATGGTATCAAATCAAAATCTGAGAGTGGACATTACAAAAGATTCTCACTTTAATTTTTCTGACGTTCTCTGCAGCACACGAGCATGTTTTACAAGACAGGTGCTCACCTCTCATTTTCAAATCCTGACTCTCTCAGTTTCTTATTTTTCATCTCGTCTTGTACAGACGCGGCAGCTGTGCTTACTGTACTGTGTGTCAGTTGGTGAATTCCCTCTCTCCGGCCTGGACAGTCGGCTGGCCGGCTGACAAGAAGTTATTTATAGAGAAACCCCCAACAATGGCTGCCCGGCTAAAAGAACACATTCCTCCTCGGCTGATGAACTTCACGGAGAGGAGGGAGGAAGAGGAGGAGGAGGGCAATCATTACCCTGCACTCTTCTGGAAAACGTCTAGAAGTTCAGACACGACAGTCCCTCTGATGAGGCCCTTTAAAGGAATGAAGTGTTTCAGTGACATGACAGGGGGGGGGGGGGGGGGGGGGGGGCTTCTCTGGACATGTTTCAGTGGTCAGTGGTTTAGCGGCGGTGGGGGCAGAAGACACTTGTCAATGCAGAGGAGCCGGGTGGGTAAAGGAAGTTCTCATGGTTGTTAAACTTTATGGCCCTGAAGTAATCGTCCTGGGGTGACAGAGGTTGAGACTGGATACAAGACAGGACGGATATCCGGATCACCTTCAGGACGTTTGGGTGGAACTCAGAAGCTTTGCCCAGACGTGTGCTGCACTTCCTTTAGCCTCGTCATGAATCAGAGTTTCTGTCTGGGTGTGGACGCTTAATGTTCCCCGAGATCACAGACCTGTGATTCATGCAGAACAGAGTAAAACATTGCCTTGACACAATATTTATTGGCTAAATCAAAGTTGCCTCACATGTAGGTTTGGCAACTTGGCGGAAAAAATAAAACAGCAGACTTCTAATTCAAATGATGTATGGATCCATGATTTAATGTTTCTCTCATAAAGGCTGAACTGGAGCCATGTATTTTATGTTATTCTTAAATGTCTTCACTTTTTTGTGTCAATTGTTATTCGGCCTTGTTATTGGCCAATGTTGTAAATTGTGATTAATAATGTTGCTAGCTGATGCTAAAACATATATTTAAAGGCATCGATTGACAAAAAGACACCTGCACAATGTGAAATAAAATAACAATACAAATCTAAAAAAGGCACATACTAAGCAGCCCCCATCTTTAAAGAAGCAGAAGATTCAAAACATTCAGTGAAACAAAAGAGAAACAAAGCTAATCAGACAGGAAGGATCTCGCTGAGCAAACGGTCCGCTGAGTCATGACATCGTGACGGAGGGAGCGTCTGCGGGTGGAATTAGATGTTAAAGGGCATAAATGAGTGCAAGTATCTGGTCATCGGGGCCATCATTATAAACAGTCACAACTGCCAGAGAGGAAGCTATTAAAGTCGGTGGACTTTATCCGGATCGTAACTCAGAGGCAGACAGGTGCGGCTGGCAGCAAACACATCATAAAGTATCTACAGCGGCACGAGCGATAACTTCTGAAAGCTCTCGAGTGGAGAGGCTGAAATGCTTCAGGGTTCAGTTATAACTCATGTCTCTCCTCTGGTGTTGTTCAGCTGTGGGGAATCCGTTTCACTACAGGAGCCTTGAAACAGAAAGACGAGGCAAGTCGAGACAGAAGTCCTCCCTCCGTGAGACAAACAGCCAATGACCGATCAGCTCGGTACCAAGGTAGCTACACAAAGTAACCATCAGAAGTGACTAATCATTCACACACTGCTAACAAGGCAGCGGGAGCAGGTTGGGGTAGGTAAGAGACGACTTACTCTACCAACTGAGCTACAGCTCATTTAAAAACAGCAGCAGCTGTGCTCAAAGAAGTAGAGAGACAGAAACAAACATCACATTAAACAAAGACTTGTGATCAGAATATCTGTTTTTAAATTCAGATGTCAGTCGAGGTTGTTGGCCGTTACTCCGTGCAGTAAAAAGAAAAGTGGATCTACTCTCAGCACAGCAGAGAGGACAGTGGACCAAACTAAGACCTGATAAACATACAGTAATGTCAAACGTCTTTTTCAGCAGCTTGGTATGATTGTCCCCAAAAAGCAACGTGGACAGACTTCATTGATCCTAAAATATGAGCCAACACATCTGTGATCCTGTGTTTACTACATGCCATTCACCACAGAGGTATGTGTGTGTATGAGTAAGTGTGTGTGTGCGGACGTGCGTGTGCGTGTGTGTGGTTGCAAGCGCCTCAAATCTAAGTTTAAAACCCTGTTGTTGAGGTCAGTCAGTGTGGACGGCAACAGTCCAAAGGAGACATTTACACGGAGCAGACTGAGTGGACATGCAAACACTCATTACCAACGTGAAACACACTCTGTGTTTAACTGCTTTCAAGTCTGAGCGGTTGAGAGGGCCGGGGGGGGGGGGGGGGTTTAAAAGACAACATTCAGTCCCACAGACAGCAAGAGTCTGGCGACCAGGTGAGGGGGGTCATCAGACAGGGGCGGAGCTTAACTGCCATGATAAAGTCAGACTGGGCCTTAAGGACAGGGTAGATAAACATTAAAGAGAGGGGCGCAGACCTTCTTGGGACTCTGATTTTTTTTTTTTTTTTAAAAAGGAGCACAACTTTGAAATAAGAAGGAAGTCGACCTCCAGCAGGAGGCGATGAACCAGGACTCTGCAGCAGACTGAAAATCGTCGGGGTCTTTTCAGTGAATAGCTCTGCTGTTCCATCAGAGCTCCACTGGGCCGGAGAGCAGTAATCCTGAGGCAAACGAGCCAAACACAACCTTTGACACTGGTCTGCTCTGTCCCACTAACTCAAGCCCTGCCCACAGCACATCGGAGCCTATTTTGGACACAAGTGTGTGTGTGACCACCGGGCCTTTTTGGGCCCAGCGGGTTCCTGTACTGAAGAACATCCCACAGACTGAGCCATTTAGGACCAGTTATCTGCTATAAGCTGCACCGAGCTCTGCAGGACCTGGGACCTCGTTTCATGAGCTGCTACTGTGTGTTAACATTAGGTTGGAAATGTTTTGCTGGATATTCCATGATCACATCAGGGGATCAATTCACATGTGTGGAGGCTTATTGTTAATAAAACAGCGCATTGAAACAATCATCCAAAACTTCAGAGAGCAGAAATAACACCTGCAGAGAACAACTTAACATGAGACGTCACACCTCAGTCCAAGCATGTACAGAAGGGACGTACCAGCAGAATATACGAGTCATGTGTTTCTACTGAGGAGGCAGACAGATCAAATGTCCCGACAGCACAGTAACGGACATTGCATCACATCGTATATGATGTTGTATCGTGACATAAAACATCACCTGTGTGTTTGTGACACAAAGCATGAGCATGTTAGTTTAACCATCGAACCACCTTCAGAGTTAAAATGCATCATTAGTGGAAAAAAAACAATCAGCTTGTCAAGTTTTCTACTTCATAATAATTAATCTGAAACAATCATACTTTACCTTCAATAGACTGAGTTTAAATCCACAGCTCCTCAGACTCCTGAGGATTATCTCTATCTTTATAGCCAGACATCACAGAACCTAACGAACGAGGCACGATCAAAAGGAAAGACTAAAAACACTTCAAGCAGAAGAAGCCAACACACTGCAGGTCACTGAGACAAACATCAGGACTTTACAGCTCCTGGAAGCAGACAGAAGCTGCAGCGTGTGTCGGTGCTATCAGGTGTGATCACGCTCATACAAACAGCACAAAGTCACTCAGTAGTCTGTGTGTGTGTGTGTGTGTGTGTGTGTGTGTGTGTGTGTGTGTGTGTGTGTGTGTGTGTGTGTGTGTGTGTGTGTGTGTGTGTGTGTGTGTGTGTGTGTGTGTGTGTGTGTGTGTGTGTGTGTGTGTGTGCTTTGGGTGGTGCATGTTGTTGTTTTTTCACGACGCGATCCCTTCAAAGAGAAATCAAGCTTCTCATGCTGATGGTGGCGTTCAGCGCTGTGCAAACATTTATCTGAAAGGACGCAGAAACTCCTCTGAAAGTAAGAAGGACACGCAAAGCTTTTTCCCTCCGTCATTAAATGTTCATCGCTGAGCTGCACAGCTCCGCGGCAGTCTGGGCCTCCAAACAGCTGGAGGAGGGACACACAGCTGGAAATGCAGCACGTCAGTTTGCACACACATGAATGACAAAATGGTTGAGCGGGGCTGAGAGTTGGAACTTTCTGAAACGCAGATGCTGACTGAGCTGTGATGGTTAATGGGTAAAATGCACTGAAGCTTCAGTATGAGAACAACAATGTTTACTAAATTATTCACAAGTCACCAGAGTCCAGATGCACGTTTCTATTCATACACACACCGCCACCGAGTTTGAGAATAGCCACTCATAAAACCTCCGACAAACGTCAGCTTGCTTTCTGATGCCGTCCTGACCTCTTTCTTCAGCGAGTCTGTCTTTTCTGTGTCTTTGTCGTCTCGGGACGATGTGAAAGGAAATGCAAATAAGAGCTCACACATTTGGACAGCCTCTCCTCGAAGGCATTCAGGGTATCGTTGGCTTCTGCACGCACACAAAGTGACGAGAGGTTGTTGTGTGCAGAATGAGGCTACAACTCGTCGGAAGCAAACTCAGGCCTCGAGGCGGGAAGCGCGAGTGGCTGACAGCCGGACAGACTCTTCACAAATTCACATTTGTGTCAATGGAGTCACAAGAATCGTTCGAACAGAAGAAGAGAACAAAGACGAACTTCAGGCAAAAAGAAACTGCTAAATCATCCACCTTCTTTAAGGAAATAATTACCATAAACTTTAAAGTTTGAACACTATACAGCCTGCAAGGTTTGTATAAAAATGAGATCATGTATTAGTACACGATTTTTAAACATGAAAGAATTGATGAGGGAATTCTGTTTATTTACAGCCCGTCCTAACAGCACGCAACCTGAGCGAGTCTCAGCGACACAATCAGCCTGTATTTTCCTGTATGGAGCGTCCTAACTTTCCTGTTTCTATTGTCCTCTCTGTCGCTCGCGTAGTGGGACGAGGAACGATGAAGGGTTCGCTCGCTGTACGAAGTGGAGATGGCGGTGCATAAATAATATCCACATCCCTGATTTAAATCTTTGACTTTTACCAACAACACCGGAGAAACACTTTGTCTCCCTGTGAGCCGTTTTGTTAACGATCCTCTGAGCGTTGTGTGAACAGCTCGACCTTCAACACGAAATCACGAGATGTCACATTGTTTGAAAGGAGGAAGTGAAACATTTCGTGGACGCAGCGTGTACAGAGCATGCGACGTACATCTCTGGCGTGCCGAGAGGACGAGGAGTAAATCTGACCAGGGAGGGCTCCTGATATTCTAATATTCAAAAAGTCATTTTTTATTTTTAGGTGTTCATCTGACTATTATTTTGTCTTTTTTTCCATATGAATTTAATTAATCCCCAGTGAATTCTGGATTGTGGTTGACTTGAAATTAGTCTTTTTTTTTTTATTATTTGTTGATCATATCAGATGGTTCACTATTGTCAACCACAGCACTCACACCCTGGTTTCAACATAAATGCCTCTACACGAGGTGCTTCCTTCTCCACCGGCTCCTGCAGCCAGCTGGGTCTCACCTCCGCCCGGGTGTCTCTCTGCCTCACCAGATAAAGTGCTGGTTCAGGGCTTGTAATTCAGCCGGTCTAACATGCTCTGAAGGCACACTCTCCTCTTCTTGATGCTGTGTGTGAGTGAGTGAACAAAGCCAGAAGCTGCTCCATATTCATGACTGCAGTCACAGGAGAGGGACCAGACACACACACACACACACACACACACACGCACACACACAGCCCTCAGGCCATGACAGCTTGTTAAGGCTATTTGGCCTTACAGTACAGGATTTCATACAGACGGCACAGTAGTGACTCTGAGAATTTAACCGGCGGTGTGATCGAGAAAGTGTGATCGCTCGAAGTTTCCCAGCAACGGCGAGAAAGACGGAAACATCCACTTTAAAAGTCTGAGTGTGCACACGCTGATCTCCATCTGCAGACACTCCCATCCAAAGTCTCTCACCTCCTTTTTAATGATCCGGCCAAACTCTCTCTGAAACACATATTCAAATGAGATGATTTACTGCCCAACTCAGAATAATAAAAAAAAGACTGCTTAATGAACTCCACCCACAGAGAGCCAGCTCTCTCAGAACTCGGCACAGAGCCCGTTACCACACATTATCAAAGCTGGCTGCAACAAAGACAGACTCCACACCAAAGAGGCTTCATGCATCAGAGACCGTCTTGTCTTGTCTGGATGTGAGATAATAATTGGTCCTTTTCTGCAGGTATTTGTGGTTAAAATTTGGGATGATGATTTTTTTTTTATTAATTTTTTTTAAATAGGCCTTATGTGCAGTGGTTAGCGCTGTTGTCTCACAACGATTGGTTGCAGGTTTGAATCCTCGTCTGACAGGAGGCTCTCAGTGTGGCGTTTGCTAACATGCTCGTTAGGTTAATTGGTGACTCTAAATTGGCCGTCGGTGTGTCTGCAACTCTGGTCACTGAACATTTTAAAATGCAGTCTAATTATCTAAATTGGTTTTTCAGCAATTTGAGTAGCAAAATAAAAGTTTAAAAAAACCCTCAAATACCACACTGCATGTGTGAGAGAGTTTCAACAAAACAGGAAAAATGAGAGTGTGTCAAAGGTCACTTCCTCTGGCAGCATTAAACTGTCATTTTAATGGTAAATTTTTTTAAACGTTGCTCGACAGTAAAGTTATTAATTATCTGGGATGATCCTCTGTCTGCAGAGCAAGACGCCATGGCTGCACATTCATTGTTAACGTCTCCTGTTTCCCCCCTTTGAAAAAATGTTTTGGGTCCTTCAATGAAGTAGGCTGACATTGATCTGCAGACACTCGAGAGTCTCTATTATCATTCCCTCTCCAGCCGGTCACTGTGGCATTAATATTTAAGGAAGGAGACACAAAAGGCTGTCAGCTGGAAGATGCTCATAGACTCTTCAAGCTCCCGGCTGTCCTGCTAAAACACTTTTTTTTTTCCATCTACAGGACATCAAAACAACTTACTCTTTATCTATGGACTTAAACTTCTGAACATGTTGGATGTCTAGAAACTGAAAAGTGTTGGGGGGTTTTTCTACAGATAGGAACTTGTCCTATTTTTAAATCCTTTGAATAATCAGTTAATCATTACATTTTAGACCCTTACCCCCCCAAGCTAATCATCTAATCTAACATCCACATCCGGTAACTGCTGGTTAGGACAAACTGGGATTTACTATTCTTAAAAACATTGGGAAAAAAAACACGACAAAGTCTTAGCTGAGTGACCCAGAGCTTCTACAGTGACCATAAATCAGGAGGGATGGGGAGAAAGACAAACAACTGGACTGAACATTTTGCTTGTGGCACAAAAACAAGTTATTTTTACAATTAGCTGTGAATGGAAGGGGAGCCACGCAGCCAAACAGGGACAGATGGATGTGATCGGAGGATGGAAGGAGTCGCGTTTGCCTCTGGGTAAACTCTCCGGGGAGACACGGAGTGTTTGTACGAGCAGCACAAACACAATACAGAGGAAGTGACCACATGGGCATACATGAAAACAAACAGACAGACATGAGAAGCCTCGTCGTGGGTCGAGAAGGAAGAGCAAGAGTTTGGGGGATTGTTTCTTTGATGAGCCTTCTGGAGGATTGTTACCTCTGATCTTCTTGCATATCTCCAGGGGACGCTTCCGAGAGCGAGTAAAAGTGGAGTTCATTCCCAAACATTCTCTCTTTCCTCACTCACGTTGAAGCATTTCTGTTTTCCACCATCTACATGTAATATAATAATTTCAATAACTGGTAAGTGACGAGCATCCCCACCACGACTCGATTCATCTCAGAAGTATGAAAAGTGTTTGGCACTGGATGTTAAGAAAGACAAGCAGCACACTGAATGATGCATGCCCAACTTATCAAGACCACCTGTTTTAAAATGAGGCAAAGCTCAGTCCGATCTTTAGTCCTAATTTAAACCGAAAGCTGCTGCAAGTAAAAGAGAGTGAAAGAGAGTACATTTCAAAAATACACAAAGAAGACATTTGGGTGCAACTGAGACAGTGTGCAGGAGTTTGGTCATCAAAAGCAAGAAATTATCCAACATTGTAAAGCCGTGGACTTGTATTTCTTCCACTGTGGAATCAACAGGTAAATTCATAGATTTTTTTTATAACCATAGTTTTAACAAAATCATGACAACCTACCCTGAAAGCAAAAAAATAAAATAAATAACTTTTACGACATCAAATTGATTTAAAAAAAACAAAAAAAAAAACATGAAGTGGATGTTTTGCAAAGCATTTTATTTTTCGGCCTCCTCTCTGATGACGTGCATCACTGACTTGAAGTGTAATGGGTCAGATTAAGATGCCGCGCTGACAATCTGTGCAGCTCGTCTCAGCTGACTGTTAACATTCAACAGGTAAACTGAGCAAGGTGTCCATGAAGGTGATAATTCAGAATCAGGAGCTTTCCCTCTACATTCATGAGCAAAAACGTTTAAAAATGTCCAAAGACACATCGCTATCTACGATATGCAACAAGAAAAAACAAAAAGGGTGTATTACGTCAACTGTGAAGAATCAAAGCTGATCCAGAGTAAAGGCAGCAAACATTTTCACTCAGGCAGCTTCGTAGAGAAATAATGAGATAAACAGTCGAGGACCCTCAAACATCTTCACATGAACTCTTGACTGATTCACTTCTTTGTCCTCAACAGGAACCAAGGAGGTCTACCAGACAGCGAGGACTGATTTGGGACAGATTTAAGTTTGTTTAAATGACGAAGAAAGAACCAAAACAAGAGGACATTTACAGCTCCTGGACACGATGAGTGACGCTGCTCGAACCAGAGCTGGTTGAAGGATAAGCCTGAAACATTGAACAACCATTAGGAAAATTCATTTCCTACTGACATGGTACTCACCTCTGAGCACGCAAACACAATACACCCTCTCTGTCTCTAAAAACAACCACATTAATCCTCTTTTCCTTGCAACACTGCTCTTTTTCTGAGCAGCGTTTTTAACCTGGGGATAATCTTAACGGCTGTGTTCTTGAAGGAAGGGCAGCAGCGGTGATTTTGCAAAGCATGGACAGCATGCTCTCATAGAGGGGAAGGGCAAACCTGTAGACACACACACACACGCACAGTTTGGCATGTATAAAGGCTCCTTTCTGTGCCTGCCTGGGCAATAACAAGGGCAGCGCAGAGGGAGTGAAGGGTAAATGTTAGTGTGGCGGCTGTGTTGTCTGCTCCTCTCTCAATGCTCTGTGTGTGTGTGTGTGTGTGTGTGTGTGTGTGTGTGTGTGTGTGTGTGTGTGTGTGTGTGTGTGTGTGTGTGTGTGTGTGTGTGTGTGTGTGTGTGTGTGTGTGTGTGTGTGTGTGTGTGTGTGTGTGTGTGTGTGTGTGTGTGTGTGTGTGTGTGTGTGTGTGTGTGTGTGTGTGTGTGTGTGTGTGTGTGTGTGTGTGTGTGTGTGTGTGTGTGTGTGTGTGTGTGTGTGTGAAACACCCCCCTACACAAAGAGCCTCTTTGTCGTCCCATGCTCCTAATGCTGCTTTTCCATAGTGTGGCCTGCCTTCATAAACATTAGGCGGCGTGTTGCTTATGGAGCCGTGCTGTTGTATAACATATAAAGGTGAGAATGAGGCTGTAAAAAAGTTTGAAGACCGCTGCTGGAGCTTTTTCTTCTTTTTTTTTTTTTTTTTTTAAACTTAGACTGCTGAAGTGTCTAGAGTGCAGTAAAACCTGAATGAGCTTCTCAAAGGCAGAACCTTAATTAAAAAAATAAATTATTGTCTCGTCAAAGTTGAGGCGGCCACTCTGCAGCATCGACGAGCCGTGAAGCCATAAAGAGAGTCCGACATTCCCACAGCTGTGATAATGCTGTAAGTGTGCACCACTGATCGGAGCCTCTTGGTTTCAAAAGCAAAGCTAATGCTGAAGTGCCATAAACCTGCACTCTATGAATGTCCACAAGGGGGCGACTCCCCAGCTCGAGGAGAGGAGTCAGATTGCTTCGACAGGCTCTCAGCTAAATATAACAGTACTATTCTGTTTTCTGTTTGGTGCAACTCGTAGTCCGGCAAACACCCGCCGAGGTCACACGAGGATAATCTCCTTCCCCCTAAATGCATTCCAGTCCACTTCCACTCTCGGCCACCTCTCTTCACCAGGCTCTGTTAAATGCCGTGGATTCCTCTTGGAGGTGAGCGTGACGGTGCTTCAGAGCTCCAGGCTGCGAGGAGGAGAAACTCCAGTCCAGCAGCAAGATTTTTTTTTTGTTTTTATGAGCTGCTTACAATGCAAATGTACTCCATATTTCAGGATACGTCATGGGGGGAGGGTAGACTGTGTGTATCTGGAGTGTTAATGTGTGGGTGAATTTTAAGTATCCGTGTTCGTTCACATCGTTAGCAGAAGCCTCGAGAGCAGAGAGAGAAAGGAAGGCCACAGTTTGTCACACAATATAACACAAAACCATGACAGTACAGCGAGCTCCCGTTCAGTGTAATATAATCTTAAGAACCATGACACTGTCTGAAGCTATGAGTAAGCCCTCACAACAACCCGCTCTGGCTTTAGACCACCCTGAAAGATGGGCTTGCCATCGTGGTTTTCGGCCACCCTCTGTGAGTGTGCCAGTACGAAGCCACTGCTGTGTGGAGCAAAGCATGCTGGTCCGACAGAGCTGACAACAAGAGGAACTTCACGGAAAAGAGAGGTGGATTAAAAAAAAAAAGGACACAGATAAGAGCTGTGCACATTCCTGCAGGAATCAAGACTGCATGAATGTTTACATCCCGGCTGACAGTGTGTGTAGAGACGTGCAGAGATATGATCGCCGTGACTTTCTTTCACCTCTGCCTGTTTTACAAGCAGGTGCTTCACAATGAAGTGCTAACAGATTCAGGGGTTAGTCTGGTGATTAGGCTGCAGGGGTGCAGAGGGATGGAGGGAGGGGAAGAGACACGCCTCCTCTTCATCAGCCGTCCTTCAACACACGTCCGTCACTAACTCCAGTAACGGTTTTCTCTGTTAAATCAGGACGCTGTCAGGAGAGTCAGACATACAGGAGGCTTCAGTGCGTCTTCAGCATGTCTCACATTTTGGAGAAATTCTCATGTGGTGCAGGCGAGGGTTGGCGCCTGGAGAGAGAGAGGAGCGAGCACGCTGCAGGGGGGAGGGTTGCTCCAGAATTTTGTTTCGCATTAAGATCAAAACAACACGTATTTTGGATGCATCAAGGAGAGAGGAAAGCCGGGCAAGCACAAAAGAGCAGAAGCAGATAAACACGCCAACTTTTTTCAGCAGTTTTGACACGTGCACTCTTTATAATGTTCAGACAATTTCTAGAGAAATCCTGGTGATATGGTCGTTGACACTTCACACCTTCACACCTCACAGCGGGAGGCGATCCCTCCTGGACACGAGTGTTTAAAAGTCTGCTGCACCACAACAGAATGTCTTCATAGCAAGGCTTTTTGTAGGTTAACTGATTCACAGTAAAAGAAGAACAAACAGAAAAAACATAATCCTGCAGTGTAATCATGTGCAAGTAGTTTGTAGCAGGTCGGTGTATACAGTCCATGGTCATGCACCGACTGCAGGGAATAAACGAGCTGAATTCTCCTGATTATATCCTGCCGTCTTCGAACATCAGCTCCCTCACAATGTTTGCAGAAAACGTTATAATGAGCTGGTTTTCAGGAGTTAGGGTTAGATTCTTGTGATTCTTCAAACAAGGACTTGAACTGTTCATTCGTTGGCTGGGTCAGAATAATAATTTGTACCCAAGGGTTGACCGGGAAAAGTCTGCTTCAGCTGATTTGGCTTCTCGCTTCCAACTCATCCGGGCCAAAGACGAATATTCTTTAAAGAATTACAGACCGTGTAAGATGCGGGTGTAGCCGTTCGCTCTCCTTTTTTTAAAAGTTTGTGACAACACTTGGATGAGGGGGTTGACATTAAGTGTCTACACACTCGCACAGTTGAGTTATTCATAATAAGGAACGAGTCCGAACTGAGTGAAAGGCTGGCGAAGAGAAGCCACACGTCAGGAGCTCATTGTCTGGAGTCAGGCTGACAGCGTTTCCAACATGTCGACCGCCTTTAAAAACCAAAGCTGTCTGTGGTCTCAGCACAGCTTCCCATAGTGATATCACTGCATACCTACTGCTAGACCATAATATCCTTCTTTCAATGTATTAATCTATTAGAAATGACTTTTCCTGACTTGCACTGTTGTAAAAATCACGTATTGCACATCTGTCAACTGTAAATGGTAAAACAAGTGAATAATGAATAGCAGCTCATCTCAGAGTGACTTATCACAACTCCAGCTCTGCACACAAGTCTTGAGTTATTAAAGTACAGGTACAAGAATGCCTCTTTCACTCCCTCACCATAAATAGTTCAGCATCTCTGCAGTAACTCTCGGCATCCAGAGTTAAATGCACACGAAGGGAACATTTTCTCCTCAGCTCTCAGCCTCACCTCCTGCTGGGAATATACAGTAAAAACCTGCACCGCGCCGCACGCTGTTAAAAGGTGAGCCAGAACCAACGCGGCCTTAAATTATTTCTGTTACACGAGACAATAGGGAGTGTAAAAATTTCAAAAGGTCCTGAAAATTTATCTGTGTTTGAAAAGAGCAGGACTTGGCGTCCCGGAGGGAAGCAGCCGGTTATAGCTGCGGCTCCACGGCCAACACAATAACGTCAGTGTTTGCGCTGCTTGTTGCATGGGCAAGTTGTTAGGATTTTGTGGTTGTTGCAGTGTTCTGGGTCGAAGTTAAGTCACATTATGGTGAGTATTTTCAGCTGTGTGATGACTGACTGTTCATTGTGCATTCAGCAAATGAGAGGTTTGAGGGACTGAAGGGCTTTCATTTGAAACGAGCAGAGGTGCCTTCACACTCTTCTTCTGGCAGCTGCTGACGTTTACGGGCTTATGGCGGTTCAATGCGAGCTGTGTCTGCACCATTATTTTTTTGTGCCCATTAGCAGGCAAAATTAAGAGTAAATTAAACAAATACAGAAAAACAGTCATTTAAGTGTATGCAGCTGGATGTTTCTCACTCATTTTGCAGAGCGTACTGGGTCATTTAAGAAGAAGAAGAAGAAGATATACTTTATTGATCCTGCAAGAGGAAATTCCATTTTGACACACACACACACACACACACCCAGGCTGAAATACACACACATGCACAAACAGGATCCTGTGGACTAATGGAGAGGTGTCAGAGTGAGGCGGCTGCACACGGCGAGCGCTCCTGAGCTGGTGGAGGGTTCTGCTCCTGACTTAATGGCGCCTGGGCAGTGCTCAGGAAGTGATCACGCACCTCTCAATTTCCAGACTCGGTCTGCACCGGGCCAGATTTTAAACATTAGACACCGGGAACAACAACAGCCTGATTATGTGAAAGAGCGAAGAGAAACAGTGACCTCCAGCCAAGCAGCTGTGATGTCATGTGATTGAGTATATTATAGGCTATAACGCTACTCTGCTCGCTGCTTAGCTCAATAATTGAGCAGCTGCATGAAATCATCACAGACTAGATCAGAGCAGCTGAGAAGTCCACAGGTGTTTCCTGCTTCACGTGGCTGTCCAAAAAAGATCCTTCATTTCTAGCTAGCTTCTATTTAAGCCAGCCGAGGTCGTGGTGAGTCACCGTCGCAGTAAAGGCGGCTCGTCGACGTCCGTTTCTCCTTTGATTCACCTGAAAAGAACTTCAAACCAGAAGGATGTTTCTGTTTGTGACGTTAAAGATATATTGAGATTTGTACTTGTTGTAAATATGCAGCTGCTCTTGTTTTCTGACAGAAACAATCAGATCACATGTCGGCTAGAATCTTGAATTCATGGTTTTTTCTTTTTTATAATGCAGAGCAGTCTTAAGTGAAAGACAAAGCGCTCTGATGTGACGGCCACTTTCTTTGCGTGACATGTTTTCTGTTGTGTCTGACAAAGCTGTGCTCACTCTTCTGAAATAAAGGGTCTTTAGGGAGTCTCGCACCCTGCTGCAACGACAACTGTTCAGCAAATAAAAGAAAGCTCGCCGATGGCTCTTTTGTCTCGGTCCACTGTTTTCTACAATCATTTAAGTAACATCCTGCTTGATTCATGACAGATTTAGTCTCTAAATGATTAAACTACGTTTCAGAATATACAAGGTTTCTTTCTCATAATTTAAGAAAAAAAAATGTGCATGCTACTTCCTAATAAATATAAGGAGGGATGTTAGAAAGGCATCAAAGGGCAGAACTGGAGGAAGAAAAGGAACGTGTTGGATTTAAATCACACTTCATGGAGGACAAAGAAAATAATCCCGCCTGTATAAATTCATGCATGACTAAATTGTGTGAACATGTGTGTGTGCGTGTGTTGGCTGGTGGAGAGATATCTACAGTCAAGTCTCACATCTCCACTCATTCATCATTGCGCTCCAGACAGCACAAGGGTCAACCCTCTCCTTCCACACACACACACACACACACACACACAGCTCATTATACGGGAAGGAAGAGGATAACAGCACACACAGACGCTGCTCTGAAATCACCCGAAGCATCAGTCACATCTAAACAAGGTCTGAGTGACCCGACCTTGAGAGGCAAGCAGTGCTTTCATCTGGCCAGGAGGCAGGAACTCAGGTAGAGGAAAGGAGCCAAGCGGAGCAGCTGGGACTTCAACATCTACTGAAAAACACCCTGAATGTTTTAGTGAAGCGTCAGACTGACCTTATCCACTGTGGTCCAACGACGTGAGGACGGAAGGTTCACCCTGGGCTACGCTTTCACTGGAGGAGGGCTGTACAAGGTTCAAGATGAGAGTCGAGGGCGGCACTTCTCACGGAGAGGTCACTTCCTGGAAAAAGAACAAAGGGAGACAAAACATCATTAGTATGACGGCAATAAAATAAAATTAAAAAAAGAGATGCAAGACCAATATCAGAAAACACAGTTTCTGCATGGTGGTTGGATATCTACCTAGCAACCAATTAGCATATTGCTCTGGAACGAGGGACGAGGTAGAGAGCAGCACACAGTGAAAAGAAAAGGTTCACCTTTGACCAAATGTTTGCAGATGCAGATAATTGGAAGACAGTGAATAGCCCTCCAATACACCCAGTGATAATGAAAAGTACAAGAGCTAATAAGTTACATACATATATAGTAGATGTAGCTATGTTTATGCAGTGGAGCTTCTTTGGATGCAGAGGAACTGATCGATCTCCATCCTTTACAAGAAGTCTGTCTTACAATATGCAAAAGGTCCAGGATCTGCTTCATGGTGCCTTTAAGGGCCGGTCTAACAACGACTCATCATAATGTATGACTTTTTTTTTTTTTAATACATAAGGGCTCAGCTATGAACAAAAACAGCCTGTGTAGGATTTCTACTCCTCCCTCTACTTCAGATAAGATTGCAAAATTGCGACTTAAATGTACATTAAGCACAAATGACAGTAATCTGGAATCTGCACAGTGAATAAGAGCAGCCTGAATATTTTACAAATGCGCGTCGTTTGCGTGCGTGAAACCAGATGGGGCCACTCAAAAGCACATGTCCAAGTTAAATTTTAACTCGCACACACTCAGAGATTGGTCGCAGTCTGGTGCCTCATGTGGAGGAAGCCCTGAAGACTGAGATCTGGTTCAACATGGACGCTTACACGATCACTGATGGAACGCAGAGTCAGGTGCACGGCTGCTTGAGTACTGATAGCAGGATGAGGTGTCAGTGTGTGCGTCACGACCTCAAACACACGCACGGAGCGCCACCTCAATATGACAATGGCTGCCTCTCCGTGCAGCCTCAGGAGGTAAAAACAATATCTCTCTCTACCCTGAAGAAAAATCCATAAAGTAGTGTTCTCTTAAAGATAAACCTGGAGGGGCCACTGCTGCACCCCCACCTCCTGCTGCATTTAATGACAGCCTCAGCCAATTCCCAGTGAAACCAGTCCAAACCCAAACCAAGATGCCTGTGTGCAGACGGTGCGGTGAGTGTGTATGCGGGGGATGATTAGGAGCTGGGACAGGTCATGGGCTTGATTTATGACTCATCTCATCCGTTGTGGGGCAATCAAAACGCACCACTGGTCCCATTCTGCATCCGCATCCTCCTCCCCCTGTGGCTGGGAAAAACAGCACACACACACACGTACCTAACGTAGGTGAGTGTGTGTGTGTGTGTGTGTGTGTGTGTGTCTCTGAGGTTTGTTGGTCCTGTGTGAGCATCTCTCTTCCCTTCTGTTCCAATACAAGTGATGGACCAATGCATTAAAACACAATATAGGTGCCGCCCCAGCCCCCATCCGTCACCTACTGGTACCAACAATAACTAGTGTGTGTGTGTGTGTGTGTGTGTGCGTATACAGACAAAAAAGGCAATCACTAATCAGAGCTTCTCTAAACATGTTCATTCCCAACACGCCGAGGTCTGCCTTTAAACACCAGGATACGAATGACGGTGACACAAAGACTTGTGTACTGAATTCAAACTATTTTCTGTTTGTCTCAAATCTACAGACTCAGATTGGAGATTGATTACACTTTAACTTTGTGCTCACTATCATTTTGAGGTCAACACTTTTGTTTATTCATACTGGACACACGGATGGACGCTCGGAAAATAGAAAAAAATCGCACACCGATTCATCATAACACGAGAAGACGTATTGAGAATGTACGCGTTTATGTCCCCTGCTGTGTCACAGATGAGCTCCATGACAGATCAATAAAGGGGAAAGATGGAGACACACACACACACAAACAAACACACACACACAGTAGCGTCAGCCAACACCATACAATCAGCCTCGTCCTTCTCATGCCGGATCAAAGCGTCTGAGTCGAGCACACAGCTCCTTTCTTGCACGTTGGATAATCACTGGTCGGGTTTGTGTGCATGCTTGTGACAATCAGACAACAAAAGACCTCCAGTGTGTCAATACAGCCACACCCTGACTGTGCCACAGAACATCAGCAAACATCTCTCTTTGCTCACTTGTCTACAGTGTGTGTGAGTGTGTTTCTAGTGCAGCTGAACTTCTTCCTCCTGAGTGAGGAGGATCCACCTGGTCGCTTCCACTGAACTTGATTTTCTGTCCATCTTGAACCTCATTAACTGGGACTCAATAAGAAAAACACTGAGCATGCACACGACTTGTTTGTTGGTTAACTTTCTGCACAGGAAATGTAATCTCAGCAACAGGAACACTCTGCTGCCATGATGATGATGATGATGATGATGATGATGATGTAGATGCTTAGCATGACGTTGTTTCTTGGAGCATTTAAATGCTGCAAATCTGTAACATCTGTACAACATCAGAATAACGTTCAGAAAGTCAATAAACAACATTAATTAATACAAATACTAAAATACACAAATGATCCAGTTCTCTACAGGAAATCATTGATCACCTGCTTCACTAACAGCAATAATACCAAGCTTAGGCCAACTCCTGCAAGCTGTCTAAATTGCCCGAAACATTGGAAATGTTTCAGTACAACACAATGATCCCTCTTTTTAACTCGCAGCAGCTTCTGTTCAAAAAAATGAAAAGTTTCAATAAACTGGTTGGTAATTAAAATAAGGACAGCATATCTTTTAAAGCACATCAAATCAAAAAGTATTTTTTTTTAAAGTGTGTAAGTTTGTCAACCCTCGTCGGTGTAAAACTTTGAAATGTCATCACAAAAAATAGTCATTCTTGGTTTTTGTGTCATATTTGAAACAACTATAATTTCCACATTTGGCGGACAAGGAGATTTGATTTTATTCCATCGCTCTCAATAGCTGGACAGATGCAATAATATAAATCAGGACAATGTAAAGTTCTTAGTTTTACTTTTGGGTTAAAAAAACCCACATCCAATAAAACATTCACATGTAATGCATCCAAGAGTTATGTGGAGGAGATATTTGCTTTTTAAGCCTTCATGACATATTGTGTTCACGATGATGCAGACGACGGACAGCTGACACGGAAACATAAAGCCTGAGGCTTCTTCTGTCGCCAGCATGGAGGCATTTAAAACAGTGTCCCAAATCTGCAAGGTCTAATTAAAAGGATTGACTGGCTTCTTACAGTAGCTCTGCGTGTTTTCATGTGGTTCAGTCTGACACCACAAACAACAACATGTTTGTTTCCCGTTTGTCTAAAAGTCGCGTGGCGACGCTGCTGGTTTAAAGCTCCTCAACAGCTCCCCTGTACCCCGCTCCTGTCTTTGTGTGTCCGAGTGTGTGCGTTCATGGTGCTGCCGAAGGTTATGAGAGCGCTACTGAAGGATCGACAGCCTCTTTCCAAAGTCCCCCCCCCCAACACTGTTATCTGCACAGTGGCCTGACAGCAGCCTAAGTACCAGTCATTACTCTGTCCTCCCTGCTGGCCGCCTCAGATAGAGCCAGGCTCGCAAAAAAAACAGCATCAACGCCGTGACTGATGCTGCCCACACGTCGACACCTGCAGCAAAGCACGCCATGTGTAATCACACATTACACAGTAAATGCATGAAGAGTTTAAACTCCAGTCCATTTTTATCTGTAGCTAGTTCACACTGAGTTGATACTCAGCAGCTGGCAGGTATAGCAGAGCTGCAGCTTCACAGTCGGAGAGTCCTGTGTGTCTCCTCACGCTGTGGTGTAGATGTGTTTGCACAGCCAGTAAACAGCAGATGAGGAGGATACAAAGTGTGTTTGGTTTCACAGGCTGTTGGTCCTTTGGATGTGTAGGCTTTGAAGGTGTCAGGTAACAGATGCACAGGCTGGCAGTAAACCAGAGACCAGCAATTACACACACACACACACACACACACACACTTAAACACACACACACTGACAGACAAAAACAGCTAATCAACATGTTAAGAAAAACGCACAGTCACACTACTGTACAGTGCGGCTTCAATTCCCACATGTCTTCATTAATTCTTCTTCACAGCAGCGAGCGCTCTGCGGTCGGACCGGAGCTCAGAGCGCCGCAGCCACAATCAAAGACGGGCGGCTCCACAAGCAGCCTGCTTTTCCAATCAGCTCCCTTCAGGCGGTGTGCACACTCGATTCAATCGGCCTCTCTGTTCTCTTGAGAGCGTAAAGAGTCTGCATGTCCGTAAGGTCATTACACATCCACCCACCCACTGTGACAGGGCCCACACGCCCCTGTTTAATTGCTCCTCCATTCTCCCAAGCTCATCTGGGACGTCCCAGTCGTTATAGAAAATGTTTGATAGTTTCAGAGGAAATCAATTGATCTACGAGCCAACACGCTCGTGTATCCGACATCAAAGCAGAAGCATGAATCAGCCGTCTGACGAGGTCAGGTCCAGTAAGCCTCTGGTCGAAACAAAGCGACACATTAAAGCCTCAGACACACCCAAAGAAATATTACAGAAGGAGCTGCAATAAAGGCCCACAGCTGGTTACCTATAGGCAAGACATTACACATGCATTCTTCAATGCAGAGGAAAGAAGTAACTCTCAGAGGACTCTCAGCAGAGGGCTGGATTCTGTATTCAATATTCAACATTCAAAAAGAGAAAGGAGAGGACTTTGGACTGCTCGTACACAAACCAAGTGTTTCCTTTTCATCGACACTCGTCCTGCTGTGCAGCAACTCACGTTGAACTGAGCTGCATGTTTCTTGTGCACTTTCATTGCTCTCCGAGTCGATGTAGCATATCCCATCTTAAAGCTGCATTTATTATTGTTTTCACACCACTCTTGCTCAACAATCAGCCAGTTTCATATCAAAGCTCCCTGATTACAAGTCTGAATAAATAGTACAAACATCCCTGGCCTCGTCTGCTGTCCTCGTTTCCTTTAATTTGTCTTTTTTGTTGCAGTGATTCAATTAGCTCAACGGACAATCAATGTTATTCCTCTCACTGAGTTCAACTACTGACTGAAGCCGCCTAATTAGCCAAAGAGCCACAGGCAACACTGTACATCTTGTTTTACTCGTGTTGTCTTTACATTATTATACCCGTCGACTTCAAATCACATCTGTGAGAGAAATCACTCCAGATCCATTTTCGTCACCTCAAATTATTTTTTTAGGTCTACTCATCAAAGATAAAAAAGATTGTTGTCATGGTAACAGAGCACAGAAATCCTTGTCATTTAAGCTGCAGTCCAGTGTCAAACCTACAAAGTCAGGGATCCATTTCCACAGCAGGACTTCCTCCATCATTTCTGTTTTTCATCAGCTCTGGGAGCAACATGCCTCCACTTTATACTTTACAGACACAGTGTGTGTTTATTCTACGTTTTGAAATGTCAGTGTGACTGCACACTTTTTTATTGTTCTCCTCTACAATAAGACAACAAGTTTCAGCTGACGCAGGGAAATGCTCGATGCACTATTTTTGACAAGCGAGTCCGAGGTCATTTGATTTTGACCAGTTCTTCTTTTCTGCAGCTCTGCATTTAGAATCTTCTGGAGGATTGATGTTGATGAATGAAGGCACACGTTAACATCTGTGTGTGTGCGTGTGTGTAAAAACCCGAGAGTCTTCACTTCAGCATGTTTCATCACAGCCGGCTGCAGGATTCAGTTTTGCACAGTGGATAAAAAAAGTGCATCAGCGCCTTGTATGATGGCCGTCAGTGTGCACGCTGCACAGGTCGAAGGCTTGCATCTGTTCCGAGCTCATTGCTGCACACGTAGTGGGGTCTACATTATAGCAGAGCCACACTGGCTGTGATGACACGTCTCTCTGGATGAAGGGTGGACTGTTGTGGATCTATAAATACATTTTTTTAAATTCACTGATCTTTCCCCCAATTCATTTTTATGCAGGAGGTTTTGCAGACCACTTTTAAAAGCCCCGTCATGCGGCTTTTCTGCCGCTTTACCATGCTTTGGTTTTTCTGTTAATGCTTAATTGCTCGGTGGTTTAACGCAAAGGGAAACAGTGAGGATGGGTTCCAATTTGCCAGCTGCCTCCTCCCCTCCAGAGACCAGCGCTGGCGTCTGTGTGTAAATGTGTAAGCAGGGAGCAGGGGGTAGGGTGCCAAATGGTGTGTGTGTGTGTGTGTTGTTCTTTCACCACTGTGTGAGTGTGTGTGTGCATGTCAGTGGGTCAAACTCATTCCCTGGGGACGAGCAAACGTTATTGATCAGCCCCATATGTGTGTTTAACTGTACCTCTGGGTATCATCTGGCCTCTATCCTTAATTTGTCCATTGTCTCTTTCCATATATTCTCTCTCTCTTCATCTCATCACTCCAACCACCAGCCTTGGCTCCATCCTTCCTCTCTCTCTCTCGCCCTGTTTCTTTGCTCTTTCCCTGTCTGTCTATTAATTTAGTCTTTCTTGGATGGATGGAGGGGGAGGGAAAGAGAAGACAGACAGAGGACGGCCGGTTTAAATGAGAAAGGTGACATGGTGGAGGATGGGAATCATTGAGAAGCTGAGCAAAACAAGACGCATCTGTCTGGGAAGGCTCTATTCAGTCCATCCTTTGAAAATCTCTGAATCTTTCAATGAACTGAAAAATGAAAGCTTTTTTTTTTTTTTTTTTTTTAAATCTGCTGATGTGAACTTAAGCTGAAACATTTTCCACTGATGACTTCATGTTAGCAACATGAAAAACAGAAACAGTTCCCACAAAGGTCTCGAAGGCAACCAGACACCATTGAGTAACACAGCCTGCAGTTATTGTCAATGTGACCGACGAAATGTGTGCACACCTTTGCCCAGCCGCTCAGATTTATGAGAATAACTTTGTCTGACCCCACCGACACTCTCCAACTCAAGTTTTAAAACTGAACCCTCTGTGAGGAGACTGAACCACATTGAACATTAAATTGTGCCTTTGTACTTATTTAATTAGGACAGTGCACATTAATCAACAAATAGCATCCGTGTAAATATGCTGGAAGGCAGGTAACAACAAAAACACAAATGTACCATTAGAAGAGACCTCATATCTAAATTAGAGGAACCAACGGTCTGTGGCCCTGAAGGGGTTTTATGTATATGAGGAAATATGTTACATGAAAGTGCTGCTGTTGTTGGACGGGTTGTGTTCTGTTTTTTATTCTATGTGTCCAAGGCAAACTTCTCACGAGGACATGAAGAGTTTATCTTTAATCTTATGTCACAGAAACATTGAGGTGGTATTCAGTAAAAGGTGAAATCCCCTCTGGTCAATGGACTCTGGTGGCTTTGAAGAACATTCGGCAAAATCATTTCACCCTTCAAAAAGATCCTTTCTTTTGTCAGACACTTTTTTTTTTTTTTTTTTTTTTTAAATGCCTGAAATTTTTCAAGAAGATCCCACTGTAACACCGTGAGTATTACCTGCTGCGTGTAGAATCTGTGTCCATCTGTATTTATTATACATGCACCCACAACCCCCCAAAAATGTCGGGACACTTTCAGGATGAATGAGCATGTGTGAGAAGGGATTTTTGATAACAGCCACAGAAAAGATTTACAGCCATCACAGTGTCCAAACCCATCGCTGCGATCCCAAAACCGTGCAAGTGATGTGGACAGAAACCATGTCAAAGAACATCTGAGCATACCTGAAGTAACCTTTAGTCTGTGCAATTCTTTGGACATTTCTTTTTATAATCTCATAACAGATGGGGAAACAAATTAACACAGCTGCTGCTGAGCCCTAAGCCTCAGCAACGAACAAGCAAATAACTACAACCAAATACCCACACCACAGAGGAGCACATGGCATATCCTCTCATTTCAATACATTTGAATAGTAAAACAGCGGAGTGTGTCGCTCGCACGGCCAAGCTGAGAATGCCTCATTAGAGATGAGTCGAAACACTGCACTCAGTTGTGTTTTTGCTGTCTTGTTTTTCTCTCAAGGGCTTTTGGACAATTCTGCATGCATATAAATGTGTGTGTGTGTGGGGGGGGGGGGGGGGGGGGGGGAATCACATCAATTAAGCGAGAAGTTCTTTGTAGTTGGGGATGTTTGGGTTAAAAGCTCTTCCACTCTAAACCTTGTTCCAGCATTTTCCTTTCGAAGCCAGGCACAGTATGGAAGGCATGACCCACTTCTTTCACCTTTTCACAGCTTCACCCCCCCCCCCCCCCACACACACACACACACACACACACACACACTTTTGATAGCAGGGGAATCCAAGATCAAAAGCAGTACACTGCCCGGTGAGAGCACTAAAGCCTCGCGTGGATCTAATGTCCTCAAGGTGTGGAGCATCTTCAAGGAGGAGAGGAGCATTAAAATGAGCTATGGCTGGAACTAGATGGGACAAAACGCTTCAGGCTGGCTGAAAAGCCCCAGTCACTGAGTGAAAGTCACGGCGATGGTCAAGCCGTGATTGAGATTCTGCAGGGTTGCGCCGCTGGTCCGGGAAGCCAAAGATGTAGGGGACTTTAAATTTAAAAGACGAGGACTCAATCAGTGAAGTGAGTTGTCTTCGGTCCTCCGTCTTGTTCGTGGAAGTCATGTGAAGTTCAGACATAGATCATGCCGCTCCCGAGATGAAAATACAATCAACCAAAAAACAGAAGACAAAAGGACGACTAAACGACATGATTTGATTATATTGTCCTACTTTCTGCCAGCGTTTCCAGCTGCCTTGCTCGGGGAAAGTCACCTTGTCTCTTGGACGGTGCGGAGATGTGGCAGGTCGGTTGTGCTTTGAATGACATCACTTGTTTATTAACACACTTTCATGCACTGTGAAGAAAAAAATACTCAATCATTGGGTTTACCTCTCAAGGAAAAAAAGAACAGGAGGCTTGAACATCTTTGTCATCTGGAACATTTAGTCCCTGGGAATAAATGGCCTGCCAGTGATTTACAGTCCTCCTGGGATGGATTTATGATTAGCAGCCACTTTCTGAGATGACCACATCCTTCAGGGATATACACACAACAAGACGACACCAACGTGATAATGGACTCTCTACTGACGGACTTTCTTAAGCACTCACTTATGTGCTGATTACAAACACCGCGACATCCCAGGAGGTTACCTCTGCAGGGAAATGAGCTGTTTGTTGTCTTAGCCTTCATCTCTTCAAGGAGCAAAACAGACTGTCTATTTATAATTCCTAACATGGTTTTAGTGATTACTTTAATCTTTTCTTTATTTTTTAATGCATGGATCACAGAGGGTAACACGCAGGCTGCTTCGACTGTCCTTATTAATCTCAAACAAAGCCAGGGGTATTCTTAATTTCTGATGAGAATATAACTGATTCCCTCCCTAAAGAACAGGAAAGCACCATTATTTAAAGGTCACATATTGTGCAATATACACGTCACCATGTTTCTCTAACAATAATATGTAAATGAACTTGAGCATGTATAGGCCGTTTCTAGCATTAAAGCACCTTAACACTTCACATCTACCCATTCATACCCTTTCACACACTGATGGCAGTAGTTGCTTTGTAGTGCCATTCATTAGAGGTAACTAATCCATTCACACACCACTACCGAAGAAGTACACATCGGATGTTGCTCAGCTGGGTATTGAACCCTGAACCGATGACGACTCTACCACTGAGCCAAAGCCACACATAACTGCCCATAGTCTGTCTACAAACCCCTCAATTATGAAAAAAGTCCATCCTTCACCTGCTCCACCTTTCAGAAAATGTGTGCTCAAATCGGCTGTTTGGAGATTTTCCCCTTCATGACATCACAAAGGGCAGTAGCCCCTCCCACAGATGGGTGACACTCCCACAGCTAGGTGTTTGTTCTGCCATCTGAGTCTGCCTTCTCACCGTAAACAATAAGACATGGAGCGATAAAGCACCGAGTACACCCGAGCCCTTCCAGAGAGGGGGCGTGGTCAGACACAGCTCATTTACATATTTAAAGGTACAGGCACAGAAACAGCCTGTTCTGAGCAGGGCTGAAATAGAGAGGTTTATAGACATGATCAAATACAGGATCAGAGTGGATTACAACAACACACTTCACACACGTTTTGAGCTCTGAGGCTGATTTAAACTGGTTAAAAAGTAGAATAATATGTCACCTTTAAATGGAAACTGCTCTACGGTACAGTAAGTTATTTCTCTGTAGTCAGAGTTAAACCGTGTTCAAGCATAAGCAATTTACATAATGTAACTTTCCTGTCGCCTTGACTGTTGTTTTGTTTCTCTAAGATTGTTTAATCAATATGAATTAGGAGAACAGATGCTACAGTTATACACTGCGAGTGTGTTTTATGAACAGCAGAGTCACATTAAAGCAGCAGGAATCAGATTTCACTCATCGCATGTCCCGAGTGAAGGGAGTTGATCCAAAACAATGAACACAAAGGCAGCGGACCAACACGACGATGGCGGAGTGACTAAAGTTAGAGATCAAAGATCTTCTATACACACAGGGATTCAGGAAGACGACACAAACAAACCCTCCTGGAGAGCAAAAGGAAAAAAACAAACAGTGCGAGAGAAAGGAAGGACAGAAACACTGTTGTATTCTTCTTGTCCAGATGGCCTCTTTTTGTTATGCAGCTTCCTTATACATATAAGTATATATTCCATCCAAGTTCATGGCCACTAGTTTTAATACTACAACTCTGAACAGCAATGCAATCCACCATTGCCAATGCAGTTTTTTACTGGCCACATATATTTTACTGTCTTTTTTAAATCCACTTAAAGTGAAATCTGATATCCGCCTAAATAAATTCACACAAATGTAGCATAAGCATGCTACATGTAAACAACAACACCACAGACGTTCAATCTTTGAAGCTGTACGATGTCTTTTGTAACAGCCGTGCTGAGATGAGTTCATTTAAAGATGGATAAAGTCCTCACTCTCGGTCAGTCGTATCAGCCCTGTTCAGGCTGCCAGTTAAAGGAGCAATATTTATGCTTCTGTGACATTTTGTGAAATTCGGGGGGACGAAGTGAGCCCACCTTTTTGTCGCCATCAGAGGTCGTCAGCAGGGGAGACGAGCGCAGTGTGTGTGTGGACTGGAGCACGCCATACTTTCTCTCCTGCTTCCGCAACACTATAATGCACTGACATGTGTACAAATGATGACAGCAGAGCTCTGTTGTGGAGCCGTTACCGAAACGCACTCTGACAGAGCAGTTTGAAATATTTGCACATGCCAGTGAGAGCGTCCAAAAACACATTTTAAACTACAAATGTGTCAGAGAAGGACGGGTGTTTATGACCATCAGTGTTCTCTTGACGGACAGTGTTGTGCTGAGGCCTTAATGAGCTCTCACAGATGGTTCACAAAGACAGAGGCTAAAAATAAATCATCAGCCCAACTTGCTAATTTACCAAAAACAGCCGCTGCGCTCCAAGACAACACTCTCTTAATGAGAAGGAATAACTGACTTAGTAGGTGAGGTGTGTTTCGCGTCACCCTAAGGTGCTCCTATACGAGCTAAACTAACCGCAATTTGCCCAAGAGAAGCAAAAATAAATAAATCACATAACACAGCTTACATACAGTACGAAGTGATTTAATATTACAACAACATGGACTGAAATCTTAAAAAAAACCTATAAACCTATAAAAAAGGCTATAAAGTAAAGAAACATAACACAGATCCCTGCCTGTCTGAGAGGCAACATGCTGCAGTCTCCAGAAGCCTTGCTCTCCCAGAGCCAGCACCGGTCTCAGGCGCACCGGGCTCAGGCGCACCGGGCTCAGGCGCACCGGGCTCAGGCGCACCGGGCTCAGGCGCAGCTCGTTGTGTAATCAGTAGCTTCACCTGGGCAGAGCGGGAGACAACTGAAGGACAGAAGGGAACAACATACAACCCTAACAGGGGCTTTCAACCACCAGTGACTTTTGCACCTGTATGAGACGGGGAGCAGGCGTCATCACTGTCGTCATTAGTAGGTCTCAACTAGCTTTGAGTCGCTTGTTTGCTGGCAGCACCAGTTAAAACATCAGAGTGAGAAGATTTTTCCACTTTGTTGGGTCTGTTTCATGTGGAGCCGGAGACACGCCTCACGGAGCAGCCAATCTCTGGCTCATACCAAACCTTCTTTAGAGTCTGAGCAGACAAAAACATCAAGCCTTTTTCATCCAATGACAAAGAGATACCTGCACAAACAAAGTACCAAACTGAAAAGAACAAAAAGGGAAGAACAAACTTTCAAGCTTCAGGGTATTTCCGAGGCTCAGCAGTCTTCAGATGAAAAGCCCATGACTTGAGTTAATCTGGTGACACAGTATGGGCTCATTTAAGCAGGTTTATTTGCCATAACTCCAGATTTTTTTTTCATCAAACCCCCTAATGTTAGTTAAGATGTCTGATACGCTTAAAGGCACGCTAATCTGCAGCCCCCCTATCTCTCCTCCCAGCTGAGGTCTGCGTAAAGGTTCAGAAAGACCTGCAGCAGGCAGATGTGGTGTAACACATGGTCACAGTGCAGGCTGAAGAGGCTTTGAGTCTGCAGCTACAGCGTTGCACACATCAACATCATTTATATTTGGGTCCAGCTGTTAACCCAGGGCTTTGTTTCGCTCTGTTGTGAAAACCTCTTTCATCAGGATTCAAATCATTTGATGAAAAGAGATGATTCAAGTGAAACGAGATCATTACGGAGAAAAATTGATGAATGAAAGGGGCTTAAGATACTTCTGGGATTATACTGCAACATTACAATGCCCAGCTTGATGAAACACGACACAGATCTTTTATATGGTATCAGCACTTATCATGCTTTCTGTTCAATTCCCTCGCATGGTTACATGGTGTCCCTGGTTAAAAATCAATCAGCTGGTAATGGGCTTAAAAGGCCAAGCCCTCCCTTTCTTATACATGAAAAATGACACAATGAGTCCTTAAATAATTAATAGCAGATTGTGTCCTTCTAATCATTCACTTTGGTTGCTACATAGGTTTCAGCAGAATTGCATTCATTTCTGTACCCATAGTGTAAATGAGTGGCAGATGTCCTGGCTTGCCCTTTGATTTGCTTATTATTGCTTATTTCATTCAGCCAGCAGACGACAGACTTTGGACCAGTGACACTAATAAAGTGTTACAGATGGTAGAGATGCTTATAAACCCACTTAGCTCCTTTAAACTTAAGAAAGAAGCTAAATCACAATGATTATTCTGTTAGCCAGTGACTGGCGTTAACCTTTATGTGTCGGCATCAAGACAGCCAACCACGTAAAGCTGTTTCACATGGGGACCCCTGACCTGGCTGTTCACACATGCTCCTCACAGCGGGAGACTATCCCTGTCAAAGTGAAAAATGTGGCCGTTAGCGTTCACATATACAGCTCCTCCAGGAATTATCGAGTTTTTACGAGTTTTCGGCAGGTGGGAAAGTACTATAAGATGTGCATCCTGCTCCATCTGTAAGAAACTGTGCATCCCTTGGAGAGTAATTCACCTGCCACTGCTGATTTAATTTTCAGTGAACTTTTTAGCTCGTATATCTCTTACAAACATGAAATTGATTTAGGAAACCACTCAAGATAACACATCATTAAAGGATTTAGTCCTTGAGCGTTGGGTTAGTCGAGACCGTGATCGTGTAATTTTAGCTGCAGGATGTTGATTATCATTTTTGACCAGCAGCAACTCTGCTACCTTTGCACGTTTGTGCTTACTGCGGTCATCTTGAGACGAAGCCTTTTTAACTCAATATTCAATGACCAATTGAAATGCTACTTTAGCAATGCAGGGCTTTCTCCCCTTGGCTCTGACTCAGGATTTAAAAATACTTTATAGGACTGCACAATATCAAGTATGTATTTTTACCATTTCAATGCAAATTTCCAGAGGCTTTAAAAAAAAAACTCTGTGCCTCAGTCTGACAGAAGCAGGACAGTTACAATAATGAGGCCTGGCCTGCAACCAAACTGAAAATAAAAACCAAAATGAATCACGCCAAAATGAAGTCAAACAGAAGATCCGATTTGTGTTTCCCTTTCGCTAAATCAAATCAGAGACAATTGGTTTCAATGTGGTTTCAGGCGCTCTGAGTGCAGTTTCATTTTCAGTTGCAGTTTTCACTTTGTAGTCTATCACACAGACACACTGTGTAGTATTTTAAAAAGGACACTATTACGGGCTCCGGTTGTTTCTTTGAGTGTGTGCCCAAGGAAAGGAAGCAAACACATTAAAATACACCACACATTTCACTCCCCTGCAGTGTTTCCTGTCTGGCTGATCATTTCCCTGTAATCTAATGCTCAGCTTCTCTTCTCCGGTAGCACCAGCTATGTGTGTGCGTCTGTGTGTGTGTGTGTGTGTGTGTGTGTGTGTGTGTGTGTGAGAGTGTGTTTGTATCCGTGTGCCATGGCTTTTTTTATAATAGGGAACCAGTATTTCACAGATGAGGACACACATTTTAAACCTGGCCTAACCTGACTCTAAATTCCATGTAAGAAAACCTGTGTGTGTTCAGGTTTGTGTACCTGTGTGTGTGTGTGTGTGTGTGTGTGTGTGTGTGTGTGTGTGTGTGTGTGTAGGTGAGCAGGAGGGTTTGTGTGTTTTGTATGTAACACGAGGTCAAGTGTTGAAATGAGGCGTGTTTGGAGAAAAAGCTGCGCGTGTCTGTTTATGTGTGTGTGAAATGAACTAATCAGCAGGACGCCATGTTTAAAATAAGAATGGCTGCCCACGCATTGACAGACAGACTGTTTAAACACAGCTGCTCCGGAGCAATGTGTAAGTAAAATGTGCGCCCTCGGAGTTTTAAGTGTTTGCACTTTCAGCTGAGTGAAAACAGGCAGCGGTTCATGTGGACTCAACGATAACCTCTGGTGAGTGTACCTAAATGCGTCTCTGTCCTTTGGGAGTGCTTCTGTTAAACAAGAGGGCAGGTGCTATTATACAGCGCTTACATGGTTAATAAACTGGATCGATGCATTCCCACTTCTGCAACAACAGAAATCAAAGGGGAGAAACTTAACTTAAGCTGAAACCAAAGTGAAGCTTTAACACCAGCTGAATAAGGAACCATGACGGATGCTGAGTAACAGTACATTACTAATGTACAGACCTTAATCCACAACCAGTCCATGTTTCATCAAACCTCTGCAGCAAAGTGTTTCCAGTTAATGCTCATGAACTAGTCAATGACACGTTTCTATTTGGGAGTAATGTGGATTTGGGGCAGTTGGGCAAGTTTTACCTGACAGCACTGAACCAAAGTGATTTATGTGAACAATGATGTGTTGACACTTTATCACCCCTTCTAACAGGACTAATCAGCCACTACTGTCACAGCGTCTGCTCACGACTCATCTTGTGATGAAGTTCTCTTCCGCAAAAAAAAAAAGGGCCGAAGCCTCTGTCCTCCAGCCGAAGGACACTTAGATGGTGACTCAAACCACTAATCCAGTCCTCCACCCTGTTAAAGCCCAACCTGAATGATGGGGTTGGGGTTATGAAGCTGCTGACAGTGGGATGCGACCCTGGACGTTCTGCTTATTTGAAACAGATGGCTGAATGCACGGGCCACAAAGAGAGGTTATGAGAAGACATAAACGACTGACCCAACACCATCCGCCCCATTCAACCACAACTGCTTCCTGGCTCCCCCCTCTCTGGCCAGCCAAGTCCTCCAAACTCTACCCCAGGCCTGGGAATAAATAGTCCTGGCTCATATTTCACAGTGTAATCAAAACACTGGGCTTTGTGGGAGAGGATAGCAGCCTGGTAGAGGAGGAGGAGGACTTGGACAAGGAGGAGAAACAAGGAAGGGGGATTAGGCTTTAGTTTATGTAACCAAGGTCAGCTGGAGGAAAAACACAATAAGCCTTGGCGAAGACAAAAACATTAAGAGAACAAGGGAGGAGGGCTGGCAGAGGGAAAGGGAAATATGAAAACAAACAGATAAAAGTCGCAGCAGGGAGGCCTCCGTTTGCGTGGCCCGAGCTTCTGGTTTTGGCGTGGGGAGGAATAATTGGGAGCAGCAGCCAACACTTTAAATAGCTGCTGACTGTGGTGGGATGCGGTTGGAGGGGGAAGTGGACTTGACACCACGGGAAGAGGAAACTGGTATCCCATGAGCCATTGTGTAACTCAGATGAATTACAGAAAATAGAAAAAGAAGCTTCAGTAATCATCCTTCACACAGATCAATTGGTGCATCGTCCAGTCGTCTCTGTTAAAATATGAACAAAATACACCGAGTATGAGGAGAAAAATGAGCTTCCTACCTATGGGAGTTCAGTGCTGGTTTCCTTCCATGTCTAATTCTTCCATGACCCCCATGAGGATTTGTCCAAACCTGCAGGAAGACAAGTAAAGAGCTTTTTTTACAACTATCTCAATAAAATCCAAAAAGCATGACACAGAATACAAAAACTGTCTTTGAGGAGCCATAATGTGGAAAAAGGTGATGTTAGCAGAAGTCAGTGGCTGTAATATTTTATCTCTACAAAGTGGGCTTAAAGCAATTGCAACGGCTGCCATGTCTTCTTAATTCATGCTATGCAGGTGAAAGCTTCTGTTCTTCAAACAAAGGCCGCCATTGTTCAATGTGACAACAACAAAGACTGCGCTGCTGAACATGGCGAGGAAAAAGCAGCCACAAAAGTCAGCTTTTCAAATTTAAAAAAACCCCAAAAAAGCAGACAACTGGCTGCCATAGAGAAATGCGCTCTGGCGCGACATGAGACAGGGCAAGTCTGTCACAATTTCAGTGACAGACACTGAAAGGGGGGGTAAAATTCTGCAGACATACCATATGTATAGTGTATATACCATCCCACACATCCATGCACCTCCCCTATATGCTTCCAAACTGTGTGATGGATAGTTATACTGCATGCCCGATGCAAAGAGGTTAAATTCCTTGTATAGTTGCGGCCTGGGTTAGACTCTGACCCTCAGCACTTTGCCACAAATAGTGTTGTAGACAGTACACAAAGTTTTGATGGGTGGCTGGGGAATATCATTTACTTCCAAATTACAAACAGTGACATCCTCCAACACTTATACTGAACGCATTTTATACTGATGGGCCGTATTCTGGAAAACAGTTAAAGTGAAATAAAACCTTCATGACTGCTGCAGTATTATTCCCTTGCCACGGGATATTCAAATGACAGTCATTGTCCAGGAATGTTGCCGTAACTTGGTTAAATCTGGAGTTCTTCCAATCCACCCACTGAGCTTTTTTTTTTAAAAATGTGGCTTTCTGCAGCCCTCTGCCAGCTGGTCCCACATTTCCTACCTCTGCCCTCTGGCTGGGATGCGTCGGGTCTTGTTTTACAGCAATTCCCTGAGTTGAGAAGCTGGCTCAGATGCAAAACTATCTTGTTCTCATTCATCTTTGACCCAGGCTGTTTGTGGGGTGGTGCCTGAGATGAGCTGCATGAAGAAAGGTTAGAACCTGGAAAATGCTAAGAGCGGTACTATGGAATTGTGGGTGAAGATTGATGGGCTGATAGTATTGACATGACAGGAACAGGAAGGATTGCGGTCTTTTCTCTAATGTTTGTTCCCCTCAGCGAGCTTCCCTTTCAAGGATTAAAGTCAACTTGCATCATACAATGGTTCATCAGGTTGAGCAAACAGAGAGGAGTTATCAGCGAGCCTTTAGCACCTATGACAATGTTACATTCTGCTTTCCAACACTAAACCTAAAAAGGATAGTCCTGTCTTTTAGCCAGTGGCCCTTTGCCGTCAAGCCAATGACAAAACCTTATGTAAGAGCTGGTAAGGGGCCGACTTGAATCCGGATGCATTCAAGCCTTAATGGCTCCAATTGTGGCCATGCAAAGAGACTGTGCCAAATTCAGCCAACTCCCCAGTGTTAGAAAATGTACAGTGACTCAACTGGTGACTTAGCTTGTTCGCTCGACCTCCAAATCCTATTACAGAGGGACATCACACCCAGGAGTCCTTTCACAACGCATCCACGGCTCCAAATACAAATGGACCTTATGACATTGCCGAGAGGGGAACCAACTCAGATCAGGACAGATTAACATGGGAGAGAAAAATAACACTCCCATTGCGCTGTTCAGGCAGAGCAGGGCATATTGTCTTCAAAAGTCCTTCAAAGCAGTCCGAACTGTCGAGGAAAAGGATTCTCCTAAGAAAACAGACTTTTCAAATGTCATTTAAAGTCCCAAAATCAGTTTGAGAGTTTACACTTGCAAGCAGATGGTGGTAAACTTTGGTACACATGATCGTGCCATAATGTTTGCCAATTATTCGGTTACTTAATTTGAATAACTTAAACAAATAAATATCACAAACGCATAAAAAACTAATCTCTTCATGGGAGGAAATGACACAGCACCCCCAAAACCCACAGTGCCACCATTCCTGAGGTTGTTAAGCTGTCGGCCTGAAAACTCGCCTTGACAGTGTGCCTTGGGATGCAGCCTCTCTGTAATTAAATACCAGAAATTTCAGCTTTTTTCCCTCTCTGTTCCTTGGAAAATATATACATGGTCTAAATACAACTCGTGCCCTGCCCTCTCAAGCTCATTGGCAGGACTGAATCCTTCCAGCTTCATTCCTCAAACCACATCTGTTCATTTAGCCTCAGATTGAACGGAGGGTATGTACCAACAATTCCCACCAGAAAGAAGTCATGAGAGGCAGCTTTGGTGACAAACTGGGACTAAGATTATATAGGTATTATTTATAACTGGTTAAATGGGTAAATGTGTTACTGAATAGTGAAAGCAGAAATTGCAGTTACTCGGGGATCCATATGTTTACTTTGTAGTAAACTAATGAGAGACTGAGCATCCATCTCTAAGCCTTAATGAGATAGAGGATGAACGCTTTCCAGCGACAGCTTGGTCATTAAGTTTAATTGTGTTCTCGCAATGAACATGACAACCATAGAGCTGTGTCTATGGCCAATTCATCCCTTTGCAGTACGTTTCCTAATGGCATGCAAAAAAGGGATAAACTCATCAACGTAATCTGACAACAACACATGGAATGTGCGCCAATTCCCCCAACTCGTATTAGTCATGATTGATTTTTAAAGTCTGAGGGAGAAACATGCAACGGTCATCAGCTTTCCCCGTCTGTCGGCTTTAATTACCAACATCATTCCCTCCATCCTCACTGTGTGTGGGACTTTGAATCCAGAAGTGACAATAATGATGCTTAATTTAATGTCTTCACACTCAACACTGCTCTCTTCAAAACGCCAACAAATCACTTTAATTGTTGTCTGTAAAAACAGATTGAGATTGTAAGCAAAATGTAATGTTTAAATGGGATTTAGCATTTACTGGATACTTTCCTCGGTCTTATTCTTCTCCTTTTTGTCTCGTCAGTTGCTCAGTTCTTGGAAACAGTCACATGACTACTATGAAATCCAACAAGGTAAGACTGGTGTCCAGAGTAGAGTTGTCAAATGTGCTTTTTGATACCTCATTTAAATGATTTACCGTAAATTCCGGACTATTGAGCGCACCTGGATATAAGCCGCACCGGCTAAAAATAAGTAAAACAAATTATTAGTACATATATAAGCCGCACTTGATTATAAGCCGCAGGTGTCCACGTTATAACAGAGCTATTTGCACAGAAAGACGTGACATAAAAACATTTGTAATATGGAGTTTGACTCCATATATTGGTTAAAAACAAACAAACAAAGGATTACCAAAACATCATCTGCCTGGGACTCTATGCACCATGTAGCAGTAACTCAAAGTTGTGTAGCTATTATAATTGATACACATGTGGTAATGTGACAACTCTAATGGAGGACGTGAAACATCTGCAATAACAACCAATGTTATGATCATGATAACATTTATCTGTGCAATTAACATTTGTGTGCACATTTCCATTTTGAACCAATGACTCTGGTGAATCAAAAATGAATCGCTTAGAATTTTGTCCCTCGTCCCTTCTTCACTTAACATCCTTGATATATTTCACAGTCATTAATCTGACACCGTCTAATCCAACACTGGCTGGCTATCTTCTGGCTAGGAAAGGTTTTATCTGATACTCATCGTGAATGACTTGTGTGTCGTTGGTCTTCAGCGGGTTTCAGGAAGTCTTGGCGACATTTTTAATCACAGACGTTCAAACTGAAATACTATGAATGACTGCAGTCCTACAAAACAAGTTGACTCTGATTACTTTAGTTTCACTGTGATTACAGTTAGTCTGTTTTTAAACCATGTTGTAACCCGGCGACACCCACAGTCTTTTCAGACAGACAATGTGACGCAGGTTAATCCTGCATCAGTGGCTGAACTGAAGGGGTCAATGCACATCATCTGACCTGGCTCTGACACATCCTGACTGCAAATCAACAAAACATCTGGATTTGGTGAACAGATGTTTCCATTATAGTAGGTTTAGGTTAATGGTATTGAGGCGTCAATATCAAAGGAGTCTCATTCATATTAAAAGAGGCCGGACGATAAAGAGAAAGATCTTTAAAAGAGATATATTTGACAGAAGAAAAGTGAGAAGATGTACATTTACCTACTGCCATTTGGACTCTGTTGTCTGGTTGGATTTATATTTTTTTATCTTCATTTTTTTGGTCCAAAATAAAGGACTATCATTCATTCAAAAAATACAGATTTGAGTAAGGCACAAACAGAGAATGAAATGAAACTAAAACTGTCTTTGTGACTTATGCCATTTATTTCTGTGGAATTGTACGTTTGAAATGAATCTCAGCTGAAATGATAAGAGGTTGACCAATGACTCATTTGCTTATTATTAACCTAAAAGGTTATCTGAGTAAAACTTCTAGTGACAAGGGGGGGAGGGGGTATACATGAAAAGAACAGCGGTGCTGCTGGCTGGTAACCCTGGTAACCCTGCTTCCGTCCTCTCCACCTCAGGGTTTTTACTCTCAGACCCAGAGTCAGTAACCTGGTGTGTTTCGACTGTCAGCTACTTTCACACATCTGCAGAGCTCACCCAAAGACTACACAGTGCTCGGAGTCGACCTGCTTTCGCGGCGACAGACAGCAGGTTTTTTGTGGCTCGCAGGCACGAACAATCAATTTGCTGAAGAGGATGTCACGCATAAATTATCCAAGAACAGCAAGAAAGAAATCTTCACCTGCAGCACCAAAGCTCCGAAAAAAATAATCGAGAAATTCAAGCGAAGTGGAGCAGCAAATGGAGTGTGAACTTGTTCCTTTGCTCTCAGATTACGCTCGATAATGAATCGGATATGCAGCGGCAGCAGCTGAAGCCCAGAGGCAATCGATGGGGATACCCCCCTCCTCTGCCACTGTGCTAGACCCATGAAGCAGATAGTATTTACTTCAGTTGTAAAAACAGGCCGGACTCTTTCTACTAAATCAGGACAAGTATGTCTGACTGAGTGGCAGTAACTTTTATATATATACATATATATATATATATATAAATATATATATAAACACTGAGCTCAAGATTCAACTTTCCATTTGTCCTTGGACAACATGCCGCTTACAACACAACTAAAATAAAAATCCTCTCACCCTGCGAATCCCCCCATAGATGATGACAGACATCGTCACCTGGCTTTCACCGAACTCACACGGGGCAAAGCTGTTCAATTTTCATGTTCAAAATTGTATTTAAATCAGTAGTGGCAGCTTCTATAAGACTGCCACCAAAACTCCCACGGGATTTCCACTGTTAAAATTTGATGAAATGTCAGTCTCCCACACAGAGTCACTTCTATGTCATGTGAAAGTGAGGACCTTGATGGTGTCCACAGTGGGGAAAATAAGTAGACTGTCAGTGAGCCACAGCGAAGTTGCAAACCAGAGTATGAGGAGGCTCTGGTGAGACAGAGCGAGGCCTAAAGGTGCCTCGTTGTATTGAACAGTCCCATTCATACATTCACTTCACTCACACAAATGAGCCTGAGATACTGCATGTGAGAATGCACATCTCACAACACACTGGACTCTAACATTGCACCCCGTACAGCACCCATTAATCTCAATTAGTGAGAGGAGATGCACTGCACCAGATTCAGCTGGTTAGCTGGATTCCATCTGCACTCCCTGGGCGTTAGCCGGCGAGCTGAAAGAGTTCACATGAAGTCGAGGCGAGTGCGAGTGAGAGTGAACGGAGGATGTGTTACTTTGGAACATTCTCAGCGTTCAGGTTGGCAGGCTGATGATGTTGCAGCGAGGATTTCCTCCGATTTAAACTCTTAATTAGCTCACCTCAACTCCACGTAAACACTTTCTCACTCTTTCGGGTGTGTTGCAGATGCTTCCTTATTCATGCTGGAGCCAAGAATTAGTCACCATAATGAAGTCCTCTTACTCCTCTCCTTGCTCTACCTAAAGACCTTCCTCCCAGTATTCCCAGTAGCCGAGGACTCAACTCCCTGAGAGGGACATGTGAGAAAGATCTAGTCCAGAAAAAGTCGGGCCCCCGTGTCTGGAAATTGTCTGAAGTATATGGGTGAAAGTGGTGAATGAGTCATCTTCAAATTCTGTTATTGTAACATTTGTGTACGAACTTAAAGGCTTAAAGGTTTTTTTTGTTACGTCTGAAGGTACTCATGTGAAATAAACAAAACAAAAAAAGAATAAAAATGATTTGTTCACATTTCTGCAGAGCAAGTGTGCCAAATTTGGAAAAACTCCCTTGAGTTGTTCTTCAGAAATTGCACTTATGCACGTACTGTATGTGATGGATGAACACACAACCTTAAAACATAAAGCATTGAGCCCGAGCTGATTAATTGACTCATGATAGCTTGAGTTGATCAAAAAACTGTTTAACAACTAAGAACAGCCTTTACTGACTGTGTTTACTCAGTTCCTAAGAGTCAAGCTTTAAAAAAGTCTCACTGGCGTACTTATACTATCTTATTTCCTAATGTGTGTCAAAAGGCTGCACAGCTGTGTTTCAGTTAACTGTATAAAACCTAAATTGTTCACTCATTCAGGATTTTTAATTTATCTCAATAAAGCATCTTAAAATATTGTGAAATTTGCTAAAATGGCCCCAAAGCAGGAAAAAAATGAAGATTTGTCATCTATAAACCGATCATATGCCAATCAATGATTTTTAATGACACAAAAACTGCTTTGAAAGGTTTTTCTTTTTGCAGTCCTCTACTCGTGAAACAAGAAGAAGAGCACTGTTAAGAGGTCGAGAAAGATGAATGTGCTTCTTGTCAAATAGGCGATTAATAGATTTGGAAAGAGACAATTTCATTTTGAAATGTTCTCTTTTCTAATTTGACAACAAAGAAGAATATGAAATTGTTTTGTATTGAGCCACAATCCTGTGTTTCCCACTCATGACCATGTGGTCTAAATGAGGTCATTGCCTTTTGATTGCCTTCGACGATGCAGCCCATCGGGTCACGGGGTTGGACAGTATTCAGTCCATGATCGATAAGCAGCAGACTGAACACGGGACACTGGAGGGTGGTATGATGTCATCAGGATGATGTGAACGGAGCAGACAGACAGCTGGGCCGTTTTTATTTAACGTCCCCATCTGAAGCCCGGGTCAATCAGGAGATTAAGCAATTATTCATATTTTTAGATTTACATTTGAGCTCCCTAAGTCCCTTTGGATAAAAGCATCGGATGAATAAACAGAATTTAATGATGATTGAAAGCGTTCAACATGATTTCATCTAAATCAGTTCCTGTTTTCCTCACTCTCAGACGTCATGAGATGGGATGAAACACTATCAGTGGGCACTGATTTGAGAACATTCCTGCTGCATTAATTTTCCCTAAGCTCCACCATGTCCCCTTCATCATGACAAACGAACCTGCACTTTAACACATTTTTCCCCCCGAAGCAACAAGTTGTGCCAAAACCACCACCCCATGCTGCCTGGGTGGAAAGTGTGCGCGTTTGTTATTGAATATGGTTTTTTTAATTCTACTTTATATATTGGTAATTCCTCGTCATATTTTACTTTATTTAAGAACTTGTTGTTTTAGCCCTGTTTTTTTTTTCCTCTTTTGCACCAAGACAAATTCCTCATATATGTAAATGTACTTGGCAATAAAAAACAATTCTGATTCCGACACTGTTTTCTGCTTCCTAAATTCATTCCAGCAGGATCCCACTGGGAATAACTGAACATTTACTGATAAATACACATTTCATTAACTCCACATCTCCCAAGTCCAGGGGCGTTGGCCAGGGGTAACATGACCCCCCCACCCCCCACCACTAGAAAACTGATTAGCCATCCCAGGTGCCACCCCAGAAATACTGAACTTTTAAGTCTTTATTTCCAGAAGGTATCTAGTTTTCTTAACTTATCAATGAAGCATATTTTGTTTTATTTGCACATCTGTTAAATGAGACAGGAAAGTGATGCACTCTGTCTTACCTGCAGTGAAGTAAATGGCAACGTGTCGTGATCAAGACATTGCAAGTTGGAATGAGCAGGAGTTAGCACACACAGTACCTCTTGAGGAACCTTAAATTGTCACCTCCATCTTTTTTTGTACGTCATTAGAAAGTTAGGCTTGTGTGTTATAAAGTAGATTTGAATGTTGGAAAGGGTAAATAATTGATGTTTATCTGTTTGCGTTTGTGCACACACACACACTTCAGGCCACCCCAGTCAGAAAAGTCTTGACACGCCCCTGCCAACGTCCATGTGATAAGTTCAGCCCCCCCCCCCCCCCGTACAGAGTCTGTGGTCCTTCCTGGGTCTGAGACCGGCCTGTGGCTTCTTTCCCACATCTCTCTCTCGCCTCCTCGATTCCTGAGTCTCCTCACTGTCCTCATTGTGGACATAAAAGAGCAAAAAGAAATCTCTGAATAAACAGTGTCACTTTTATCCAAGAGTTTACAACGGCGGTGTCAACTTCTTATGTAAAAGTGTTTAAAACTATAAAATAAACCACAGTCTCTGTTTACCCTCCAAGCAAAAACCCAAAAAGACTCTTAGGAGCCCAGAATAAATGAGCAGCTGACTTCAACATAACCTCATTCTAATAAGAGTGCTGGTTTTGGAACGTGATAATTAACAATCAGGCCGAGCTGCTCCTGTGGAAACAATGCCTAATGTGTTTCTGTAAAACACAGCAATAATGGGAGAAGAGGAGGGGGTCGTTAGTGCAATAAAACTTTTACAGCTCCCTTCGCTGATCATCACTCCTGCTGAGAAACACATGTGGTAAACCACAAACATTTCACTGCCCTGCTCTTTGTCTGGATTCAGACAAACTTAATGAAGGTTACAAGTTTTTATGATTATTTTTTTTTCTCCCTCGTTTATTTCAGCCGATTGTAGCCGCGTTATTTATTATTTCACAGCAGCACCATGTGGTTGTTTTCCACTGTTGGCCCGAAGAAATACATTTATTACCTCTGCTGAGATCGATGAAACACTCCACACTACACTGTCGCCAAATGACTCTGTGTGTGTGTGTGCGTGTGTGTGTGTGTGTGTGTGTGTGTGTGTGTGTGTGTGTGTGTGTGTGTGTGTGTGTGTGTGTGTGTGTGTGTGTGTGTGTGTGTAGATAGTTTGCATATGATATTGCACTATGACTTATTATTTCAGTAGAGGGCTTTTTGTCCTCTTCAGCTGGTGAATGAATCTTTGCTAGCTGCAGTATAAACAAACATGTAACGCAACGACACATCTTCACACTCTCCTCCATCTTGGACCTTATAAATACAAACTGGTGCAATCAAACTGGCTTCCAGCGCAGGTTTAAGTGCATCAGACTGAAAATGTATCTAACATGATTTCAATGAAAGGCTTATTTTGTTGTTTTCGAGTGCAAACCTTTGTTTCCTAAAAAGCATTTACACAATGCTGATCATTCTAATGTTGTAAAGTCAATGAAGTATTCTTCATGCATTACATCTCCCAATCGATGGGCGACTTTTAAGCATGGATAGATTGACACCCTCTCACAGTTAATTTGCATTGAAACAGACTCCAATGGTGCCATCATGTCATTTCACTCACCTTGACATGAAACGTCCCCTGTCCAACTGGGTTCACACAGTGTTGAGCTGGTGTGAACAGGCAAAGAGAAACTGTTCATCTCTTCCAAATAAAAACCTTCCTCTGAACATTTTAACGACCTGAATAACGGCTCCTTTATTCCCCTGCAGGAGGCAGTGACACTATAAAACGCTAAATTTAACCGAACACCGCAGCGAGAATACAAAACGAAGTCAGCAGCATTTGACAACGCCCCATCATGAAGAGAAGGTGGGTGTCTCAGTATTCAGTTCTGAAAACAGCAACAGCACCATGTACCAGGAAGTAGGAGTGCAACGGGACCAGAATTTCGGTTCGGTACGGACCTTGGTTTTGAAGCTTCGGTATTTGGTACATTGAAAATTGTGAAAAAAGAAATAATAGTTCCAGTTATGTTAAAGTTTGCGTGGTGCCTCTTCAGCCAATGTGTTCCCCCACCACTCCAAGAGGAAGGCACCAAGTACTTGACTTATGATATTTACTAAACGTGTGCGTGTGCACTCACAAGCAGAAGCCACAGACTTTTGGGACTGGAGCTGCGACGTACACACAGGGGTGGCATGAAGTTTGAGTGCACACTCACAAAGAATCAGTTTTATTGACCTTTACCTCCACCGTTCACATGTCTGACATTACAGCATTTCAAATATTATTAACCTTATAAAGTCAATGCAACAGGAACAGAGACTATTGTTCTTTGTTCAGCGACTGCATTTTATAAATGTGGCGTAATCAACACTTTGGAAGCTTATTTCCATCAGAGCTTAAGTTTCACGTTGTAAGATCTGAGGACATTTCAACCGTTCACTGTGGACAAACTGGACAGGCAACTCACACATTTGGCTGCGTTCTTTGATTCATGGAATAAGCACATGCGTCTGTGCTGAACTGTCGGTGTTACGTGTATTTGAGAGGAGGGGTGATGCACGCTCACAAACCCCCCTCAGAGCGCTCCATAACCCCTGGAAACAGAGGCCTGGTTCATTTGCAGCCAGATTAAGGCTACTGAGGTGGAGCGGGTGGAAAAGATTATTCCTAGTAAGCAAGAAAAAAAAAGAAAAAAAAAGAAAAAAAAAAAACCTAAGCTCTCCATTAATAACATGAAGAGGGTGTTATTTATGAAAGCTGTCTAAAGGCTCTCTGCTGTTCACACAGAAGCCTTGTATGCTGTTCAATGGGCTTTTACATTAGAACCTAAACATCGACATACAGCAAATGATGTAGACTGCCGATGAGTCGTCGAATTTGGTTCAGGTTTTTTTCACCAGGATTACAGCATAGAAAATGAGGAATGCAACCAAAATTTCAGATCGGCTTAAGAAATGTGTAAATCCAAGCCTCTCAAATCCAGCGCAGTGAGGCTGACGGTGCCGCCTGTAAACTGTGTGCAACAGCGGCTCAGCTTACCAGCAAGTGGCAAAGGTTGCCAGGAAACTGTGTGCGCTCACAGGGCGTTCACATTCACACGTAGACGCACAAACACACACGAAGTCACACATTCAAACATTTCCACCAGTCTGAGAGGCTCTGTGCTGGTAAAAAAAAAAAAAAAAAAAAAAAAGGTACAAGGATTACTGAGCCCCGTGACCCCTGACCCCTGAGGGAGTTTGAACCAACAGGAAGTGTCATGGTAAGACAACACATGATGGGCAGGTTGTAAAAACACTGCTCCACTGGGGCAATATGTCTCCTGCCTCCGAATAACAAGTGACACTGACTGATGGTTTAACTTGAGTTTCACAATTTCACAGGTTTTTGGCTTCCTGAACTTGGCCACTTGCTTCTTTTTTATCACGTCAATTAACTGGCAATAATCTGGTAATACATTTGGAGAAATTACACATTGGCCAGGACTAACTTTCTTTTTTTCTTTAGTGCTCTTTTATGCACTGCAGGTTTGCACTGGGGGGGGAATGCAATTTCATCTGTGCTGTATGTTTAACATGTGGCATATTTGACAAATAAAGAACCTTGAACCTTGAACCTTGAAAATGGAAAATTCACAAAACATTAGAGATGCGCCAATTTTAAAGATCCGAGCCAATACTGTATTCAAAATACTTATTTAGAAGGAGGAGTACACACACACACACACACACACTGTATACATGAGCAGGACAAGAAAACTGCAGCAAAACACCCATTTAGCCGATTGTCAATTTCGCTTCTGTGTTTTTATTCATCACTTCTTCCTGCCTGTTTGATTAGAGATGTTTAGCCCTTAGTAAACAGTAAAAAGCTGACGGTCTCTCCCTGAGCATTATTTACGTCAGTATTACGATGTCCCGTCTTCAATAGGAAGTGATCCCACCTCTGTACCGCCATCGGAGGTAGAAACAGAGGCGATACAGGGGGAAGGGGGGATCGACAGAACCAGCAGGAGAGAGAGCGCAGCACTGTGTGTGAGTGAGTGTGAATGTCTAAGTGTGTGTTTTTGTAGAGTTCCTGCTGATGCTATAATGCACTGTGACAGAACGTGACACCCGTATTACGACCTCGCTGACTCACTATGAATGTGCAAAGGTGTCATGACAGTTGAGCATCTTTACGACGCTGTTGCAGATTCCTACTGGAGATAAAAAAGGACAATTCCTGTTAACAGATGTTGTCAATGAAAAGATGCTGCAAAGCTAAATTGCAGGAGTAAATCCTTTAAATGGTTGTTCCTTCTAATGTAAGTGGGAGAATTTGAAAGCCCCCTTTTTTTGCTTCTACTTTAAAGCATAAGCCCCTCTTATAGCAGACTGTTTCAGGACATGGTGTCCTTTCAGATGGGAACACTGATGTTCAGCTTGTGTACCTAAAGCTAGGTAAGGTGGTTTCATGCCTCCCTGGTTCATTCTTCTGTACCAGTGGAGTTCACCAGCAGCCGGCCAAGGTCCTGAACTTTTTATACGCCTCTCCAACATTCGTCTTTGGCTTTCCATAGCAACCCCTTTTTCCCAGACCAGGGTCCCTCCCCACTCAGCGTTTAAAGGGAGTTTAAGGGGGGGGGGGGGGGTTGTTGAGTCGATTTAGGGGGAGCTGTCTTGAGAAAAAGGGCGTTTCTGGGGAAACTGAGCGGCCCTCTAAGAGCTTTCATGGTCGCCACTTGGCAACAGTTGGCTGTCGGTATTTCAAAATGCTGATTTTCACGCTTGCCTGCGTGCCACGAAAAGACACACACACACACACACACACTCATGAAGAGCGGGGGGGGGGACTCAACTAGTGGCACCACAGCAGATGCCTCTTGTATTGTTGCCGCTGGAGTCAAAAGCTAATGCTAGCTGCCTGACGTCATGTAAATGATATTCGATTTCAAGCGCGCTTCGGGGTCCATTCATTTCAAACAGGAGTCAGGACCAAATGCCACCTGTTTGTCTGAAGCCATCCGATGCAAACGAACAATGCAGTAAAAGCAAAAGAGATTTCACACCAATTACCAACACATACAGCCGACCATAAATCTTAAAGTTGACACGTTAAAATGCTCCTAGAGGTTCTTGGCTTTCATAACTCCACCAAGTGTACTTTAAAAGGAGCGCGTTGCTTAAAGAAGCCCGACTGTAATCTGCCAGATGGTGGACACTCGTCTTCAGCCACACCTCCTCACCTGTCCTTTCTCTGAGGAGAAAGTCTTCAGTAAACACCAGCTGTTTTTTTCTAACTGACAGATAGGAGGAGGAGACACTCTCACATCCTATTCTCCCTTTCCTCCCCCCTCCCTCACTCCTCCAGCTATGCCTTCACCTCACACACACCCCCCCCCCCCCCCCCCCCCCCCCACTCCCTCCTTTTTCCCTCACAATTCCCCCTGCTTTGGCTCGTTTGGCCGGTCCTTTCAGCCTCCTCCTCAACAAAAGAAACAAATGGAGGCAGGGCAACTTTCCCTCTCTAACCCCCTCCTGCAGAGAAGAGAAGCACAGGGTAGAAAACTGACACACCACCCCCTTTTAAATCTCAAAGGCCTTGCATAGAAAAAAAAGTGTCTGCAAGCAAGAAACGCATGCAAACTACATGCATAAAGATGTTTTTCTTCTGTCGAGTATGCACATCAGTGCACAGGTGCAAACAAAACCAAAAAATGCAAACCCCTGTTTATTTGGTCTACTGTAAGCTGTTTACACATTCTGGATCAGTTTTCAAGGGCTAAAGCATGAACAGCCCAGCCCTGAGTGAATTTTAAAAAGTGAAGGCTGTTACACCACGTTTGGGGTTTTAGACCTTGAGAGCGAGGCTGCTAGTGAGGGGTGGAACCATGTTGGCAGCTTTTCACATGTAACCATTTTCCAGTGTGGTGCTGTGACACTGTGCTTTTCCACTGTTGGAAACAAATAACACGCAGCATAACATGTAGCCATCGGCTAAATCTCTGCCCTCCAGTAGAGGTTCATTTGAGCAGAGAATGATAAACTTCATGGAATTTCCACAGTCTTTACGCTGGCCTCACATCAGTGATTTAGGGTGCACTCACACGAGGCGATCTGTACCGCGCCTTGAGCCTAGTTTGTGCTTCGGACCCTACGCCGTTGCCCTACGTGCACCTCAAAAAAATCCTGACTACGCGTCACATCAACAGGAACCACAAGGACTGTGATTGTTCCCCTTAGAAAGTAGTTTCTTCCAAGTCACAACGATCGCAACGAGAATAAATCGAAAAGGTCAGAAAATACAACCATCTCCACACTTCACCATCAAAACACCTAAAAGACTGCCAAGTGGCGAATAATTCCTGGAGGGAAATATTTAAAAAAAACACAGGGTTGGAGGTCGCCGAATGCATAAAGAGCTGGAAGAACCACACAACGACACAGCCACACTCCCCGAGCGGCTTGGCGGTGAATTTCAGTGCAACGCGTTCTCTTGACGCAGAAGGACGGCGACGCAGAAGCTTAAACTAGGCTAAAGAATGCCTCACCCTCAAAGTCCAGTTCGTTTGACTCGTCTCCGATCTGATCTCAAGTATGATACACCTCATTACGCTCCGGGACAACGAGCCCATGTGAGTGTGCACGGAGAGTCTTGGTAGCTGTTTTGTTAATTTTGTCTATTTCTACTCTGCCACACTCTCCAACGGACAAAGAAAGGACACAGCATTGCTGCATCTGTATCACCCAGCAGAGATCCCACTGCGGCTGTAAGGCTCTGTCATTACACCTACGACCCTGACAGGTCTAAAAAACAAACCAAAGACTGTAGAAAACATGCACGTCGTCTCTGGTAACGTTACGCTTTGGTTACTAAAGGGGACATTTGAAGCCCCACGATGGCGACGACCACGGCTAAATGTGTCTGAACCTAACTTTCAGTCAACCCATTAACAGGCAAAGAGAGTAGACGGGCTGTTAGCCTCCTGGCAAACGGCTACAAAGCACCGGCCTGCGGTCATATTAGTCACTCTTCTAATTACACCTCTTATTCCTCATAAAAATCTAAACAAATCAGTTTAACAATCTCCCCCCACCCGTACAGTGTATGCAGATAATGACATGAACTATTCAGAGCAAAAGTTTAGCATTGCTGGATTTATGAGCTAGCCTTAAGTGGACGCCCGAGGACCTGTGGTTTGTTTTTTAGTTTTTTTTGCACTTCAGTATCGGCTTCATTTTTCAACACAGGAGGTAGCTCTCTTGTCTAACACGCACTGTTCCTCTCTGCCAGCCGGTTACAAAGACGGCTTTTCATCTGTGCGGGGACTTTACCCCAGCGTCCTAACTTCATACCAGATACAAAGACGGGCGCAACGTTTACAGTCCGGTCTTTAAAAAAAACCTGGATGAAAGCAGCTCGTACTCATTTAAAAAGGAGAATACTTGGTCCAACAAAAATGTTCACGTCATCGTCAGTATTTAGAGGAAGAGGCCATTCAGAGGCAGCTCTGTGACTGTGGAATAACAAGCTTCTCAGGGTGTGGTACTGACAGGAAGCACCGGCACAGAAAGAAGGATCACAATATGCCCATCTCATCGAGACAATTTCAAATCATTGCTTTCATGGACGTGTTGTTTGCAGGATTGGAGCAGGAGTGTGTGGTGCCCCTCCGCAGAAGCAGGAAGCAGAACTTCCGTGTGTGAAGAGAGAGTTTAAACGCAAATAAGTTTGAAAAAAAAAAAAAAAGGTCAAGTTTAAATTAAATATGTTGCCTCGTTCGGTTTCCACAGCTCTGAGTCACAGAGAGAAAAAAAAAAAAAAAAACAGATTTGGGCCACATTTGCCTCGTCGACTTAATGTCGCCTTGGGGGCCACGTTCTTATTTACATCTTTTTTTATTTCATTTTGGATTCTTTTATGACAGTTTCTCGTAACACTGATGCCTCATTGAAATTTGTTTCAATGAAGAAAAAAAAAAATCTCTCTCTGCCAAATTTGGCAAACGTATTAAAATCCTTGTGAGCAATATTCAGCCCAGCACAGCAGTTTCAGAGCTTCCACTCATAAAAAAATTATAAACGTAAGCCTTTCATCTAATCCGCTCTGTCTGCATGTATCTCGGCTTAAAATAAGGGTCTATTAGGATCGGATAGTCAGGCAGCAGGCTATGCTTGAAGACTGAAAGAAGAAGGCGATCTCGGGTGAAGGATAGATTTATTCACGCCTTTAAGGGAGAGGATCTCCGAAATACAAAAGATGAACAGTATGTGGTTGTTTTTCGTGCGCTCACATACCCTCCACCCTCGCCTTCCCCAGGTGGAGTCGTCATCGAGAGTGCAGTGACAAAGCCCTTCTCATCCATGTCACCTTATCTCACCAGCCGGGCCTCTTTCTCTGAGGGCCTTTTTCTTTTTTCACAAACGGCTGCTTCAGCTCCACTGATGGGGAGTCATATGAAGCAGGGGGATATGAATGAATACAAGCACCAGGGAATACTGAGAAAATGAGAGCTGGGGAAAGTGTCACATGTTGTTGAGGTGGAGGTGGAAGCGATGGATTGTGGAAGGAAGTATAAGGGTGGGTTTGCTCAAGTCGAGTCAGATTCATGAGGCTCCAGGCAGCATGTGTTAAAGAGAACAAAAAGACACAGAACAGATGGGGTTAACTCCCTCTAGTAACAACATGTAATGAAGTGAGAGGAGACATTGTCTCAAAAGACTTTTCCCCCCGATCTCAATTCCCATCTCAAAACTTTACTCGCTAATCTTCGACATGTTTCACACAGTGAAGAGACACGCCCTTCTGTGCATGAATCAGTATTAAGAAATGCTCACCGATTCATAATGTCCTTTAGCTTCAAGGGCCCAAAACAGTCCAAAGGAACGAGTGGCCGACAGCGACATGCAGACGGTTAGTATTTACTACACTACCACACATCTGTGCTGCCACATGTTTGGCAGTGCATACACTCTGTTTATGCATCCATAAATTGAGGGTTACACACAGACAATCTGCATGCAATGAGATGGTTTTTTGGTGGCTCTGGTTTCGGAAGTATATTTCAAATCCTCCATTGACATTTCACAAAATCTTCATATTTATGGAGTGAAGCCAGGAACAAAGACAATCAGTCAGCGACCTCAACACTCGTGACTATTTGATTCTGCAAATGAATGGTACTTAAAAAAAAAGGTACAAGACTGTGTACACATTTTTTCCCGAGTCAAAGAACTACCCATCCCACAATCCATTGCCAACGATACAACTTCTTAAAAAGGAACGTGAGTGGTCGTTATCTTGTTTTACTATCCTGTCGTTTGTGTTTTTTGAATACATAAATAACATTCACTGCAGCATAACAAGACTATTAGTACGACTTTTGTTAGCTAACTAACGAGCTAGCCTACTACAGATTTGGCGCAGAAAATTTCCCATGGAAACGGCCAGCTCCACCAATCAGAGACGTCAAGCTTAAATACTTTTATCTGTGTTCACGCTCCCAACTCTAACACCTTTATCTGAACACACTTTACTCCCCGCTGTTATCGGACAGAGACTCAGCACACGCCAAATAAGCTACTCAAGTACTTTTTTCAGAAACCAACAAAACATCAGAGTAGTTCAACGTGTGATTGTAGAAACTGATTGATGAAATACAACCTCGGATACTTTCATAAACCTGAATCTGAAATGTGAAGTTCTTGAACAGTTTTCTGTCGTCCAGTTCAAGACGCTGAATGAGCGTGTGTTAACCATTAATCATGTGTGCTGCTACAACACTGACCTTAAGCAAACACACAAGCTGCATTCATCACACACACACACACACACACACGAGTTAATAATTCACACTCTTACAGAGCCCTTCACTCGCTGCTTCAAAGGGATTTCAACACTCAAATCTATTATACAATCCTCAGCACTTCCATGTATCTGGGTCCTCATTAACATATCTGAATAATGAACTGGCTTCCATGTCTAATTAAATCCTCAGAGAGTCCTGAGGAGTGTTACTGCAGATCTTTATATCAAAGAGAAATCAAGACTTTGCTGATTCAGATAATGGACATGGAGCTACATCCTGTCGAGCTCCAGGCTAAGTGTTGTAATGTTCACCGTGAGCAACATGCACGGAGATGTGAGCGAGTCCAAATGTGACGAGCAATAAACAGAGGAGGAGTTTGAATCTCAGGGCACAGCAGCTCCCCTCGTGCAGACGGGAGGAAATCATCATCAATTCATGCTGCTGTGACTTTAAGGGATCTCTTTAAATCAGCCTGAAACTCTCCCTCCATGTGCAAAAAAACCCGAAATAATCAACCCCATTGTGTTTTCTTTCACTTTTATCTCCATGTTTGCATGAACAAATGTGCATAATCACAATATGAATATGCAAATGTAACAATGCCACAGTGCAAAAACAAACACACCAACTTCATTTATTGATGCATTCAAACATCTTTTAATAATTTCCCTTCTGCACTGTCACTTTGAGATATACTCAGTGAGCCGTCTCGGATGAGGCTATATTTATTGTCTGCTATCTTGAAGTGCCCTACAGGGTGGTGGTGGTATCTGGAGGAGGGGGGGGGGGCTCGTATCAGATTCCTTGGCCGTCTCTTATCCCTCCGCTCGGGGTTTGCACCACCAGCATATTGTTCCTAATCTTGGTGCATCTGTTGGCTTACAAAGCCCTATTAAACAGCCAGACCACTCTGATAAGGTTACTGACTTAATGCTCAGCGACATAATTAAATTGAGTATTTAATCTGGCCATGGGAGCCAAAGAGCTCCAGACCCCTGCTGGGCAATCTGAGTGCTCACATGTTGACTCTCCGCTGCACTTCCACAACAACTCTGATCCCATTCTGGGAGGACTGAGCTCATCGACAGGCAACATGAAAATGGGTGCAGGGAACACCCACCCCAAGGATCTCTCTTTGGGCTAATCTCTGGTCCAAATAACTCCATTAGGAAAGTAGAGTGAATTGGGAGTGTAAGATTTTAAAACATAAAGGCTGGAGTGTACTCTTAAAGTGGATAAAACTATACTCAAACAAATTAAAGGAAGACATCTAAATGTTTTTGGACTAAATTGAGCTTGCCAAAATATGAGGGATTTTTTTTTTATGTAAGACGAGAGACAATCGTAATCCTTAAAGATCTACTGTCAACATTCAGAAAACTCACTTAGTGATTGACCAAATGTGCCATTATGAGAAACAAGCATCCTGCCATTCAGCCTGAGAAGTGTCCTCTTTACAAAGTGTCTCACGCGAGGTCCCGTACTCTGCTTAAGCTCCCAGTTCCCCCGCTGGCCTGCACTCACCCTGCTCCAGGACTAACCGGGCCTGGTTACCTCGTACACAACGTTATACAACACATGCATAGCTTAGCGCGGTCATGAAGCCTGCTTTGTTTTCAACACAGGCGGACACAAGAAATGAAAGGGCCGCCCGGTCGATTCGCGTCCACACACTGAAGAACAAAGAACATGACAGCTACTTTACTGACTTTGTGATTTTGAGTCATTTTAGTCAGATACAGCCAGAACACTACAGGATGCGTCGATATAAAGCGGTGCTTTTTCACAAACTGTTCTGTGCCGAAGCTCACCTCTAGCAAGCATGCCATGGCCAAGGAAGTGTACGAGCAGAGCACTGATCAGTCAAACGAGCTGGACTTTGGGGGTATGCATTCGTATAGCTACAACTGTCCACACTGGAAGGTAGAGCGAAAGTCTTCAACGACAGCAGACAGGGACCACTTTCAGACAAGCTAGCATACCTGTCCATATCTGTCCCGTCAAAAGTATTCCTGGTGTTTTACAGAAAGTGACAGAAATGGTTGAGTGATAAATGACAAAAACTAATCCCATACCTTTAAACTCCACAACACACCTGGTCATAACTGGGTTAAGTAGACATGCCTGTCAAGTTTGTTTCTCCCTCAGGCTTGGAAACGAGCAACGGTCTTGAAGGGGTGATGTGACGAAGGCCACAAGTCGAAACACGCCGCTCTTATTAAGTTAATAAAGTTGATATTCACACTACGAGTGTTGTTGGAGTTTTGTGACTTCAAGTCTTTCACTCTACATGCACCTGTGTAGCCTTCATACTGTGCATTCATTCAGAGAACTAAATGTGCAACGTTAGTCTGCCACGCTGCATCTGATCTAACTCCAGTTTTCTCTTGACCACGATAAGGTCGTATGGTGTTGGCGTACAGATGTGGACAGCCACCCTTCCTGGTTTAAATGCCCCGGACTCTTTCTGGCTGATAGAGGCTGAACTTTTTGTCTGTGAAGTTTGGTTGGCAGCAGGGTCACAGTGAGGCTTTTCACACCACATGCTGCCTGCAGATCCCCAGAACAAGAGCAGTCGACACCCCACCCCCGCTTCACCTTTTGGCCTTTGGCACCTTGACTGGGACAGAATTTGTAAAGTGAATGTTGTTTATTGGAGAGGCACTTAACCACCTCTGCTGTCTGTTAAACGTTGCTCACTGTGATGTTGACGCTAAACTATAAAATCATGTTAATCCCAGTGTTTAAGTCTGATGAGATCAAAATGCAGAAAACAAAACAAAGTGATTCCAGGATGTCGAATGAAGTTTGACTAACTTTATTTAGAAGAACTTTTAACCATGCGGCTCGACAACTATTCTTCACCTTCTTCTCTTTAAAGACCAGGAGCAAACATCGCAGTGTTTGTTGCAATCTTTCTAAACTGAGATGATTAAAAAAAACAAAAAGGCCTTTTCATTGATCTGGCACACTTTTAAAATTGCATTTTCCCCCCTTATTCTCAGGTCACTGCAGGTCAAACCTTTAAAGGGAAAATGAGCACAACATAATGACGACATTTATACACAAGGCCAAAGGTCATTTAACAAGTCCAGACAGCTGCGGGTGCTGCTGTGTGACTTTATCCAGGTACAAGTATGAAAACACTCCAGGCCTGCCACGACTGATGATAAACAATGTTTCACTTCAGGGCCAAAGAAAACATCTACTGCACTCGAGTCTCAGACACGCCACTTCAACACGTCTTCTATTTCTGTCAAACTGAACCACGGCACAGTCAGTCTTGTCTGTCCCTCTCTGTCGACTTTATAAAGCTGGATGATGGATTTCGTGTTTCATTAAAAAGGAAAAGGAGTTTCCGACTGCGCACAGATCATCACGGGAGCAGCACCCTCGAGAACGACAAGGCACAACGTCTGGGCGCATCCCAGATTTCCTAAAGCGACCAAAAATCCACAATAAATGAGCAATCATCATCATCATCATCATCGTCATCCGGAGGGTATGCACCATCTCATTTCCTGGCTTATGCTAAGCCATCAATTATGTTATGAGGCAATTGGAGCAGATGGACACGACTTAAGAAGGCACCAGACTGTGAGAGGAGATCAACACCCCTGGGACACACAAACACACTCTCACTGGCCGCCCATCGGAGGAACCGTCGGCTCGGACACTTGTAACCGAGCGGATGGTGATTTGCACAAGATGAGGCTCCGTGTTCAGGAAGATCTGCATCTGACCTTTAATCAATCACAGGGTCATTATCAGCCACAGCAAGACTCTGTGTGATGACTGCTTACATTCACTGACACTTTGACTAGTGTGCCATTTCTCACGGGACACTGTGATTATTAATTAAAGCTCTCCCAGATGATTAATCAGAGTGGGTTATAAACCTGTACTCAGCTCAGGTGAACCTGTGGGGGTTCAATTAATCGATCCCAATTTGATCCTCAACTGATCCTGTGTGTCAGCACGTCTTTAAACAAACCATCAGTCAGGCTGAGACGTCAGAAACAACCCTGACACATGACCCACTGCACCATTACAAACTAATAAAAGGTCAATAATGATGTGAAGTACTGTAGTCATCAGCATGCACACATCAATGTCAAAGATTTTTTTTTCTTCAAGGTTCTTTATTTGTCAAATATGCTCCATGTTAAACATACAGCACAGATGAAATTGCAATCCCCCCAACCCGCAGTGCATAAAAGAGCACTAAGAAAAAGTAGCAATAAAAAAACAATACTATAAAACAAATAACTTAACTAAAGACTTTTGGGACAACAAATAACGAACGACAGACAATCGACAGACAAGGGCACTTGTGAGTATTTCACCATGGAGGTAGTATGTGGATAAATTAAAGTATTAACAACATAAACAGAGTGCAGATTAAGTTAAAAAGTGAGGTAGTGCGTTGTAGAGTAGCAATCAGTGCAAATAGTGCAGATAGTGCAAAGAGATGAGTCTTATAATGCTGAATGCATACTGTCAAACACACCTGTATCATCCTGTTACCTTTAAATATTCTTACTTCCTCATGACACATATTATTCACCAAGCTCTCACTGCACTGTCTGTCCGTCTTATTGGACCCGAAAGGAAAAGTGAAGCCTGAAGATTTCCCGGGATTGGAGTTGTTTTGTGGTCACTTCATCGGCACGCTGTTCTGAGTGACTTTATTCTTCCATCTTTACATCCAGTTTTATGTTCTTCAATGAATATGACATTAACACTGTGTGTCCACTCGTGTCCAAATACCACAAGAGCTGAAAAGCTTACTTGTAGGTTCAACAACATAAAGCTGGATTCTGTTGTTTTTAGCTAACTCTCCAGTAAATGCAAAAGGAAGCCATCAACATGAACTATTTGACTTCTGTTGTAATTGGACACATAAATAATACAGAAATAGATCATAGATAGTGAATGCACCTGTTAAAACGTCACAATCCTTATTTTAAATAAAACACAATCAAGTTAGGAGGATGTTCAACCAAAGTTGTTTTTTTGATCTGGAGAAAATGTAAGGTTTTCAAAAAAATGATCTGCTGAATTAGGAATGCAGCAGAGTAAATGGACTTGGGGAAGCAGGGACGAGTTTGGAGTCTGTTGTTGTTTCAGCCTCTGTTTAGAACAACTGAAGATGTTGAGATTGTGTCAGCCCGCGGCAGTGTAAACGATTGGTCAAGGTCACTTCGGTATTTAAAAAAAAAAAAAAAAAAACAGCGTGAAATTGTGTTCACACCTCAAACATAATGAACACTAGTTCTAGCCTGGAGCGACGACGCGTCGAGGAGCTGAACTGGGTGAGTTGGCTGACTTGCGTAAAGCGCGCTGCGCTGATTAACTCACAGTGCTTTAAAGAGTCATTAGGGGGGAAATCAGGGACAACCAAAAAAAAAAAGTTGGAAAGTGTTTAAATTCGCCCAGACAGATTTTGATACAGAAAAGTTGCTTATTTAACAACAAGTGCTCATTGCTTATACAGAGGGTGAAACTCGAGGTCATTCATTGACAAACGCACGCAGCTGAAAATAGCTTTTAAACTGATAAATAAAAAACAAAAGTAGTGACTGTTCAGTGAAGCGGAGTGGATTAAACAGCCCAGTTTGTAACTCACCTTGCTCTGAGAACAACTCTTCAGTCACTTGCTTCAAACGCGGGTTTTACTCCTCGGGAAACAGACAAGCAAAACTACATTGACCGTTTTCATGAAAGGTATCCAATCAGTCCCTAACCGGTGCTTCTTTTTTTCTTTTTTTTCTTGGTGCACACAAAATAAGCCGGGAGCGATAACGTTGTTTTTCGAGCTTACGAGATCACAAATTCCAACGCCATTCAGTCCAGACTTGCAGATTTTCCTCTCAGGCATCCAACTTTGCCTGCTTTTTACGCACCTTTCTGCAGAAAGAGAAAATCAGTGCAGTACCTCCGTGCTGTAAAAAGTCCCGCTTTAGTTTTGTTTGCTGTCCTCTGCTCGGTTTAGCCCAGCAGGTTTCTCCCCCCACATGTAGCCGGTAAGTGGTGGTGGCAATGATTTGGGGCTTTCAGCGGCCAGCTCTCCACAGGCGTAAAAAGGGGGTTTGGCAAAGGGGGATATAGCATGCTGCGTTCACGGACACCTCGTTTTTTTGGTGTTCTTGTACAATCAAGCTGCAGAATTTCTCACTGTTTTATAGTTATGTCCATGTGAACCTTTGCATCACGAAACATCAGGAAAGTCTGATTTTTTTTTCAGCTTTGTCAATGGATAAATGCAAAATGTTGAAACATTTGTACCAAAATAAAGTTTCATCTCGACTTAAGTTTTAAGAAATAAAAGCACCTCTAGATGTTTGACAATAATAACAACAATACAGCAACAATTAAAATGTACACTGATTGACAGTAAGTTCACACACTGTAGTGCAAAATGGACCCTGTCATTTCTTTATTAACACACTTTGGATAGCCTAGCGGTTAAATCACACAACCCGTGTACACGTCCCGTCTCTCTTCAGCTGCCCAGAATCAGAACCAGCTTCACTGGCCAGGTATGCTTAGACACACGTGGGATTTTACTTTGGTAAATTGTGCTCTCTTTGTACGAGGTAAAACTTAAAATATGATGAATAAAAAGACAAAAATCAACAAATAAAGGCTTTTATGTAGAAGACTAAAGAAGATAATAGTGCAGTATTACATTATAGACTGTGCGTAGATGATCATTTAAATGAAATCATTTACATATTTACATTCACAGTGACAGTTTAGTTTGAGAGTTGTTTCACAGAGACAGGTCTGACACTCGGTGACTGTTTAGCGTTCATCAGAGTGACAGCCTGGGGGAAGAAACTCTTCTGTGTTGGGTTGTTTTGACGTCCAGTGATCTGTGACGCTGAGTTTGAGGAGTCTGCAGTGAGGCTCCAATCCAATAAAAGCAACAAATGGCTCCAGAAATATCTTTAAAAAACATTTAAGATGTAGAATTTAAATATATGAATTTGCACAGCAATGTGCTAGTATGTTCATGAAATATTTCCCGTAGTACGTGAAGGCACCACAGCCCATTGAAAATGACTGGTGCATGGCAGACCCCTTCTGGCCGACTGGAGGACTGCACTCTGTAGAGCTGTCATCTTTTCGTCACCCTGAGGCTTTGTTCATTTAACGCATCATGCAACAGTGTAGATGCATTTCTGGAAGTATATGTTGAAGTCTGCTTCCTTCTCCACTGTGGATGCATTTTCAAACTTAAAAAAAAAGTACTTTTGTGTTTCTGCTAATACAAGGAAATGAAGAGGTGAATGTTTATGAAGATTGTTTGCATCAGCCTGAAGCTATAATGAAGATATAGAAACTCATTTAGTTAAGCATTGAGCTGGGATGGCTTTAATGTGAGTTATATACATATTTCCTATGTTCGCTGATGTTGTTGAGTTTTAATCTGCCCCTCCGTTTACAGAGGGTGTGTCATGACCGGAGACATCCCGTGCATGTCAATGGAGACCACACAGAAATCACAAAACCCTTACAGGACTCTCTCTCTCTCTCTCTCTCTCTCTCTCTCTCTCTCTCTCTCTCTCTCCCCTCCTCTGAAAAGACGCCTTTTATCCCCTCTCTTTTAATTCTTCTGTAATGAAGCTAAACTGAAGCTGGATAAGTCACACTCACTTCAAAGATCACTCAGCCCCACCCGCCAGTTCCACTCTTTTAATCCCCCCCCCCCCCCCCCCCCCCCCCAGTTCAAGGACAAGACAACAAAAGAGGGATCTGCTCTGCTCTATGTTTGCACAGTTGCTGCATGTTTGAATAAAAACATCCGAAAATACTGTAATGAAGCAAAAACATGTGATCAAATATACAATCGAGCTGTACATATATTTCATGAATGATTTAACCCGAGTGAATATGGGTACATGCTGGCTCAAGCTCAAGTTGGGTTCCTTCTGTATTCAAATCATAACAGACTCAGTAGTATGTTTATGCAAAGTTTTTGCATCAAAAGCAGAATGAAGATATAAATGTCGATCAAACAGCAACTTATATACAAAAGAATAAAACGTAAATAAGAAATATGAGATCAGATATAGGCAATGAAAATTACAATGGGCTTTAATGAAAGGTCTTGTTGAGCATGTGTGTGAATGATAAGGGTTGAAGGAGTGTGAAACACTAACGACTCCAGTTCATCGTCCATTAATGGAACAAATAAAACAGCTTTATCGTAAATGAATCAAGTCCTTGTGACGTTGGGTGGCAGGGTTAGGTTGTTATTGATTTGGCCCCGAGTAGAGGGGAAAAAAAACTCTTCTAATGTACAATAAAAACTCATTGTCAACATTTAGATTCTGAATGGCAAATACTTGACTCTTTGTGATTTCATTGAGCAAAGATTCCCACAATCCTCTGCACAGCACAGAGAAGCTTGAAGATCAAAACCGCCAGATATATTTGTGTATCTATGAGGTTCCCACATGTGCATGCACAGAAATGTGTTGTTGGTTTTGCAAAAGCTGTTTCTTCAGCAGTGTTTTTCTCTGAATGCTTTAAACAATCAGTGCTTAGTTCTGATCAATCATCTCATAATAATGTTATTTAAACACTGTGAAGGACAAAGCAGACGATTCAGATCCTTTTCATGCGTACTGCCTCGTGATATTGACACAGCAGGTAAAGGCTTTAATGTAAGACATCTGCTTCAGAGCTGCTTGTTAAAATGATAAATAACCATCTCACACACACACACACACGAAATGATGCCACCAAACTATAACAACAGGTAATTTGGTAAAGGGGAGCTGGCAGCACAGTGATTCGTGTATGGAGGCTGTAGTCCTCCAAGCGGGCGGCCCGGGTTCAAGTCCCGCCTGGGGCTCCTCTCGTTTATGTCATGCTCCATTCCCTCGCTTCCCGATTTCTGACTCTGTCCACTGTCCTATCTCCCTAACAAAGGCAGAAAAAATCAAACGCATAAATGAGTTTAATAATGACAAACATCACGTTGTGATCGTCAACACTTAAAGCCACTTATGGCACGCTTCATACAACACACCAAACTGGGGTAATAGACTTTTCCAAAAGTTAACGTCCGACCCAGGAAAAAGAGTGTGAGGCTGTTTGTGTGGATTTGTGTTTATGTTTCTCAGCACAGACCTGCATTCATACCAACGCCAGAGGAAAGGGAGTCTGAGAAGTTACAAGAAGTTGTAGTGTGAATGAGCGTGTCTGTCTGTCAGCAGCAACACACTGTATTCATGTCCCTGTGAAAAACACTGCGCCATTCATCGCCAAAGTTACCCACACACACACACACACACACACACACACACACACACACACACACACACACACACACACACACACACACACACACACACACACAGAGGACTCCCATTACTTCTGAGAACCAACTTGTCTTAAGAGAGGAGCTGGGCTGGGCTGGGCTGGGATGGGATGGGGGATTAGGGGGATGCAGGATGGGAGTTTGACTGGTGGGCGATGGATGGCTGGGGGAGGTGTGGGTGAGATTGGGTCAGAGGGCAACCCCCCTCCCTCGCAATATGCTAATTATCACATAGACTCTGATTACAGCTCTAATTCATGGACGATCTATGTGGGAAACTTCAAATCAATAACCTGATATTTAATTCTTCAAGTTTCGTCAGATATATGTCATTAAAATTAAAATAAAAGTGCTAATCCTCTCTGTAGGGGAGTAAAGGATTCAAGGGACACAGAAACCTGCCATGATGGAGGATATTATTTGTCAGAGGATTATTATATCAGGCAGATGTCAATCAACAAAGAGAAAGTACCAGAAGTACAATGCACTGTATTATTATTTTTTTCATTCGGACAGTTTTACTTCTTTGAAGAGTTTAATTGAAGGTTTTCTTAAAACTTGCAGAGGCTACAGTTGAAGTGATTTCAAGTTACCAACCCCACAACTAGATGTAATGCCCTCTGCCTCGCCAGCAGCCCCCCCCTGTCTGTGTGTGTGTGTGTGTGTGTGTGCTTGATTACAGAAGTGGGATCAGATGTGGTTTAGCTGGAGTTTAGCTGCAGCTGCAAACCACAATCAGCTCTGCTACAAGTTGGGCTTCTCCTCCACCACATGACTAGATTGCAGACTAAATTGTTTCCTCACAATGCTTGGCACCAACATCTGCTTCCATTCTTCTCTTTCTTTTGGGTTTCAGCTTCATAGACGCATGCACCTCACACACACTCGCTGGCCTTCCTCTGGCTCGTTCCCCAGCCCACAGCTCAGCACCTGTTTTCTCCTTACCGAGAGGCTCATCTGTCCATTTCAACTTATATTAACATTGCACTTACATCCCTCCTCAGTCTATTGAGTGCCTTGGCTCTGAAAAAAACGAGTCCCTAACACGATCAAAACCCACAGCAGTTCTTCAAATAGATGAAAACACTGGCTACCTTTATGTGCACAATTTCTTCAATCTGATTAAAATCATTCCGATTTGGGATTCTGATCACACTGTTTACATGGACGCTAAATAACATGATCAGATTATGCCGTGCGTGTTCATGCATTGGCATTTAATCCGAATAAAACCCTTGTGACTCACGCAGACCGGTCTCACCTAATGGTGTAACGTCAGAAGAAGCAGCATCTTTTCAGCCTGTGTTTGTGAACAATCATCACAAGTGACCTGCTACTCTGCTCTGTTTTGCACCCTGAAAACGGGAGATACATTTCCTCATTGTTAATAAACTAATGTAAACTTAACTTGCTATTGGTCATGTTCTAAATTCTTTAACTGTTGTGATACACTGGTGTATAATATTTGAACCTAAACGCACGACTCAGAGACGGGGTTTCTGATGAACAGTGTTCTTTAATGAACAGTACGTAAAAGTAGGTAATGAGGGAGGTGAAAGTGACTCCGTGTCCGTGCTCCCCGTGAGCAGTGAGGTGATCCCAGTGAAGATTCTGAATGTCATGGCTGGACACAGAAAACCCAAAAGCACAATTCAAGTTGACAGGCACTTTCAAAATCTGTTCATTCAGTCGTGGGTCAGTACACAAAATCCAAAAATCCAGGCAACAGTATCCAAATCGGCAGGCACAAACCGAGGTCAGGCTTGACAAAAGAATGCTGGAACGCTGATACAAGGAACAAGACGAACTGGCACTGAGTGATGGGAATGCAGAGTCTATATACTGAAAGGGGGGTGGAGTTAACAAGACACAGGTGAGACACATCAGGTAATCAGCAGAGTATCAGAGTCAAACACAAGACATGAAACATGAGGGTCAACAGAAATAAACAGAAAACTGAACCCGGGGATGTGACACTGAAGTCCAACACGTGTGAAGAGAGTGCAGGGTAACAGAGCCCATCAGAGGACACACTGAACATATATGATGCATTGTGCACCCAATCTGGAAAGTAAACCAGAGTTTGGAGGAAGTGAATGAACAGGTCATGTTTACGTGACAGTTAAGTTCGTGAGTGTTTTTGTGTTTCCGGATGGATCTCCATCTACCTCATCTGCTCCAGCATCCACAGCAGGCAGAGGCCTTTGAAAATGTTTATCAGCCTCATGGAGACATGATTCCTGTGGAGAGCCAGGAATACTCTCAACTGTACTGGGAAGAAAACCACTGGGAGAATGGCAGAGTATGTGTTCAATAAAGCTTTTAATATTTTGTTTTTACACACTATTGGATGATGGGGTTTTTTTTTAAGTAGTCGTGTACATATTTACAATGTGTAGTTCTTTTTCACTTGATCAAGCAAATAAACCAGAGTTTTGATTAAGTAATATTCATACACAAACATGTGAGAGTATTCCAAAGAGAACACATTAAAATTCAAGGAAGGAGATAAGGATATGTAGAAACATTTTTCGAGGAAGTTCTTTGCCAGTTTCAAAAAATGATCATGTTTTCATGTTTTTGTTTATTCCAGATGATAATAGCTGGAATGAGTATGCTCACCTCCAGTATTTGCATCCAGCCCAGAATATGGGAGTTAAAACAAATCTGTTGGGGGAAACACCAGGAGAGTTTCCTCTCGCTCTGGAGGGGCACGTGGAGGCACAAGCCGAAAAATCCCTGATGGAGCAAAAGTGTCAGCAAGTTGAGGCGCAAATGTAGCAGATGAAAGAGGAGTACGAGCATCAGTCGCAACAAATGACCAGCCAGAGAGAGAGGCCTTTCAGAGTGAGTATGTCGAAATGGCTGAGATGAGAAAGGCCTTTAGTTGGAGAAGGAGAACATCAAAAAAGAGGCAAGAGGAGCAAAGACAGGCCTTTGAAATGGAAAATAAAGAGATGGCCGTCATTCGAAAGGTCTACACAGAGGAAAAGTCTGACCTGAAGAGAGGCTCAGGAAGATGGTAGAGTTGGAGAAATCTTCAACAGAGAAATCAGAGCACACCAAATAAAAAGGAGCGGAAGAAGACGAAAGAGAGCTATATTAAATGTCGATGATGAGGAAGGCCTGAAAGAAAAGGCTGGCATCCAGAAAATGACTGATGCGCTCCTGTTGGAGAAGGCGAACATTGAAAAAGAAAGCAAGGCCTTCAAGGAAACCCTCGTAGAAAAATACAAGAGAAGAAGAGCTTTCAATGCCGAAAAAGAAGCCATGTGTGAGGAGAGGAAGGTCTCTGAGGCGGAGAAGGATGAGATGCAAAAGATCAGGAAAGAAGAAGACGAGGGAGGCTCTGATAAGTGAGGCAGAGACGATGCTGCAGAAGACAACAGTGGAAGTTAAAACTGGACCGGTCAAAAAAGGCCAACCAATCCAGTGCTACCAAAACGTTCAATGATTCCACCTCCAGTCTAACCCGTGTTTGGACCTGTAAGAACCAACACAGCGACTGCAGCTGCACCCAGACACCTCAACATCATCAGCCGTGACTTTTACAGGCAGTCAGGCCACTTTATGTGTGTCACATACAAAAATAGTGGTGGTTTTGGTGCGTGTTGCACATTTCTTTATTTTTTTTGGCGCTGGCCTTTATGTAAGACATGGTGACAACTTCAAGGGAGCTTTGACTGAATTCAGTAAGTTGGACGGACCACGAGCATCTTCAGCTTCAGATTCCAGTTACAGAAAGGATTAAAAAGATGTACAGCAGCAGCTGCAGAAACAAAACCAGAGCCAACATCACTACTGGTCCCCCAAAGAGACACTGACAGGAAACGGCAGGAAAATACAGACAAAGAGAAGTGAGGACATTGGCTCTTCCTGCACTTCTCATTCAGTGAACCAGAGCAGCCAGCTGGAGAAGAAGAGACAAGAGAAGAGGACACGCCCTGCACTTAGAACCTTCATCATTTTTATATGACAACTATACACATACATACACATTCATTTTATCAGAATCCCTAAAATTATCAATACTTAACATTTTCACACATATGCATTTTGCCTTTTAGGAAGAGAAGAGGAGTCAAAGACATCATGAAGACAACACTCCCCAAAGACCAGATAAGACCAGAGTCTAAGAACCAGGACCAGATGAGACCAGAGACTAAGAACCAGGACCAGATGAGACCAGAGTCTAAGAACCAGGACCAGATGAGACCAGAGTCTAAGAACCAGGACCAGATGAGACCAGAGACTAAGAACCAGGACAGCACAGGACAGCATACACTATAAACTTTCTCACAAAAAAAAAGATATGTATACATTTTTTTCATCACAATAGGACACGTTTCAGTGATTTTAAGAAACAGTATCTAAGTATGTGTTCACTCTGAGTTTCCATAATGATCTGAATACTGATCATTATTCATTTTACACAATTATGACGGAGATATTCAACGTTGTCCAACTTGTCTTTCTTGATCCATTTTCGGTGAAGACAACCCCCCAAGATAAGTACAGGTTATTTCTTTTCGTTAGCTTCAGAGTTTTCTTTATGGATGGTTGTGTTATGTCACTGTATTCCTTATGATCTTCAGAGAGGAAAGAAACCCACACGAGGGAGAATCAAGACCACAGATATGGAACTAATCAGCATTTATTGTAAGCAGTATAAAAACAGAGTGGTGTATTAGTTTATTTGATACAATGGTTGACTGTTCTTCTGTCCCTTTATTTCCAGAGAAGAAAAGTACCAAAGAAGTAAGTCCCCTTCTGCTGCACCAGGACCATCACAGACCAGAGACCTCCAACTTTCTACACCTTCGTTTGTCTCCAATAAACTTGTACTCACTTTTTGAAGAATATTGTTGGTTAAAGTTTTACTTATTATTTTAGGTTTGACTAATTTAAGGATGTGTACCAACTGTGTGGTTCATCGCTCACGATGAATGACCACACACAAGAAGTTCCAGTCCAATGTTTTATTTCTTTAAATGGTTTTTAACTGGTTTTTCTGGTAACTGAGGAAAAGGCTAGCAAAGTATTTTAATTTTCTAAGTCATAATTAAAATCTTATTGTGAGGTTTCAGTTCTGTTTTGTTTCTGGTGTAGTTTTTGTGTTGTCTTTTCTCCCCCTCCCTCCTCTCTGTGTTTCTTCCTCCTGCAGGTATGTGAGTAGCAGGGGGTGTGGCTGGCTCCTCCATGCAGCAGACGAGTCACACCTGATTTCAATCTCATCACCTCCTCCATAAAGGCCTGGCTTGCACATCACGTTTGCTCACAGCAAATTGTTTGCAGGATCTGATTTTTTGTGCCTTCGTTTTGTTACGTTGTGGACTGATCCTGTTTCTTCTTTTTTCTAGTTTTCGCTGGTGTGCCTCCTGTTTTGTTTTACTCGTCGGAGTTCCCTGTCTTCTCGGGCGGATCATCAAGCCAGCCAGCTCCCTGCCCTCACTGCCTGCTCTTTTTGTTTTTCCCCATTGGAACATTAAAATTATTATTGTTAAAAACAATTTTGGTTTTGTCCGTCTCTGCATTTTGGGGTCCGCCTAACTAAAACATAACACTTATAGAGGTAGCTGAAACATTCTCTGTTGATCTGAAGGTTTAGGATATATCTTCCCTGAAATAGAAACTAAATCATCAATGGAAATAAAACAAAAACTATTCCAATACTAATGTATTTTGAATTGGCTGCTTTGATTGGTTCCGAGATGACGAGAGAGTCACGTGGAGGAGAGTCAGAGGATGAGAGGATTTTTTTTTTTACTTTTTGTTTGTGAGCTTGCAGTTGTGTGGAAGTCTGATGACCTCTTCATGTGTTGCTATCCTGATAAATGCATAATTTAAGACAAAGAGGTTAATGATACCACTTACTCTGACAAAGTTGTGCAGTTGAAGAATAATCTTGAACTGCATCCCTATAGGTCAAAACCATGAAACATATATTGTATAAGTTAAACATAATGGCTGAATTATTTCACCCCTATCTCTTTTTTTAAGTAATACAAAGATTTGGACAAAAGTTTTAAGATAATATTAAGATGTGTTCTTTTGTTGTTTTTAACATTTAATGTACTAAATGCAGAGGAACTGATCAAATAATCACCTCCCACAATAAAAATAACAAATAATTTTCTAAACCGGTCTGTATACTCCTATCTGTTGTGCTGCATAAGGCAAGGCAAGATCATTTCTGATCACTTGCTCCTCAGGACATAAGGAAGGAAAAACATAGTTAAAAAAAAAGAAAAAGAAAGGTGTGGCACCACTTTTATTTCCCACCAGATGGCGACCCGCACTTCCCTAAGCATCTGAACATTTTGTGCATAGAGCTGTCTGTGTTTCATGATGGAGGCATACCCGAAGAAAATATGAGTCTGTTTTCACTTCAACCTGACTAATAGATTGATACTTAAAGAAACAGAAAACAAAGCGCGAGACCAACTAACTAAAAGCTGCAATTCCACTTTATAAAGATTTAATGCTACTTTGAATAAGTAGGCTAGAGGCTTATTACAGAAAAAACTAACGATTTCAATTTATAATAACAACTGTTAGGCTACCAGGAAGAGACTTGGATAAACCATTTCGTACTGATTAAATGTAGGGAGTAAATTAAACCAGCCCAAACGAGAGAGAGCACTGCGTCGTCCTCCTCAACGCGGACACGCGCAAATAATGATAGTGCGTGCGCGCTTCCGTGAGGCACAGACAAAAATGGCGGCCGCCGCCAAACAAGGTAAGTCGACTTAAGCGGCAGTTTAGACCATTCATTTTCGTGATTTTTTGCCATAAATCCTCGATTTTTAACACAGCACGACGAAGACATTAAAGTTAAACAACTATCAGGCATCCAGCCTTGTAGATGTTTTGACCGTATGACTGTTAAAAACCTGTCACTAACGGCGCTAGCTGGTTCATTAGCTCGGGAAGCTAGCCCGTAGTCTGTGAGAAACACCCGGCTGTCCTCATCATCAACCTCGGTGTAAGGTGATGTTGTGAAGCCTCTCAGCCGCAGATAGAGCTGCGTGGGGATTACATCTAGCCGACAGGCGGGTTTATTTGTCGGTGTCTCCGGTACTCAGTGTTCAGTGAGCGGTGACGCCCGGATAAGTTGAGTGCTAAGATAACGTTAGCTCGAGAGTCATCGCAAACCGGAAGGAACGCTCCGAAGAAGTTTCTAGAACTGAAACAATCGAAACGTCACGTTTCTCCACAGACATGAAACATTAAATCTATGTGGATCACCCTGCTTTTATTATACATGAAGGTAAACTGCAGCAATGGGTCCATATTGGTTTTAATTAAACATTTATAAGTGACCTGTGTAGGTTAGATAGATGTGGAAGTTTGATAAATGTACAGATTGTTTGTTTTTAACTCTTTCCTCAAACTGTCCTCAGATAAATATATTATTTAGTATCTTCCTACTGGCACATAACTTTATATTTATAGTTATATTAATTTACTGCACCATAGTTCCGTTTACATCCTTTGTCCATTTAGAAATTATTTTCTTTATTTAACTTTGTCATTTTTTATTTGAACTTTGTACTTTGTTCATTTGTTGAAACTTTATCTTTGGTTAAACTTTTGGAATAGCTGCACTGTCGTTAATTTACTGCTCTGTGTGCCTTTGAATCGCCCCTGGGGACGAAAAGTTTTGTTTTTTAAGCTCCAAAAAGAGTTCAGGAAACTATTGCTATATAAATGCGAATAAAGTTTGTGTATTCAGTTCAGTAAATAGAGTCTGTAATAGTTTTACTTAACTGCCACATTTCTCCACAGTGCACCTGTAAGTTGTATCAGGGGTATTTTTTCAAGCAGTCAGCCAAACTATTGAAAAAGAAAATCAGCCAACAGGAGTGATACGCTGGTCAGCTAAACAATCAACAATCTGTAAAGGAGGTGTACTATGGAGATTTGGTAGAGAAACCATTACATGCTGTATTTTCTGAACTAAATACACAAACTTTATTCAAAGAGGAAAAAGATGGTTCTCTGGATGTACAATGTTTGGAGCTACAGATGACCGGAGATAAAGTTTTCAGCGTTGTGAGCTCCCTGCCAAATCTTCTGTCATCTCTCAGGGATCAGATTATCCCCTGCGGACAGTTTGTGTAAAGAGTTATGAACATATACCACAGAACTCCAACTTTCACATTTTTCTACCAAATGCTTTAAGACTGTCGTTCCTAAACTTTAAATGGAAAATGGAGTTGACCTTGTAAAGTTCTCCTCTCATCTTCTGACAACTCAGTGTTTTCACGCCTCAGGTCACACCTTCATACTCACACACTGATGGTAGAGGCTGCTGTGTGAAGAGTCCCTCTGTATAACTAATCCTATCCATACACATTCACATGACGCTGACGAAGCAGCAGGATCAACTTGGGTTTTAGTGTCACGCCCAAGGGCACGTCGGACGTGTTGCTGCAGGAGCTGGGTTCAAACCCCTGAGCTCTACCGCTGAACCACAGCTTCTCTGACGTCCCTTAAAGCGAGCGACCCCGAAAATAACAGCTCTGTACCCTTAAGGCATTACATAGCTGCTGCAGAAAAAGTTCTCCTCATTCAGGACCAGTGAGATCTGCATAAAGCTGGAAGGTGCCACGTCTCACTAACCTCTGGAAAAGACCCCAGAGTTACTTTTGAAATGTAATTTATAGTTCACATACAAAAAAGGAAAAAACAATTTCTGGTTCTTCAAGAATGAAATGGATAAAAGCTGTTAAAGCTCTAGAAAAAAAATGTTGAAGAACAGGTAACCTGGAGAGCGAGCACTCAGGATGACAGACCTTCAGCAGCTCACGCCTGAGGGGCTAATAAGACAGAAAACATGTTTGTCAGATGAGCTTCTTTTCAGCTCGCGTTGTCAAGAGTTCATACGATCCAAGTCCAAATGCCATGATATCTAAACCTGTTTTAATACCACGGGAACACAGTGCAAGTCCTTAGCATCCAGTATGGGATCATTCCTTGTTTTTAATTACCAGTAATTAGAAGCTAACGCCCACACCGTCGACATTGATGTAAGTCGCCTGTGTACTTTTAAAAACCAAACAGATTATATCAGTTTGAAAGTCAAAACGTTTGACGATGCAGCGATATGTGAAAAGATCCTTTGATAGCAACGTTTGGACGTAGAAGTATGTTGTCATAAAATTCTATTCATCATCCTTCTGTTTGTTTTTTTGTCTCCGTGTAAAGGCGTTCTAGTTCCTCGCAACTTCCGGCTTCTCGATGAACTGGAGGAGGGTCAGAAAGGAGTTGGAGATGGTACCGTGAGCTGGGGCCTGGCAGATGATGAGGACATGTCGCTAAGTCTGTGGAATGGCATGATCATCGGTCCGGCAAAGGTAAGCCGCTCTCAAAGCCGTCGCCGTCCCTGAACACAACACCGAGACTACAGCGTCGCTGTTAAGTGGGGGCGGCCTGCCGTGAGAGACTGTTACAGTTTATGCAAAGGAAGGTGGTCTTAGAAGAAGTGCATGTGGTCCATGAGGTGTCAGGTGTGATGTTGAGTCTCTCTCAGCACTGTAGTCATAAGGAGTCATAAAGATAAGGAGGAAGAGGTGTAGTACGGGGGTTAAATACCAGACGTGTACAACATGAGCTTCTAACTCTGGGGCTCAGAGTCACTGTCAACGTGTATTTTTCTCACCATAGCCGAAGTAGTGAGATGAGGAGGATCAGGCGACAGGCTGCTGTTGTTGTTTGGGTCAGACTCAAGTCATTACGGTAAACAACACGTGTTGTCCTCTATGATGTCAGTACAGCAGAACACGCATCTCTGCAAAGTTTAATTTAAAACCAGATTATTATCATCAAACTGTCCAACTCATTTAAACGTTCTCACTGACATTTGAAACGTACTCATTAACACTTCTGAAGTTTTCTACAGCCGTTGTTTGCGTGGCGGAAAACCCGATGATGTCATGGTTTTGCACGTCATTTTGTCAGTTCAGCTGCTGCAGTAACGTGAGCACAGACTGAAGTGGCGAGAGGTTTATCTGCTGCAAATGAAAAGACGAGGCACTTTGTTTCCGAGGCGCGATTTGTCCTAAGAAGACAACACCCCCCCCCCCCCCCCCCCCCCCCCAAATGTTGGGTAAGCTGGCGAGGGGAAATCACCAGTGCTAAAAGGATAAGAAAAGTCAGACTCCTCTCCAAATACAAAATGAGCCACCTGGCGGCAGTGTTGATTATAATGAGCAGTATAATAGTGAAGTTCTAACGAGCCACTTTCTCTTTCTGAATGGTGATTGGTTTTAGTCGACCAACGTTCAGATTGAACGCTTAATCAACACATTCATGATGATTGATATTGTTTAGTTATTGGAGGCCACACCCCTTAAAACTCCCCCTTCTTGTTCTTCAACTGCAGACGGTCTATGAAAGCAGGATTTACAGTCTGAAAATCGAGTGTGGACCTGCTTACCCGGACCAACCCCCTCTCATCCGCTTTGTGAACAAGATCAACCTGACTGGGGTGAACAACTCGACTGGTGTGGTGAGTATGAAGAATATCCATTCCTCCATGTCGGATCAGAAAAGTCCAAAGGACTCGTAAATCTGTCCTCCTTCCTACTTATTTTTGCCAAAAACAACAATTCAGTGTTGAGACCCGTTTCCACCGAGCGGTTCAGTACGTCTCGGTTTGGTTCAGCTCGCATTTTGTGGCGTTTCCATGTAGCTGGGAAAGATCCCCAAATGACTGACCTTTTTGTTGGGGTTCCAAGTATTCCAGTGTTGCTTTTGTTTGTTTGTGTATTTGTTAGCGGGTTCGCTGTCAGCGATTAGCTGCTATCATGTGACGTTACTATGTAGATGATGTGGCTACATGCCACCTACCACATATGACACGGTTAGCTGAGGAAACGCAAACAGCATCAGGCTTTACTGATCCAAACCGTTCTGCTCCGTACCAGAGCGCTTAGTGGAGCTTTTACTGTCATTTCCTCCGACGCGAGATAAGACGTTTCTGTCCGTCACTTTTTCGTTTCCTCTGATCTCGTCTACCTGCAGCGGACACATTGATCAGTGACTCCAGTTACACAGACAGTCACTCTCCAGTCATGATGTACTGTATGTCCCTCAAAACAACAATTATGACAACTACGTAAACAATGAGGGATACTGTGAACACACCAACACACACACACACACACACACCACATGTGGAGAAATGTTTAGAGCACGTACGGCCACCGTCAGCCTCTGCTCCCGACCTGAGGTTGTTTTGTTGTTTATTGCATATTGGAAGCAGCCAGAGTTAGGTGGACACGTGGCTGGTGGTTCCACTGTTGAGCAGCTTTTCTTCCTCAGTAGGTCTTCATCACGTGTGGTTCACTGCTATAGGAAGTACACTTTGTGGAGTTTGGCCTTGATTAGTTAATAAAGACAACAGGTGACCTGTAGGGGTCCAACCAGGGACTCTGCGCCGTTTTTAATCCAGACGCTCAGATTAAAAACTTCACGTCAAAAACAGACGGTACGAGAAAGAGCTTCACAGAAACGACATGTAGTGGACTCACCTGACAGCAGTACAGATGTTCACACAGGGAGACAGCTGAGACATTTTTCCCTTCTTAGTGGGGGATGATTCACTGCTCAGTTTGTCAAGTTGAAGCCGCTGGATGAGTGTTTTTATCCTGTGGTCTCTCAGGTGGACATAAAGACAGTGATGCCTCACATCAAGTGGAAGAACACCTTCAACCTCCGGATGGTACTGCAGGCGCTCCGACAGCACATGATGACAAAAGACAACCACAGACTGTCCCAGCCGCCTGACGGCCAGATGTACAGCAACTGAGGCTCCTGCTGCTTTCCCTCCCTGCTAAACGCACGCACACACACACACTATCAAACACACACACACACACACACTATCAAACACACACACACACACACACACACACACACACACACACACACACACACACACACACACACACACAGCATCCTTAACACTGATTCTACCACTGTCCAAAAAAAGCAAAACCATCATGTAATCCAAGACTCTACACTCCCTCTTCCGTCCTTGGGAGCCTCCCATTGGACCGAGGGACGGGTGCGCTGGTGATCTCGACATCCTTATCCAGCGCCCGTTCATTATTACACAACAAGAATACTGTACATCTTACTAATGTTATTTTTTATTCTCTTTGTGTTCTACATCCTGATTGTAAGATAACAAACGACCTGATTGAGTGTACAAGTCGTGTTTTTGTGTGTGTGTGCGCGCGCCAGGTTTCTTCACACTTAGTCCCTGGTATCAACTCACCACTCAGCATAAAACCAGTATGTTAAATGTTTGGACCATTCCAATTTTTATTTCAAGCATCTTGTAGAATAATGAAACCGATTCCCCTGAAAGATTAAAAGAATTATTACCCCCTAAAAAAAGCTTTGCTTGGATTCCTAGTCAGGGTTAGCCTCAAGTTTCCCAGCTTCCGCAATCCCGACGATGTGAATTTGACGGGCCTCGAGCGCATGTCCGGTACACGGGATAAACTGCTACTAGACATTCAGCGGCGTATGTATGAACAGGGCACTACTGGCTCATCACTCATGTTCTCCGACTTGTCTTCTGTGTGCCATATGGTTCATAGCGCTTTGTGATAGTGATTGATTATTAGCAGCCAGTGGGAGGGGGGGGTGCAGGTCTTTGTGTTTTCTTCCTTCAGAGAACGTAGAGCTGGACTGAAGGGTCACCACTGTACTGTGGTCCGTGCGGGGCAGGAGGAGCTGTGATTGATCTCGTTTGCTTTTCTTTGGGTTCTAGTTTTGGTTTCTTTAGTCTCTGGGCTGACCCGGGTCGTCTCATCTCTCATACAGTAACAAAACAAGCCCACTGAACACAATGTATGGATTTGGATGTTTATTTTATAACATGGGTTGAATCTAATCAGGGTGATGGTGACCTATTGCATGGTTTTATTTGAATTAAATGTTATTACTTTTGCATGCCTTCGTGTCATGATTCCTTTAAGCACACTTCCCTTCACTGTGTTCTGCAGCGATACAAACAAAAAGACCTTTTCATTATTCCTCCCTTCACTTCGTGTGTTTACAATCCTGAGGCGGAAACAACGGCTGTTTGTATGTTGGTCAGCGACAGTGAAGAGAATCACATCAAAGATGAACATCATCAAACTCTAGTGCAAGCCTGAAGCTGGCACATTCTGCCAACTTGAACACTTGCAAAGCTATGGAAGCCCTAAGAGGACATGCATCCATACATTTTGTTTTAGGCCCCGTTTCCACCTCGTGTTTTGTTTCTTCTTAGAGCGCCGGCGTCTTTATTTTTTTAAATTTTAAACGGCGTTGGTAGCACAAAGCACTCTGCCTTCTTTGTGCGGCCGCTCCAAGTGTTCAACTTTTCAGGCTTTGTTGACGTCACCAGCTCTTTATCAAATGAATGTCACGCTGGGTTTTTATGTTTTTTTTTAGCCGCCTACAGACCGTGTCTCGAACCCTCATCCTCTTTGCTCCGCGTCTGATCAGGAAATAAATAACCTCAAATATAAAATGTGCAGCAAAAAGTAACCGCACAAAATCAGTCGTATAGCCGCCGTTGTCATGGAGACAGGACCGACGTTCAGCGCTTCTTGTAAACACTCGTGCACAGTCAGCGCCTTTTCTGCCCAGTAAAAAAAAAAGGCTCGGTGGACATGAGGCCTTATTTATGATAACGACAAACTTGTCTCAGAAATGAGTTGCTTTCAATAAGTGACGAGTCAGTGACTGACACATGGGGGAGACCCAGAGTTGTTACCTGAATCAATATGAGAAACTGGGCAACATTAAATGTTGGGGTCAATGTCTGCTCTGGGCTTCCGTACAAATTAGTTGTGCATTGTTTTGTTTTTTTCTGCTTTGTTTTGCTCACCACTAAACTCGAGGTAGTCGGTGAACCGTTTGAAGCCCACCTTAAAAAACAATCACGGGGGGCTTCCTCACTTCAGCAGCCCCACCTATGTGACAAACATCCCACGTTTACCTGCACGAGAACCGAAAGTCAAAGCGCTTAGACCACACCGTAATCTGAATGTACAATAAATAATGACGAATGAATGGAAGCACTACTAACCGGAGAAACGGTGACTGTCAGATCTTCCTGCCCCTCCTGTAGATAAGATGAGACAAAGTGTCCTCCTCGTCACACGAAACATCAACGTGTCAAATCAACTCCGCTCCATTCACGATTGCATCTTCCACTTTTGTCCTTCTAAGAACTTGTAGCATAAAAATCTCTGCAATGATCACCATGTGGGGAGTCGTCATTATTCATGTTATTAAAGCCACACAGTAAAACAAAGGCTGCAGCTCAGAGGGCTTCACATAGAGGGGAAAAGGTGCAAAGACCTCTTCAAATGAAAACGCAACAAATAAGTTCTGTAATAATGAAGAGGCAGAAAAAGTGACTTATTGTCCCGAATGGGAAATTCTTCTTCACAGCAGTGTGCAGGTTTGACAGCTGTCAACAAATCGTGACGGAGCAGAGACATGCAGGAGCACATTACACACAAACATCTTTACTGCAGCAGTAAAACAAGAACATAAAACAACTGAATTGAAGGGTTGAGTGTCTAAGCTCTGAAGTTATTAGGTGATACTGAGAGCCGCCAGTAAACCTGCAGTAGGTCCAGTATAGTTGCATCATCTTAAAGCGTAGCAGCATAGCTTCATCTTGGCCCATTAAAGGCTTTGTATTCATGCAGCAGGAAGAAGGAGAGACATGATGCTAACCTGCAGCTTTCTGTTACTCTTAATAAACAATAAAATGTTGTCAAACCTGAGCTGCTGCATGTTCATTAATGATCCAGCAGGCTGTTTCAGTCAGCTTCAGTGCCCGGCCTGTGACACGTCTATCATGGTATAAAGCAGGGGTGTCCAAAGTGCGGCCCGGGGGCCATTTGTGGCCCTTGAGTGGATTTTTTGTGGCCCTTGACTTCAAATCGAAGAATCAGAAGATTTTGGCCCCAGGCCTCATCAGATGGCATATTTCGTTTTTTTTTTGACTATTCTTTCCAAAAAATTAGAACACAACAGTTTCCCACTGCAATTAGTTATTGTGTATTTACATTATTTTTTGAAGAGGTCAAAATACAAAAAGTTCCTTCTAATATTTAAAAAAAAAAACAAAAAAAAAAAACCCTGTGGCCCGTGAGCGATTCTAACGCGACAATTTTGGCCCGCAAGAAAAAAAGTTTGGACACCACTGGTATAAAGCCTTCTATATTAAGCTCGTATGTCCTGTGTTTTCTGTCACATTTGTTGCTGCCAGTCTTCAGTGAGCCTCGTCATCCAGCAGAGTAAGACGTTCTCTCTAATGCGTCACACTCCAGTCCATTGTGACAGGCATCAATGGAAAAAAAGAAAAAGAGAAGCGTTTGTAGAGGCCGGTGGCGTGTGTATATATGCACCACTTGTCGTCCGTCTTGCTGACCTGACAGCAAGATGCTGCTGTAAGCGCAACCAGACGCAGCATCCCCATTCAACAGCTGTTCGTGCTTCTATTTGCATCTTCTGTGCTGCAGGGAAACAGGACAAAGAGTGGCACGTGACCTGAGCTCTGGGGAGAAGAGACCAGTGAATCAATCACAGTGGGTGATACAGCTGGGTGCCCTTCACTCCTGTATGTACCACACGCAGGACTTTCAAGGAGAAACAGTCAGCCACATGCAGTGCTGGAAGTCACAACGCTTCCTAAATACAAGAATGTCCCCTTGAAGTTTAAACTAGATCCTTGGAAAGATGAAAGCTAGACACAGAGCTGATTAACCCTTTAGAGAGCTCCTCAGGTGTGAAACCGTGAGGAGGACTTTTAACAGGATGAAGAGTCCTCCAAACTCGACATCCAATCATTGTTGGGCCAAACAGACAAAACGGATTTCTGCAGACGTTTCAGAAGGTTTGTGAAAACAAACATTTTGAGAATCCTCTCAGAGAGCTCCGAACTTCTTCTTTAAAACATCTTAGCGAGGATGTTTAGCTTAAGAGTGACGTAGGATCTTTATCAGAGCGAGGAAGAAACAGAGCTAGTCTTAGTGAGGAGGCGGCACGAGGCATGACAACCTATTTCAGAAGCTGTGATTAGTTGATCCCAAAAGATGGAGAAAAAAAGCATTTAGAGAGTATGTAGTAAGAGTATGTGTGATAAGTACTTTATAATGCTCAGAGCCTCTAAAAACATGCCCACATGAGAGTGGGTTAGGGTTAGAGTGAGAGTGTTCATCAGTGATTGGCTGCACCTGTGCAGGTGAACGCACGCTAAGAAACTCAACATGCATGTGTCACTGTGAACTGATAAAAGTCCGAGATGAATTAAAAGGTGTGTTCTGCCCGACGATGAGACTCTTCATGTGGTGTTTGGAGAAGCTTGAGAAACTCTTCATCCTGTTAAACGTCCTCACAGTTTCACACCTGAAGAGACTCAGTGAAGAACTTTCCTCTTCACAAGGATCAACTCTTTCTTACTCTCAGTACTGAGGAGGCTTTGTGAATACGACGTCTGGAGTTTACCAAAGACTTCCTGAAGGCACGTCAAGGAGAAATGAGTTTCCTGTTTTATTCTAAAATGAGTTGAAGGATGAAGAGAAATGTTTTATAGACTGAGTCAGATGATTCTTTGTATTTTAATGAAACAGATTTGTTTAAATCAGGATCTGAGAAGTTGTAATGAAATCTAACTTTTGAACAATAGATGTGACATGTTTGCTGCCTGGGGACACCCTAGAGGTGAACGTCCAATCCCTCTAACAGCTCTAATGACAGCTCGCAGAGTGTGTGTGTGTGTGTGTGTGTGTGTGTGTGTGTGTGTGTGTGTGTGTGTGAGACAGGGGAGACAAAAAAGAAAAGGCCCTCAATCACTTTAATCGTATCTGCTGTGATGGACAAGCTTCCTCACTGGCCTAACTGTATCACACAGAGTGAAAGGCGACACAACATGGCGTGTCACTCAATCAGCATAATTGTATGTGAGCAGTCGCCGTTCAACCATCTGACACACGCTGAGCGGAAGGAAGTAACATGTTGATTCATAAAAGCTAAGCAACCAGTGGTTCCCTGCAGGAGCACCACTGAGCTTTATTAAATGTCTTTAACATTCACAAGCTTCTTTATTCGTCCTGAAATCTCAGCTCGATGACTTAACCACAGAAGAATGACGCAAAGCCTCCACTTAACACCTTTAATCATGTATTCTTTGTGTAGTTGTTTGTTCCCCTCAATAAAATACTTAACTTTATATAAAACATATAATTACCAACATATTGCCTATTCTTTTCCTGCTGACAATTTTACCCGTTTACAAAAATCTCCGGGCACAAATATGCGAGTCATATCTTTACTCAGAATAACTACAAAAACTAAAACTTGTTGTAACATGAAGACTGGATGTATTATTGAAATAAACCAAACCCTGAATATGATCAAAACCAGGACAAGGCTCGTAACCAGGAAACTCAAGACCAGAGAAACACAGCCGGTAAGACTTTCTGTACTTCTACTACGACCAGTTCTATGTGGTGTGAGGCTCTAAAAGGATTTCAGCAGGTACCACCATGTCTCCACAGACATCCCTGATGTGCTTCTTAGTCACAAGCTAATAACATTTCTTGTAGTGAGGTCTCGCGTCTGACGAAAAATGAAAGTGAAAATGACTCTTCCTGTTTCCTCAGAATCAGAGACACTTTATTGATCAAGAATTGGTCCGATGTAGCCGTCGTGCTAAAGAGTGTGTTGTTAGGTTGAGGGAATAAGTTAAAAAAAAAAAAAAAAACGGTGTTAAAGGATAAGCCCGGCTCAGACTACAAGGGTTTAATATCCTGTCTGATTCTGAAAACAGGATAACATCGCCAAGTTTAACAGATATCCCTCTCTATAATCTCAAGCATGACCACTGCAGGCTATATAAATAATGGCACATCACATACGACAGGAGATAATGAAGATTACATAAACAATGGAGCCAGTGGTTAACTGTGTTATCTTGAAGGTTTGCACAGAGAGAAAATAAAAGAAGTAGTTGAGGTGAAGAAGAAGTGTCTGGGGAGCGTCGATGTGAACTGTCCTGTGCAGACTTTAAATCCTAAATATCAAACATGAAGGTAACACCAGCGCAGTCATCAGCACAGCAGCATCGGACCTCACGTCAGCCTGAAGTATCCTGAAGTCCAGAAACACTAAAACACTGGTGCTTTTGTCCAAGGCCCGGATCCTGTCCGGACATGCCCGTTCACACAGCGAGCACACACTGCTGAGCCTCCATTTGCTTTCAAGCAGGATGATGAGGAGGAGTCATCTGTAAGGATGGCTGTGTTTTGTCTTCATCATCATTGACCACAGACGAGGCTGACACACACACACACACACACACACACACACACACACACACACACACACACACAAACACACACACACTCACTCTCTCTCTCTCTCTTTCTGGGAATGGTTCAGACATGAATCTGCTCTGTTTCCTAAAATCGTAGTATAAAGACTTTTCTCTGAAGAGGAGACTTTTCTCTGAAGAGGAGATGGCTCTGTTAATCTCGTTAATGTTTTTTCCTCTTCGGGACCTTTGTGTTGTCTCGTTCAGCGGCGGACATGTACAGGAGTGTTGTGATTGTGAAAGAAGCTTACAGTATGAGTCAGTGACGAAGCATCCTCACGAGTTACCCTCGCTTTCCTCTCTCCCAGAGTCCAGAAACTGGATCAGTCCTTTCCTGCACAGATTCAGTCTGATGAGGCAGAATTAGAAGAGAAGGGTCATTTGAGGTCATCTGGACCAAACTTTGAGGAGGAGCATTAGATGAATTCTCACATTGCATTATTTGATAAACACCTGTGGGCTGTGTGCCGTCAACATCTCTAATTTTCACCTGAGAAATCTTCATTCACACACCATCTTGATAATTAACTCCATTGGCTGGATTGCACTCCATTTGTTACATTCACATGTAAAGCACGGGAGGGGCAGGTTGTGTGTGTGTCTGTGTGTGTGTGTGTGTGTGTGTGTGTGTGTAGTAGACCAGTTGTCGGAGGTGTCAGATGGTCGCTGACACACACACTCCCACATCCATTCTCCTGCACGACCCGGTGTGTGTCGAGGACTCAGCAGTGCAGTGAGCAGGAGCCCATCTGCTCGCGAGGTCAATACCACTCTCTCCTTTCACTCTCTCCCATTCACACGCGCACACACGCACGCACACACGCACACACACACACACACACACACACACACACACACACACACACACACACACACAGACCCATGCCGGGTGTGCCAATTAGCAAAATGAGACAGATTTTCCCTCAGTGGTGATTTGCATTTTTTATGGTGAGCACATGGTTTTAATACTCACATTAATTGGCTGAAATGAAATCCTGCTCTAAAAACAAATCTAGACTTTGGATGACATTAAAATGTTTGACAAGATATTCCTGAGTTTATGAATTTAAAAGTATTAAAGGCATTATATGACTGTAGAAACAAAAACAACAACAACAACATGACCTTCGGGAAAATGTAATGTCAACCCTTTTTAATAAAGCTGAGTGCGATATATATTGTGTGTTTTTCTTCCTTAGTCTTCCTTCGGTCAGTCTGGTTGTTAGGTGTCTGTCACAGTGACGCAGGCGTGTCTCTTCCCGTCACACAGGTTTTACTGTAGATGACCGTGAAGTGACGGCCTGCTGAACCCGTCTAACCAGCTCAGCGGATTACGATGATGATGATGCATGCTGCTCTCAGTTTCATTAACCATTTGGAATCTGATGTCATCAATAAACCTCTTCAGGGAGTGCGAAACACTTTTGTACTTTGTACAGGTGTGAGAGCAGGGAGGATGGATTTGAATTCTTTTTGACTCGCGTGTTCACAGGGCGTCTCAGGAGGCAGGACGCGACGGAAACAGGACGACCGGAAAGGGCGGACAAAGCAACAGCGTCCAACACGGTCGTCATAGTTTTTGCCTCCATCTCAAACTTAAACATAGAAAGCAGCAATGTCTCGGTGCATGACAATCCCAGAGCTTGATGGTTGATAGCGTGACGTCTCTCTAAACAGTGCCACGAATTCTCCTGAATATTCCCTGATTTATTCACTCATCAGCTCCCCCAAACGTCACGCTGCTATTCAGCTAAGAGTCTGACAGAGAAATAAAAAGACGGGTAAAGTCCTGAAAATGTTGGGAACTTGTCAGGAGATCAAGCAGCACAGTTTCAATAAATGTGTAAAAGATGAATAAAGAATTATGCACAAAGTAAAGCTGGTCATTCAGCTCCGTGGAGTGGCGTCAGACTGATGTCTCCATGTAAAGCTGTTCGTATGCTACAGGAGAACGGGCTTCATGCTGTGTCCTTGTTATTCAAAATGTCTGTAAATCTGTGTAAAGATGGAGTCAGGTGCGTTTGCCTGCAGGTAGATCTCGTGTTGCAACAAAGCATGCATTGAAGTTCTGACTCTTTCAGGACAAACCAGGGCGCGCGGTTGGAAGTTGGATTTTGAAAGAAGTGAAACAAATTGTACTGAAACGTTGCGTCTTCACCTACTCGCTGCAACTTTTATTTTTCTGGCGCAAGAATGTAAAAGTTCAATCGATAGACCTCACCCAGCCGGGAGTCACTTTGTCTCCAAAGTGCACACGTGAAGTAGAAGGGAGACTGAGTGCGCACGCCAGAAGCTGCTGTGACGTTCTTGACGAGATCATTGGGATTTGGAGCAGCTCCTGTTATCTTTTTACTTTTCCAACACCCTGTACGTAATGATGTACCTGCTTTTTAAAAAAAAAATTCCGTAAGATGTTTTTGGACATTTTTTTTTTTTTTTAGCTTGATAAAAATAATCAACTCTCTTCGTGAGCACTGATGTTTTGTTCTTTTTCCGCACAACTTCAAATTCTCTCCCCCGGCTCTCTGAAACCCAGCAGGTCGATTTTTAAATCACCGCCTCGTAGTGTTTGCATTAATATCCTTTCGCTGCTCCTCGACGAAACGAGCAATAAAACAGAGTGAGTGTTTGGGAAATGGAGAGTTCTCTGAGTGGGGTCACGGAGGCTGTAAATTCCCCCCCCCCCCATGTGACAGAGCGTCTGCAGCCTCCTGTGGCCCCGGCCTGCCTGCGCTCTGCAGCTCGGATGGTTGTAAGGTGACGGAATGCAAACTCCCCCCCCCCCTGTCCTCCTATCCAGGCCTCCGCCCCCCTCCCTCACACACCCACACTCTCACCCTCAGCACCATTATGAAATCCCAGCAGATGGCCAGGAGACAAAGGCTATGTGAGGGTGAGAGGCCCGCATTTCCCCGACCCCACCTTTTCCAACAAGAAGCAGGCAGTCTGTTGTCGCATTACAGCTGGAACCGGCTGAAACTTCTCTCTCGCCCCCCTGTAAGCCTCACACACACACTTTTCTTGCCACGTGCCTCTCAATTAAGACAGATCGACAGCGCTTTACTCCATCCCTTGTTCATGCAGATGTGGTGATTTCGCTCTTTACATCTTCAGCAGAACAAGCTCCTTTAATGTGCAGACATTAGCCTAAATGATTCCTGGTGTCCTTTATCAGACAAGAGCTCCCATTTGGGGGCCCGGCGGCAGGTAATTCTTCTTTTAACAGTGCAATTGAACCAGCCTCCGCTGAAGGGCTATTTGGCGAAGAGCCATTTAGTGTAAGTGCTCTCAAGGCCAGCGAATGACACTTGTAGAGACAATGTCACCCCCACTGACACCATCAGTTGATTGTGTATTGAACAGACCACGTCGGCCCTCGGCCAGCTAGATGCAGTATTATTGGCAGGGCAGAGTCCAAGACGAGCGGGCGAGGAGAAGCAAATTCAGGTGCAGGTCTCTGTCAATACCAGGAGCCAAGGACACCAGGACAGAGACTGCGAGGTGATAAACCAGCGTATTCAAACCACAGTGCTGCAGGATCATTTTTTACTGACGGCAGCAGAGTACAAACGTGTTCTCAACAAGGCAAGGGAAAGTCCTTGACTATAAAGACACTTCCAACACAGTGACCACCGAAGATGAGTCCATGAACTGTTTGTGTTTAATGTCTTAGAGTTGGATGTCACATATCTGCATGGCTGATACTCATCAGAGGAAACATTTGTTTATTTAAAATTTGGTTGAGTCGACGATGTGACGTCTCAGATTTGACTGAGATATGTGCACACAGGTTTCTACCAGCCGTGCATCAGTCTGGAAATGTTTCTGCGTCTGTTATGTGCAACGTTACTGTATTCAGCTTTGGCCTGTTGTGTCCAAGGAGAGTGGATAGAGCTGGAAATTGGGGCGAGAGAGAGAGAGAGAGAGAGAGCGAGAGAGTGGAGAACAGAATGCAGGAAAGGAGCTACAGGTCGGATTCAAACCCGGGTCGCCTGCTTCGAGGACTGCAGCCTGTGTCAATGACACACACGAGCACTGAGTGAACCACTCAGCCCCCCTGTTGATAACATTTTAAGTTCCAGATCTGTCTTAAACGATGGTGTTGTGTTTTTATCGGTCCTTTGTTTTCAGACCTCATTAACGTTTCTCTGAATCAGTAAATCAGCGTGTTTGAAGTGTGCTGCACAGCTGCGTCTGCCTCTTTCTTTCCCTCAGTCCGACTCCAGCTTCCCGAGACAAACAAATGGATTCCATAATGATTCCTAAAAAGCTTTTCCTGCGATGAGAGCCGCTCGTGTTTCAGCCACGCACGCTGATAGTTTCACACCAGACGACACGCGACTCGTCTGTGCTCCTCAGACCTTGTTATCCGATTCTGCAGTCACAGGCAGATATCTGTTTGTGGAGATTACAGCTGGACTTATTACGCCTGGACTCATTTCCATAAAGACGTCACGGGTCGGTTCATGCTCTGTTGTTGAAGGACGGCCCTTTTAAAACCTGAAGAATATTTCTCCTAAATATAACCCATCTGTTGTTTCCACAGCGTCACAGCCTTCATCCTTCTCACAATATTTCCACTTCATCACTTAGTTTTTTTTTTTCCATTTTGGATGGCATCTGTAGCTCTTTTTCTTTGCTTCTCCCGAGAGACCCCGGCATCCTCCCGAGCAGAGGCCAGTGACACGTGTGATTGATGACCCTGAGAATGGAGGGGAGAGAGATGGACAGATTCCTTTTATCAGGATTGAGGTCTGACTAGATTAAAATGCACTTGTACAACGCCTCCTCCCCCCTTTTTTTTGGCATCCTCTCCAGCCTCCTCCTCAGCATTACCCTGTTCTCTCCCCTGTCAGTCACCTCACCTGACGGCTTGGCCTGTGTGGTTTTTTTTTTTCTCCCCCTCATCTCCTCCTCTGACCTCTCCTCCCGCCTCTCCACTCCAGGTGACACGGTGCAGACAGGGCCGATTGTGCGAGACTTTAACCAGTCGCTTCCAAATTGCCTTGAGGTGTTTTGTTATTTGCTTCTGCGTAGAAGTGTGCCAGACAAACCTCAGTGGAGCCTTCCTAACACCATTTGCACAAAGCTGGTTGGTTCAGAAAAAAAGGTGGGGGGGGGCAATGAAATGTGTTGGGACATAAATCATAAGTCTCTCTCTCTCTCTCTCTCTCAAGCTAAACCACAATCAACCTTTTTAAAAAGACAGCCTGCAGAGTGAAGAGGGGAAATTCTCCGTTTTCGCACTCACTAAATGCTGATTAAAAGAAAAGAGACAATCACTCTCATTCAGCGGCGTGCAGCTGCCTCGCTGTCAGATGGCAGAGTGGGAGATTTCTGTGGAGGTGCTGAAAAGATGCCTCAGTGAAAAGGACCTGGGTTTGTTTTTCAGATGGCTCTCCAATGACTGGATGTGATTAACACAAATTATCTCACTTATCACCGCTCAACAGGCTCAGATAGACGGTCTCGGGGTGCCGAGCTACTTAACATGCATTTAATCAGACTCAGCAGGCGGCAATCGCAAAAACACACAAGAGCAGCAATGACCAGATTTCTCCAGCAGGAAAACCAGCCTCTGCCCCCTTTCAAAGCACTACATTATTTTCTCTGAGTTTCAGGATGTGTACACTTACTTCATGACCGTCGCAGCAGCTTCTGATGATACATTTCAGCAAATCTTCAAACAAATCGAGAAACGTAATCTTCCAACTACACCTTGTATGACGTGGAAGCCCAACGCGACCTTCCATACTATTTATTCTCTTCAGTCTCCCCGTGATTAAAAGTTAACTTCAGGCATTTTCACAGTGATCTAGATACAAATAATGACCTAAATAGTTCAAGGTCTCAAGAAAACAACGGAAATTCACAAAGTGAGTGTGTGCCGACTGAGGGCTTCTGCACCAGACGAGTGTTTCCTGCACGGCTGCGCTCTTTTGTTTCTTATATTTGCTTGTGACATCTTCTTGGTCTCTTTGGCAGATAATGTGTCATTCTTAAGAAATACTGCCCTCACATACTCACTCAAGTGAAGCCATATGTCCTGTCAGATCAGAAATTATGCATTTTAAAACTTTTTTTTTTTGAGAAACACTTTTTCCAGCGCTTTAAAGTGCACAAGTTTTGAGTTCCTGACTTCTCTTTGTCTTTTACTTATTCTTTTGTTTTTGCAATACAAATTCTCACCATCATGACGTGTGCATCACTTCTGGGTTTTTCCATGCTAAGAAAGTTGTTTAGCTCAGAGGTTCTCAAGGTTTTCAGCGTGCCGCAGAATGAGGTTTGTTTTTAGCCTCTTTGGGTGAGGTCCAAACTGCACCGTTCTTCCTTCCATAAATCTGATTGGTTGTATTGTGGTTGTTTTTGGAAATGTGGGTCGTGATGAAGGAAGTGGTGGTTGGTCCTGAAGCTAGATGAGGAGAGAATCATCCAGCACCATGAGCTTGTTCAAACGTTTATCACCTCTCTGCTTGTGTTTCTCACAGACTGTGTGACTCGACTTCATGTGTGAGATATGAGCAGCAGATAAATCCACTTCTGATCAAATGTAGGGGCAGCAGAACATTTTCATCTGGTAGTCAAAATAAATACAGTTCACTGTGACATACCTGAATATATCACACACTGCAACAGCACGGCAATTTGATGTGTTGTTGTTGTTTTCATGCCTTTATGGTAGAGACAGGACAGTGGATAGGTGGACATCAGAGGTGGAGAAAGCAGCCTCAGGCAGGAATCAAACCCGGCTCGCCCGTTTGGAGGACTTCAGCCTCCACATGTGGTGCGTGCAAAAACCACCCGGCTGCTGGTGCTTCCTTATCCATGTATTTTAATAGCTTGTGTCCAACATTGGCGTTCTCATACAAACAGGATATAGAGGACGTATCAGGCTTTTTTAAACCTCCCCTCATTCATGGTTTTGGTCTGAATATAAGAAATAACTGTCCGCACCTTTGGGCTTCTCTCACGTCATCTCTTCTGTAAACATGTTGCTGCCAGAGCGACTGAATCAACCCCCCGTCAACATCTGTCTGTGAGATTAAATATATCTTATTTTATTATCCAAGCAAACTGCAGTGGACCTCACAGAGCCATCTGTGACGGAGCTCTGCAGGCCGCTGCGTTTAAGCTGCTGTCGTCTCTCTGTAGCCAACCAGAACTTAACCCCGTGACCCCGCAGGCACCCGGAGGTCGGCCCGTCACAGTCCACGGACCGGAAGTCACAGAGGATGGCCTTTTTTATTCCGATGAGGGTTATATGGTACCATGGAGAGAGGGGGGGGGGGCTTTAGAGAGACATAAACCTGCCAGAGACATGCAGGGGAGGAGAGGGTTAAACATGCACGCTGCAGCGCTAACAGTGAGCTTAGCTTTATTAGCACTGTGTCTTCAGTTAGATCTGTTTTGGTTCATTCCTCCTTTATTGATCCTTTCACGTTATCAACACACATGGAACAAAAACATAAAGACATGTTGAGAAGGAAAGGGTCCCAGTATCCTCTCCAAAAAGAAACATTTCAACATTATTCTGTTCATATTTAGTTTTATATATCAGACTTTATATGGGTAGTAGAAAAATGAGTTTTTAAAATACTTCATTTGAGAGTCTTGTAATTTCTTTTCCATGTTCCTGGAAAGAACGACAGAAGTCATTCGGTGCTTTTCTGTCGTTTGGCTTCTCAGTTTTTTTCCAAAACGCCGTCTTCATTTTTTTGCTTTTTAAAACTGGAAGCATGAAAAACATTAAAAGGAACAAAAGGATCACCGTTCTTTTGTAATGGTAAGAAAAAAGTGTAATAAATAAAGAGCTTTTTGAAACAGCTGATAAAAAACATAAACAACATCGTTGTTAAAGTCCTGTGAAATTCAAAGATTGCATGTACAAGACACATGTTCATTTCTTGTTTCCACACCTGCTGCTAACATTTGACACAAGTGACCGTAATGCAGACACAAGTACGTACAGGTGATTTATTTCTTTTTCTTTTGCTTTTATTTAGAGATAGGACAGCAGAAAGAGTCAGAAACCTGAGAGAGTGGGGCAATGACGTGCAGGAAAGGGAACCACGGGTCGGAGTCAAGGTGGGCTTGCCCCCTTCGTACACCAAGGCTTCCTGCGCCCCTAATCCATGTACTAAAAAAAATATTAGAAAAGCAGGAAAGCAAATATTTAAACCCTCTGAGCGATGGCAAAAACAGAAGAGAGGAAATGTTTCTCATGAGCGAATGAAATGCAGATGTTTGTGAATGTGAGGGTTAGAGTCCAGCAGCCTCAGTATCGCCTGACAGTCGAAGATGAACTCGTCACGCTGAGCGACAAACCGAACCATCCTGCAGATTCATGTACAGTATGAACAGCTTCATGACCTTAATCTGATGAACATGAACACTGCACCATTCATGTCAGCGTTTTGTTTTTCTTTGCATTAATGATGATATCAGAGGTGAAGGAGTTGGTGTAAGGAGGGTTGGGTGTGCTTTTTTTGGGGGGGTGGGGGGGGTGGGCAGGTAGAATAAATTGTGTTAGCTCACTTCATTGAAAGACAATAGAGGACAAGATGTTGTGTGTAGTGTCACCCACGTGCTTCTGCACCACTATTGTCTGCTTTCCTTCCCTGGGAGAGGGGAGACGGAGGGGTGAAAGCAGGAGGAGGAGGAGGAGGAGGATGTGGGAGGAGGAGGAGGAGGAGGAGGTTTCTGACTGCTGTGTGTGCATGTGTGTGTGTGTGTGTGTGTGTGTGTGTGTGTGTGTGCAGCATGTGCATGGAGAAGCACAGACGGCTCGTGGTAATTTGATGTGTGTCCCCGGGGATGTTTGATGGATTAATGCTAAGCAGCTCCCTCTACCAACGCACCACCTGATCTTTGGGGCTCGTGCCCCACATATAAAAGGCTGCAGTAGTGCTGAGCTCAGCTAGACCAGACATCTCTCTCTCTCTCTCTCTCTCTCACTCTCTCTCTCTGCCTCTGTTTCCATCTTCCCCTTCATCCTCACTGTCCTCTGCTTTCTCTCTTCTCTCTGCTGCTTTCACTACATCTTCTCTTCCTCTTCCTCTCCAGCTTGAAACCATCACCAGGATTTTTTTAAACCTTTTTTTCTTCTTCTTCTTCTTCTTCTTCTTCTCCATCCCCTCTGTTGTTTGGCCCATCCAAGAAGGCCCTCCTGGAAGGCTGTTGACATCTTTCTATGTGGCTCTAGCATCAGTTTGTCATCAGGGTGAACAAAATGCCACGCTCTTTTTTAGTGAAGCAGCCGAAGGTTCACGACTTTTCATCTTCCAGCTACTACCATCAGCAGCAGCAGCAGCAGCAGCAGCAGCAGTGGGACGACTCGTACAGTGTGACACATGCCATCACTGAGTCGGCCACCAACTTGGCGGTGCGTTTGAGCGAAAACGGTAAGTTAAGCTTCAACTTTTCGATTAATTTCTGCTGATTTCAGCTTCATTACGACGATGATCCACGTGGTCTTTTTTTTCGAGATCAAATCAACAGACGTGCATTCATGCAGCAGCAGTGTTGATGTTGTTGTTGATGTTGTCTCTGCTATCTAATCGCTCGTGGAAAACCCCTAAAATCCCCCGCAGCCATCGCATGCCCCCCCTTCTGTACGCCTCAGGACTTTTGTTTTGTAACTCGGCGGATGCTAAATAGTATTCAGGTCACGCCGGCTCAATCTGCTTAACACTCAAACCAGATCACACAGCGGCCCTTGGCTTTAATACTATTGTGTACATGAATGATGAGATATACGTGCGTACACGGGGGGCGTGAGGCACGAAATCTGATGCAATCTTTTGTCAGGTCCAACTAGAAAGGAGGAGAGAAAGTCGTGAGAAAGCAGATCGCCACATGGGACTGTGTTGTCCTTAGATGGTGCAGTTGCCCTTGAGTCTTTCCTCTTATCATCCAAGCCCCCCCCCCCCCCCCCCCCCCCCCCCCCCGCTCCCTCCCTCCACCCCTCCCCTTCCACCCCCCCAACTCGTTCATCTCTGCATCTCTCTTCCATCTGATCCTGCAGGATGTTAGATAGCCACAGGGAGTAGGATTGCAGCAACACAATCCATACGTGGAGAAGGGAGAGGTGATGGAACAGGGTTTTTAGAGGATGGGTATTGACTGGAAAATAGAGAGTGCTGCAGGTAATTCAATAAAGTGAAACATGAGCAGTACAGTGGCAGACAGTAGGGTTTCATCCTCAGGATTTCTACACAGGCTGGAGGGGAGAGAAGGGCAGCAATACGAACAATGTGTGTGTGTGTGTGTGTGTGTGTGTGTGTGTGGCTTTGAGAAACATCCAAAGAAATGTGTGCTTTGAGTAGACCCCCCCCCCTTCCCCCTTTAAAAACCACCAGCAGCATCACAGATCTTGTGTTCGAGTTGAATAATTTGTCCCCCAGATTTAGGATGCCAGCTGTCTGCTTCCCTTTGTGTTCCGTGTGTGTGTGTGTGTGTGTGTGTGTGTGTGTGTGTGTGTGTGTGTGTGTGCGTGTGTGGGGTGTATGGGGTGGTAGAGGAGGGGCTCAATATACCATTGACTGCTCTTAAGATCAGACAGAAACCCTCCGCCAAGCCCCCCCCCCACACCCCCCCTCCCTTTTTTTTTTTCGTTTGTTGCCAAATCGCAGTCCCCCACCTGTCACTCAATCTCCGCCTCACTTTCCTCATGCATGCTCTGAAAAAGGGCACAGATGGGGAATGATCTGATTAAAATGATTTAGTGATTGAGGGGATTTCGCTGCTGAGACGCTCTGTTTTGATCACCCCTCCCCTCTCGCACCCCGTCACACGGTCAGATGTGATGCTTTCTGCCGGTGCGACAGGTGGATTCAGAGCTGTTTTGTCTCCGTCAGCATATTGTGTGTTTGAGTCGGGGGGGGGTTTTTCTCTTATGGTAGCACTTGTTGGAGCCAGTTGATGTATTGATCAGGGGCAGAACTGTGCACCAAAGACTCATTAATATTTCATCCCCGAAGCTTGCTGAACCTGGCACTTACAAATAGCTTCCGGTATAGGTTTCATATTGATTAGAGGGCACTTTTCCTCAAAGGTTACTGAGACCATCATGTGGTGTTCCATTACTTTAATAGAAAACAGAAACAACTGAGAAACTAAAATATCAGGTACTAAAACAACAGAGCTAAAGCTAAAACCACTGATCAATACATTGCATTGATGTTTTTTGATATTGATGAATGATTTTTGTGATATTTAAAGATTAGATTTGCTGCTTTGTACCATTTTGGAAATGAAGAGTCTCGATTGTTTTAAACAGGAGGCGATTTAAGAGAGTCACTTTGGGATCGGTGACGTTTTTTCCTTTTTCAACATGTTTTATTTACTGACAGATTACTTGATGAAAAATAAGATAATCAGCTGATAGATGAATTACAGAAACAATTGTTGATTGTTGCTCTTAAAGTTACACATATGAACCTTTAGCTAGGTGCTACAGTGGCCTTGATCCTACATGACTGAACTGTAAAACTAATTCAGGAAACTTACACTTTCTGCTTGTTTGGCATCTACATTTGTTTTTTTATCCATGACGGATGATCTAAATAAACTTTGCTCAGATTGCAAAGTTTCTCCCCCCCAAAAATGAGGAAAAAAAGGCACGTCGGTTTGGGATGGTAATTCAACAACAACAACAACAACAACTTCCTAACCAGCTGTGAAGAAGTGGTAGATGGAGGAAAACTCCTGTAAAAATCGCTCTTTAGGTTTTTCTTTGTCCGTCAAGTGGACAAAGACCCTCACTCTTATTTCTGGTGGACAAATTGAAAATGATTTGTGTGTAACCTTTTCGACTCAGTCTTGGCCTTTTTAAAAAAAAAATTGTCTTAATTCTACATGTCTCAACATGGTGAAAACACTTTTGTGATTATAGGAGCTTAAAAAAAAGGTCTGAGTTAATGACTCGAAAACCAAAAACAAACCTAGAAGACTGACTCTTGGTTGGGTGAAGGGATCACAGCATCCAGACAGAAGAAGACATTTTCCACTCCAAAGTTTCACAGTCGAGATAACAGAAAAGGTTTAGCAGAAAGATAAAAAATCACTGCCTCATCTGCAGGGGAGTTCCTGTCACTGTTAGTATAAAAAGTGTTACGAACGACCAATGAAACTGATTTTTATTTGTTTTGACCTTTTCTAGGCTACATCCATGATTACATAATCCCCTCCGTGTTGGCGAGTGCAAAGGAGTCAGGCCATGGGCAGACCGGGCTCTCCACAGACCCCCTGTACTCCCCAGGTGGGAGCGCGGGCGAAGAGTTCTCCGACCACGACATGGAGCATCCAGACAGCCCCGTCTCCAGCGGCACGGCCGAGACAGACATCAGCGGGCACGAGTTAGAGTCGTGCGGCATCAACGCCTTCCTCGTTTCGGATGGGCGCTCTCGCCGGCGGTCCAACAAGAGGTTACCCTGGAAAGCTGGCAGCCAATCGGACAGCAGCGAGGATGTGGAGTCAGCAGACAGCAGCCCGGCCAAAGGGACATCCAAAGGGCGCCACATGTGCGGCGAGTGCGGCAAGTCGTACGCGACGTCATCCAATCTGAGCAGACACAAGCAGACTCACCGCAGCCTGGACAGCCAGCAGGCCAGGAAGTGCCCGTCATGCCACAAAGTGTACGTGTCCATGCCGGCGCTGGCCATGCACATGCTGACCCACAACCTGAAGCACGAGTGCACGGTGTGTGGGAAGGCCTTCAGTCGGCCCTGGCTCCTGCAGGGCCACATGAGGTCCCACACCGGGGAGAAACCGTTCGCCTGCGCCCACTGCGGGAAAGCGTTCGCCGACCGCTCCAACCTGCGCGCCCACATGCAGACGCACTCGGCCTTCAAGCACTACTCCTGCAAACGCTGCAACAAAACCTTCGCCCTCAAGTCCTACCTGAACAAGCACTACGAGTCGGCCTGCTTCAAAGGGCACCAAGCAGACGACGACTTCAGCTCTGAGGACTGATGATCTCTCTGTCGCTTTTTTTATTTACACACTTTTTCATAATTCAAACATTGAAGTCAGAGAAAACGTGTCTTCTCTTCCTCAGGCTTGTCACATGCATGCATCCTAATCCTGCCTTTTAATAAGCAATAACCTCACTTTAAATTATTCAGGAATCATCATGTATGAAACCCATAAAAGCCAGTATGTGAAATATTTTATATCGTTTTTATAAATTGAATTGCAATAATTTAAATGCCAGTGTTTTTTTCTATGCCTATAACTAGCTCTTAATTTACCTCAAACCTTTCTTATTCGTTAAATGATGAATTTGCGTATTTATTAATTTATTTAACTATTTATTTGCCAATGTTAAAAATAATTTATTTATTATTGGTTGATGTATTTGTGAATTTTAACATGGATTTAAGAGAAAGCCATGCATTGGATTTGTTGAAAACAAAAGCCAAAATATATTCTGACTCTATATTTCTCTGTCTGATCAATTCGGTGATGACAATAAAACTGATTAAAATCAATCATGGCTGAAGCTTTGTTCGTTTACTCCTGCCTGAAGAAGTGGCACAGTGTACTGTTCTCGCCGTGTATGTCTGACATGCTGGTTAGGTGGTGAATCTAATTTATCTGCTCGTCTGTATCTCTCCACCCTGTGATGGACTGACGAACAGTCCAGGATGTACCCCGCCTCTCAGCCAATGACGGCACAGGATCAGCTCACGCCCCCCCCCCATGACCCCGAACAGGATGAGCTTTACAGATTATGGATGGATTGGATAAATGACGTTCACAACATTTCTATAATAATGTTGTGGTGACGTTCACAACACAAGTATAATAATGCTGTAACCTTTACAAAAACACATCTACATGTTTAATCTTTGATTCACATGCCTGACTATCATGTGCCAAGCTGACATTATTTGAATGACGTCACGTTTAATGAAAGCACACTTTCCTTTTTAGAGACATTTTTCTACACTCATGAAAGTTTGACGACACATCGTGTATGTTTAGTGTGCACTGTTAAAAACAGTGACTCTACACTCAGCTCATCAAACACTTCAGATATTTTGGTCTGAAAAGCTTTACTGCTGTTTCCACTTTAGGATCATCAGAGCCAAATGTCTGTCTGCTCAGGAGGAGAATTTAAGACATTTCTGAACCTTCTGTGGAAGGAGTGTGATGATTCAGGCCTCGTTGTTGGAGTATGCTTGTGACCTTTGACCTTTGTTTCAGTCATTCGACTTCTCTTTTGTTTTCTAGAAGAAGCTTGTTTTGTGTTGCACCTTTTTTCTTTAGTTTGTAAATACATCCATTTTAACTCTGCTTTCCCTGGGTTTTAATTTACTGTGACTCCCCTCGTCCCCTATAGCCAGCCTGGGGAATGTAACATGCACATTATCCTGTTTGACTTCTGTGTCCAAGCACGGCCCAGATTATTATTATTTTTTTTACATCATGCAACAGTAACACTGAATGATGATGCATGAAAAAAGATCCAACGTGTTTGCCACAACAGCAACAACAGTCAAAAGCCGAAAACCCTCAGCTGAGGGTGTCGGCCTGCCCTCCTCCCACCATGCTGCCATGTTAGGAGGTTCCTCATGATCCGATCCTGCTCAGCACGGAGCAGGATGTGCTCAGGGTCAGGTGTCATGAGAACTGGACTGCTGGTCCAGACACAACAAGGCCTCATGGGAAATACAAGAATGTGTCTCAGTAGACCACAGGCTTGAGGTGGCTATTTTCAAATACAATGGCCACCATTAAAAAGACATTTTCCAGTCATATACTGTACTTACATGTGCAGTCATAAACACAGACGTCAGGAAGAGCCGGGTCACCTCAGCCTGATGGGAAGATAAAAATACACCACTCACTGTGGAGAAAATATTAAAGTGAGGTTACATATAAAAGTGGGACAGAAGCAAAACTCCTGATGATGGATGTGAAAACAACTTTGAATGCACATTCAAAAAAGACCCATCTTTTAAGACATCCTACAAATGTAGCACTAATGCATGGGGGGGTTGGAAGTCATTAACCAAGGCATAACAAAGGAGCAACAAAAATACAAAACAGCTTTTATGGATAGTGGAGGAAAGGAAACTCAACCTGTTTGATTTCCATACGAAACTAAACAAACCAACTAAAGCTATCAACACAAACGATATGATGAATCTTTCTCAGCTGTGACTTTACTGTCGGTGTAAACGATACACCCAGTGGAGTCTGTTGGGGTCTGAGGTAAAACTCAACTGGGGGTGCTCCGTCCGGCATTCACTACCATCATGTCTGCCAGAGTCCCGACGCCGACCCCTTTTCCTCTTATTCCCTGTTTCTTTTTTCTCTTCTGCACACGGATCATTTCTATTTTCTCTTCATTTTTCTTTCTTGACTGTCATCTGCAAACTTTGGTTTTCACAGCAGTAATGCTGTCAGACGGGGCCCCCTTAGGGAGGTTTTTTAGTTTATAGTTTGTTAGTTTGTCAGCCCTCAGGGGCCCCCTCTGCTGGTCTGGGACCCCAACCAGTTCCCTGCCTTGCATGTGGACAAGCAGGCACCTCTGGATACACGCATGTGCAACCCAAACAGGACAGATGAGGCCCAGGATGTGACTTTGTCGGACGCTCAGCTGGTGCATCCAAACCGCCAACTTACAGCTATAGACGACCTGCTCTATCTCAGAGCATCAGCCTCTCCATCAGCTCATAACATTGAATCATTCATCATGTACACATGCTCAGCCTTCATCTGAATATCCTTCTATACGAGGACACAGCGACAGATGAAAATATATGGCTCACTTGACCTCTTTGAGCCCCTTTCTCAGATAAAGCCATAAAAATAAGCCATCACGCTGAACCGAACATGTCTGCAAACATGAAACTTCCTCCTCACACAAAGGAGCGGAGCATGACTGCAGGTCATCACTGCTTGCCAATCAACATGGAGGATGTGGCCGCCGTGTCCAAAGCAGGTTGACTAACCTCGAGGCCAAAACGGAAAAGTCTTTTTATAGCCGCCTTGATCAGATCCCAAGCCTTGTCCGTTACATCATGTCAGACGAGCTTTTACAGCCAACACGTCGACGTCTGCACTGCGATAAACTCTGCTGACCCGCAGAGGCCTCGTCTCAGAGGTCCCAGGTGACTCTTGAGGAAGCCGACAGACGTGGGCTGAAGGAACGTGGAGGACATTAAAGGCAGCGCTGGGCTTCTCCAACAGAATCATCGCGTGTGAGTCAACTTCCTGGATCGCGGGAGTTGACCTGATGTTCTGCCTGCTTCGGGGCCTCCAGGGTTCCCGTGGGAGATGATGACACACTGGTTCAGCAGCGCCGGGATTAAGAGACACCTGCTTCTCTTAGATATTAGCCTCGTAAAGTTGCCTCAGGGTGTTTGTTTTAGCTCAGGTGTTACCTCAAAGTGGTGACCCTAACAAAGTGTTACCCATAAAAACAGAGGTTTTCACATTTACAGATCTGGACCAAATCTCATAATGATGTCATCTCAGACAAACGGACAACTTGGCATCTTCAGATGTGGAAGTTGTAAAAAGCTGATGCTTCAAACCAGACGTAAAACAAGAAGCGGATGTGGTGGAGGCCATTTGTTGAACTCCTCCTGACACGCCAGCCCACCTGTCCCGGTCGCTCAGAGTGTCAGAGCTGTGAAAGACGAGCAGGGAAGTGGGGGAGGAAGTGAGGTAGTAAGATGGATAGATGAGTGTTATCTTCAGGTCACATTTAGGGTCAAGTGAAAGACAACACTGTTGCTACCATGCAGAGGTTACAGTAGCTTCCATCTGCACGAGAAGCACCATCATGCAGCTTCTGCTTTTACTGACCACCTTAATGGAAGATACTAAACTTTACACATTTATTTATACCCAGACTTTAGGTTTAGTTCAGCAATGGAGAAAAAAGACTCCTCTACTTTTATTATTTCTTGATAAACCAACAGTAGACAACAAATTGTATTTTTCAAATATTTACCTTTATGCAGTGTTGGGACTAACATGTTATTAAATATATTTTCACGTCTGCTCTCCTAGAAATATCTAGATTTCAGGAGGACTGACCTGAGCTGGCTGTTCACACACGCTCCTGACCATCCGTGTCAGACGCAGACGCAGAGGACGAAGCAACAGAGTCCGCTATACGACGCTATAGTGAGAAAGTCGGCCTTTAAAGTTTTGTTTGACGGAATCAAAACGTCAACAAAAGAGCCAAGAAGAACATCACGGAGAACAGAACACAGAAGGCAGATCTTTAATTCTGTGCAGGGAAATCGCAGCGCTCCCGTGCATCGTGACGCGGTCACAGCAAATGAACGTCACCACCCCACACAATCACTCAACGTGAGTTACAATCAGACTTCCTGCAGAAGAAATGCTCGGTGCACAGCAGGAGAAACTCTGGGTTAAGTCTGTAAAGTGTAAAATTGGGCATTGTGCATTCACACGTACCGCTCCTCCAGGAAATATCAGAGCAAGTTTTCTGCAGATGTGAAATCCCTGCAAGTTATGCTTTCCTGTAACGCCACTATGTGCTAATGGATCATTTCTTTACAGACTCAGTGAGACCGGTACAATTACTGACTTGTGACTTTATGTGAAACAGCCAATAACAGCACACGATTAAAGAGTATTGACATCGATTTTGCGAGTCACTGAAGTCAGCACATCTCAGCATCCTGGAACAAGATGTCACACACGGTAAACAAACACAGGCAGCCGATCATCCATGCGTGAGCTTCCTGTCTCAGAAATACTGACATTGTGTCAAACTAAAACCAAAACTCCAAATATTTACAGCCTTGTCTTTGGAAATAAAATGAAAGATAAATCGTTTTGTGTGTGCAAATTGAAATTGCTTTAATTTTCCTGTATCAGTTCTTTGCTCTGACATTGTGCAGTTCTTATGAACTGAGTGAGTTACGAGGAAAAGTCTCTTGAAAACATCTGGTTTCACATCTCGTAAACTGTCAAATGAAAAAGGCCAATATCTGTTTTTAATGAGAAGACAATTACAGGGTTTACACTTCAAACATCACAGATGCGAGTTGATAAAGATACAACAAATCTTCAGACTCAAGATCAGATAAAAACTGTCAGCCAGTTTGCTCCCCTCTGCTTCACCCCGACAGTACAGCATGGAGTGACGAGACGATGAGTGCACGCTCCGTCAGTGTTCGCCGTCTGCTGGGAGAAACGTGTGCTCAGATAACTTGACTCATCGGAAACAGCTGCATGGGGAGAAAAGAGACTCCGCCCAACCGCCAGCTGCAAACGGCTTTTTACCATTTCATTTAGTGTGTGTGTGTGTGTGTGTGTGTGTGTTGGCGCTTCATTAGATGGAGCAGAGCAGAAACTGACACAACAGAGTGGCTGTTTTGAGTATTTGAGGTGGTTTCATCTCCTCTACATGGATTCTGTATATTAGAGGAAGTCCTGTACGTTTGGAATAACTGTAAAACAGATTGATGTTTAATGCTGAGTCCTCTTTGTCTCAGTGTTACACTGAACCTCACAGTACTTACAGAGGACATCGATGCTTCCTCTGACCGGGACGTCCTCTCGTCTTTTTGTTTATCAAATAGTCATCATATACTTTACATGCTTTTTTTGGTTGTGTAAATGTGAAAACTGTAAAAGTGCAAGACGATACAAAACAATTAATATAAACAGAGTGGGCGGAAAGTTTGGGCAAAAAAAAAAAAATGCTGCAAAAATAAGAAATCCACTCGTATAGACCTCCACTAACAAAGACATCACACACAAATACAAAATCACAACATTAATAAAAAGGTAAAAGCTACAAAGGACTGTCACTTCAAGTAGGGGACTGGCATGGTTTGGTTTGGTTTATGTTGTATTTCAGTGTTTTGAGTTCTGTTTTAGTATTCTCTTGTGTTGCCTCTTGTGTGTTTTAATGTTTCCTTGTGTTTATTTTAGTCTTTAGTGTGTTTCCCTGTGTCCTCCTATGTTGTCTGTAAGTTTATTTCCTGTGTTGTGTTTTAAGTCTAGTCTTTAGTGTTTCCTGTTTTATTTTATAATATCTAGTTTTAGCTTTCGTATTTTCAGTGTCAGGTTTTACTTTGTACTTGTCCTCTTGTGTTCATTGTTCCTTGTGTTTCCCTCCTGTCTGATTGCCCTGATGGTCCTCACCTGTCTTGTTCGTCTCACCTGTGTCTAATTACCTCATGTCTATTTAGTCTCTGTCTTTGTTTGCCTCTGTGTCGGGTCATTGTCTCTTGTAGTCTGTTTGCAGCTTGTCATCGTTGCTCTCTGGATGTACTCTGTTTTTCTCCTCGTGGTTTTTGGATTTCTGGATTTCTTATTTAAGTACGTTTTTTTTTTTTTTTTTGTCCTTTTGTTTAAATAAATCGTTTGTTTTTCCGCACTTGTCCCTATAGTCGTGACAGGGACAAACGGTTCCCGTCACCTGTGTGGAAACTTGTCTGATTATCTCTTTAACCCCGTTAGATGCATCTGTTTCTGTAGCTAAAGCAACACCTGAGTCTCAAAGTGAGGACATTACACACAGGGGAGGCAGAGAGTAACCACGAAGCAGTAATGGACACGTTTTCATACAAACTCAATTCAACAAGTAATCGTCCCATGACGTCATTTTTTTTGGGTGCAATATCTATTATCCATCTACTGTACTTTGTTTTTAATACACATTTATCCCATTTTATTTATTTTTTTCTGCAACAATGTAGATTGAGGCAGATGTGCAAACTTGTAAGAAACTGGCAAGTTTAAGTCATCAGGTTGAAAAGCATTTGGTACGAATACAATAATTATATTTTTAAAATAAATGGTAAACAGTCTTGAGCTTGTATCACACTTTGCTGGCCTTCTGACTTCTCAGTGTTTTAACACTGCAGGTCACATTCACACACTGATGGTAGAGGCTGCTGTGTGAAGTGACCATCAGCAGTAACTTCATACGATGACACAGAGGGAGCAATTCAGTGTGAAATGTCTGACAAGGAAACATCAGATATGTTGCTGCAGAAGCTGGGAATTGAACCCTCAACCTTCCTGTTGAGAGACGCATTACTTTAAAAATGATGGATGGATGGGTAGGTAGATACTTTATTGATCCCGAGGGAAATTTAAGATTTGAATGATGACAGAGGATGTGCACTGAACTAAACTAGACCTTGTCCACATGTGGTTTCAGGACACTTTAAATTAAACCGTTTTTTTTACAATCACAAGATGTCTGGATTTTGCCTGACTAGTCCTTTAGCAGTGCTGAGTCATAGAGTTATGAAGTGCACAAACAATTTAGTAATACCCACTCCATCGGGGCTGTGATCCCCCCCTCATCAGGAATTTAAAGGCATTCCTTAAGGTTGATGCAGGGGCCGAGGGGTTGGGGGGGTTAAAGTATTTACGGTTCCAAACTGTGACGCGCTGATGGTGCTGGGGGAGAGAGAGTGCAGCGGGGTCGTGTTGCTGGCTGGCCATGCGTGGTAAAACACCATGGTGTCCCGCTTTATGAGCTGAACCAGGGTCCACACAGGTCACTGTTGTTGGTGCAGCTGAGCTGGGGGCCAGGGGCCGCCGGGGCCCCGGTTTTGATGTGTCGAGGGGTTGTGTTTGTAAAAACAGGCCCTTTGATGACACCCTCTCCAGCGGTCGGCCCCTCCCTCCCTCCCTCCACAAGCTAGGCTCAATCTGGAAGCCATTTGCTTTCTTTCCACGGGGAAAGTTCAGGCTTGATCACCTCCAGCATCTGCTGAGTGTTTATTTACCCACAGCACTTCAGCCGTCAGACAAACTGACACAGGGCAAACACAGAGTTACGCATCACACAAGACCCACTGAGCACAGAAGCCAGCACAGAGAGCACATCATCTACACATGCACTTTGTTTATGTTCGAGCATCTTAAACTGGGTGAGATACTCGCAGCATCACAATCTTTGCTTTTAGAGGACGGTGATGACCCTGCAGAGGAGAAGAAACCTTCTCAACCTGATTACTTGGTGCACAATAACAGCTGTACATGACAATATTTGAATCCCCTCTGACTCTCTTGAATGAGGTTTTGACATTCACATCTTTTGGGGTTGTGACAGTTTCAATGACTCAAAAAAGGAACAGCGAGAAACTCTGGCCAAACTGAGGCAGATTATGAAAGGAAGTCCAGAATCTGAGAGGAGGAAATTCCAAAGTGCTGATATGTGCGACAAGTCTGCAAGGTGTATGAGCGCAAGTCACATGTTCATTGTGAGATTAAAGGCTGTGTGTTGAGTCTTCTGTTTAAGATACCTTGGAACAATGAAAAGATGTCACTCTGAATGTCACTCAGGATTTTTAGGTGGAGCCACATGTATTGCTGGATGGAATTCAACATCTACATTTTCATGTAGATGCTCTTATAGGATCAAAAAATGAAACCATTTATTTATGCAGCAGAAGTTTTTAATGTACAGAATAAAGTTAATAGGTCAGTGGCAGCAAACAGAGGTCAAAACATGACTCATTAAGCGCCCTGAATTTCCCTCGGGATCAATAAAGTATCTATCTATCTATCTATCTATCTATCTATCTATCTATCTATCTATCTATCTATCTATCTATCTATCTATCTATCTATCTATCTATCTGTAATCGATCACTAATGCAAAGGGTCGAGTTTTTAATATGATGCACTAACACTTTTCAACCACTCTGGTTCTCGGCAGGGAGCTGTAAGCACTGATCATGTGTAAGAATCCCATCAGAGATGGGCTCAAAGCTGCACATGGAGCGAAAGATGAAGCACATGGGGCCAACACTGTTGTTCAAGGGACAACAAATGTAACGTGCTCTCTCAGTCGATATTTCTTAAGGTGCCATGGAACAGATAACATTGATGATGTTATGATCTTTTTTTTTTTTTATTAAATTGTAGCATGTTGTATACTTTTCTGAGATTTAATTACCCAAATGTATACAAAAAAGTTCTCTGGGCAGCATTACTCTTCAAATAAAACTCGAAGCGTGAATCTGAATTTAAAGAGATATTCTTCTGTAGGGTACTTATTGAACCATTCATTCTGAATTATTGGTCATTGTGTAAGACTTTGCATCTACAAGTCACCAAAATGGCACCAAGTGCATGAAGCATTCAGATTTATAAAGTAGCCATTTAGTATGATCATTGACCAAAAGTTGCATTTTAAAGAAATGCACAATATAGAGCCACGCCTGTTTGCTCTTAGCTCATAAAAAGTCATTTGGGTAAAACTAATTAAGGTGACCACACTTTGCCATATACCCAAATGATGCCTGTGACTTTTAAGAGCAACACATTTGGGAGAATGGGAGCTCGTGCGTGCGCCCACCCCTCCCCTATACAGCTGAGATGCTACTGTAGTGGCTATAAGAGCCCTCCCTGCTATGAAGACTAACATACTGACTGGTCCACCCTGTGGGGAGAGTCTTAATAAACCGAGGACTTCAGCTGGCTCAAGGTTGGAGTAACCGCGATCATTACGCGCGGCTCTAGTTTGCATGCAGCTTTTTTTTTCCCTCACAGGGAATAACAGTGATTGACTTTCCCTTGTAATGATGGCTTTCACTCTGCTGAGGCCGGTGTCCACTCATCCCTTCTCTTACCCTGCTGACCTGACCTTGATGTCGGACGACGAGGAGGGAAACCGCAGCGAGAGCGACGGCAGCACCGACCATGGCTACGGCTGCTGCGGGATTCAGGGCGAGCGTTACCGGTTGGAGTCCGGCGTTGTGGTGCCGCAAAGGAACGCCGCTAACGCCAGGGAGAGATACCGGACCCAGAACGTGAACACGGCCTTCACAGCCCTACGGACACTCATCCCCACGGAACCGGTGGACAGAAAACTCTCCAAAATCGAGACGCTGCGCCTGGCGTCCAGCTACATCTCACACTTGGCGAACGTGCTGGTGGTCGCGGACGGGAGGGAGGACGGCCAGCCGTGCCTTACTGCGGTCTACAAGGAGGTGAAGGGGCGTAAAGAAGGAAAACAGCCCCGGACTATCTGCACATTCTGCCTCAGCAACCAACGGAAAGGGGTAAAATACATACAGTACATATTCCATCACCCCAGGAGCTGTCACACAAAACTCCATTACCAAATCGTTAACTTCTCGTTTACAATGTATTTCTAGGCAAGCCTTAAAGTTAAACACTATTTATTACCTTGTCTTTATAATTCCTCAAATTCGACTGCTAATTCGGCTTCTGTTCCGTATACCGTCCAAAGGTATAACTTTGTTAATCCTGCAATTTAATTTCTGTGAAAGACTCAACTCATGAGTGTGCATAATTACTGCAGAACCAATTAGAGCAAATGTAGCCTACGTGATGGACGGCGAGCATGCTGTATATCCATCAAACCCCAAATATCACCGTGAAAGTTGTGCAACTTACTGACAGATCACAAACAAGGTTTCCTGCCGAAGAAGGAAATTAAAATTGGCAAACTCATGAATGAGGTTCAGCAGCAAGGAAGCGAGGCAGATCAGTGCCAATGAGATTTGTTACTGTTCAATTTCATGTAATTTTATGCAGTCAATGTAATAATAATAAAAAAAAACCCTCAAAGATTTAAACTAGCTGTGACGATTTCTCCTGTCACATCAGAATGGACATGTATCTCAGAACAATTAATTAAATGGAAGAAACAGAAGAAGAAGAAGCGTCCAGTGGGTTGTTTCTTGTTCGTCTCTTGGACTATAAATGAGTCAATCAACTTTTATTTGTATTGTGCCGATTCATCACAAATGGTAACTCAAGATACTTTACAAAGAGAGCGGATTTAGTACATGCATTTTCACATGGAGTGCTTCACATGGTTTGACTGGAATGAGTCCGTTCCACTTCAGCTGAAGGTCATGTGACACACCGGGGTTAACAAACTGCAAAGATCTGTGCATGCTCAAGTTCAAATCTGTGTTGGGATTTAGTTTATTTATAGGTGCCAAATCATTCAGCGCATGCGTGGAGATATCCTTTAAAGAGAAAACTGTATTTTTTGTTCATGTTAAAACAACTATGTAATTTCCTTTCTGTATCTCCTTTCTCAGGGCAGTCAATTAAAACACAGTTCACATGACAGACGAGATTGTCCCAAAATGCATGGGAGCAGTGCGAGACAAATAAGTCGGCGATGAAACTGTGACTCGGAGTGGGATGGGCTCTTCTCTTCAAAGCAGACCTCCATCGACCAATCCTGGACTCGAGAAGCATCTCTGCATAAAAGACTTTATCGAGTGCTCAGATGTTTCAGGGAGCCTGGCTCATGGGTCGCTTCACCCTGCAGCGAGCCGGAAGAGGACTGGCACAAAATCTCACCATAATGGTGAAGAAGAAGGGAATGTTGTAAAAATTGGAAAATGATTTGCCTTTATCTCATTGGTTGATAACTTTTTAAACAGGAAGTAAGTTGTCTACTGTATTTGTACTTCTTTCATGATGGACACGAGCAAAAAGCGTTTGAAGCAGTTTGAAATGAGTCAGCAATAAAGTTGATCTGGATTACTATTAATGATGCTATCCACTAACACAAGCAGCACTCAAATCTAAGGAAGAACATCTTCACATTTCAATATCTGAACTGACAGAAGATATCGACTTCATCTACAAAGATTGTTTTAAATTGATGTTTATGATTGCACACGAGTGCATCGCTTTAGTTTCTTTCATTAAGTTTCAGTTAAACGATAACGTTTGAACATGGCCCTTTAAACATTGCATGACTTCTTGATAAAAGCTTGGTGCCTCTCACTCTTTCCTCAGTAAGGTTTTCATTGTTTTCTTTAAAGTGAAAATGTCAAAGGTCCTTATTGTAAGAAGCGTTGAGCATCGTCAAACTGTGCCTGGCATCCACTGAGGAAAAGCTGTTTCATTGTCAGCATGATGAGCTGTGTGTTGAAGGTGATATTACTTGGAAGGAAGACGTGTGCGTGGTTTCCTCCTGCCTCTGCCATCCCTGCATGTGAATGGTTCTTAAAGCCAGAGGGGGACAAATGAAGTCTGCAGATAATTCAGTGTGAAACCCACCGAAGAGAAGAAATGGAGATCTTCACTTTGAAGGGTTTTGGAAGCGTGCTTCACAATGCGACTGTGCGGAGCAGCTTCAGGAAGGATATGTGAGAGAGGACGGAGCGCTACGTTCACCTCGAGCTGCTGTTGTTAGTCTGTGTGCGGCAGGAGATATCTGTGGGACACTGTTACTCAGATACATGTTGTAATGTACTTTGAAATTAAATTTATTTTTACATAGACGTGCCTCTCTCTCTCTCTCTCTCTCTCTCTTTCAGTTTACCTTCAGCTGAACTGTCGTGTTTATTGCAAGTTGTTAAAGATTCATGTGCTTTTGCATAGTTTATTAATAACCTAAGATTTTATTTCTGAAATGCAGACAGTATTCTGTTCGAGTTGTAGTTGTCATATTGAGTCTCTCTTAAAATGTTTAAAGCCACCTGAAGGTCGAAGCCATTTGTCATCAAAACACACAGTTATGTAATTTTTCAAATTATAGATGACCTCTACTCTGAATCTTCATGCAGAGAGATTTGCAATTATTCATCCAGCTTATAGAACATGTTTCTTCTGTCTGTAACTCAGTTCAAAGATATAACTCAGCAGAAATGTCCATAATACTCTCAATAGTCCGTTTAGAGGAACTTCATTAAGAAATGAAATTTACAAATCAAGCAGAGAAAGTTCAGATTCAGGTATGTCTGAACCTGGAAAAAACCAGGATGTAAATGTATTATGTATAAACTGAGCTTCGATTCTCCATCCTCAACTCTTGTTGGGATGTTATGTGAAATGTAAATTAAAAACAGAATGTGACGACTGCAAAACACAGAAACCAAACTTTAAATGTAAAATTATCAAAAAGGCAAACACTCCTAATCTGTCTACAAACCAACAATGAGAAAAGTCCATCCATTTCATAACGTGCCAAATATTATCAGTGAGTGACAGGTTGGGACTGCAGGAAGGTGAAAAAAGTAAAAACTGCAGGAAAAAAAGTGAAAGGTCTGCACACTTTTCAGCTCCATATGAGCAAGATAAGTCAACGTTTCTGAAACCTTTTCACAGAATCAAGTTAAAAATAGAAATATTATTTTTAAAAACACAATGAAATGTCTTTGTTTCTTTGTGCTATTTGCAATAACATCCCAAGTCTTTAGAAAAAGTTTGAGGATGCAAAAAAAAAAAAAAAGTCTCTCTAACCTTCACCCCCTCTTAAACCTGTGCTTTCCTGATTGCTCTGAGGGCTATAAAACACAAGCAGAGTTCATGTAAGTTTAGGTCAGAGCTGGCTGCAGCTCAGAGAACAAACCACTTAACCATTACTGGCATCTTCTGCATGAGGAGGAAACATATACGGGGAATTCCAATGAAGCTTTACCTTGTACCGTCTGAGTAAGGCCAAGGAATCTCAACGGAGGAAGCAATCAATCTCTTCCTCAGCGGCCTCCCTGTGAAATGTGTGTGTCCCAGCAGTGTGTGACCACAGACAGCCTTGTTAGGGTGGTAGGTGCACAGTGCCAGCTAGGAAGGCATGAATCAGAGTCAACTCTGGGAAAAGGTAAAGGCAAAACAGGAAAGACACAAATTAGTGTTGTTGGATCTATTGTGCTGACTGATGATTACTCATGGGGACCATCAGGGAGTGGAGAACATTACTGGACTCATGCCAACAAGATCAACCACAGGGAGGAAGAAGCTAAGTTGAACGTTTGGTGTTAGAGCTCAGAAAAATCCCTCTTTAAAAATAGGTTTGTAATTTTCTTGTTTTCCTCAATGCAGCTGGAAGTGGAGTAGCTGCTTTTGTTTTTCATAAATTACACCGGTTTTAAAGGTTCGGGACATTTTGGAACGGGAATCCTGGAAAATACTGAAATCTGAGGGCTGCTTCGGGCTGGCTGGCTCTGCTCTGGCAGTAAATCTCCGGGGTTAGGATCCACATGTGGTGTTGATCAGTCACAGCTAATATCACCTAGCACCCTGTGTCCAGACAAACACAGCTGCCGATGAATTAAAGTTATAGATCACACATGGAGAGCAGAGAGTTGTGTGAGAATCAGTGTACATGAAGAGATGCATACAGATGTGATTGGACGAACCAGGACGTGAGAATGCTGCATTATCTTTCAAACGTCCAACCTGCTGTGGAAACATGAGGCAGAGTCAGGGGTGAGTGCAGAGGTGTCCAGACGGGTGCAACAAAAGTATACTGAAATTAGTGTTTGTACATTTATACACTATTGTATATACAGTATTTGTAAAGTGTCATCCATAATAAATCATAACTTAAAACACTATACAAAAGACTGTAATAGAATTCACAGAGACCATGACTGAAGCACTTGTCAACATTTAGCAACAGTTACTTCATTTTAACAGGCAGAAATCTCCAACAGAACCAGACTCTTGTTTCTTTTTTTAAATGAAACATTTTAATTGGTCTCCAAACAGGGTTGTGACAACCTGAGGGTTCGAATCCTCACAGCTCGACTTCTTTGATCAAGCAAGTTTAAAGTCTTTATTTGTGTTATTTTTTCGGTGAGGTTCGAATGAGCTCCCAAACTTTTTGAGCCCCACATCGACTTCACAGTACAATACTGTGGCAACCCCAGACATTCAAAACGTACTCAGCTTTTTGCTGGAATTAATTTGTTTCCATCATGCAATATATATATTTTTTAATTATGTTGAAAGTAAAGATTTGTTTTCGACCAGATTTAGGCTTTTTTTTTTTTTAAGATTTTATTTTTGGCCTTTTTGCCTTTATTTGATAGGAAAGTGGATAGAGTCGGAAATGGGGAGAGAGTGGGGAGAGACATGCGGGAAAGTGGCCACAGGCCGGACGCGAACCCGGGCCGCCCGCGCGAGGACCGAATCCTCGCAACATGGTACGCGCGCTGTCGCTGCCGCTGAGCTATCGGCGCCCCAGATTTAGGCTTTTTAATGAGGAAGAAAGAGGAAGAAAGGCTGGGATGACGGCACAATTGATAACAGATAGAAACTCTGAAAGTAATATTCAAAATATATATATTTTTTTATATCATTGAATAAAATTGTCAGGCGACCACATTTGAATTTCATGCGACCTCAAGTGAGGTCGAGACCCCAAGGTTTGGAGAGCCAGCCTTAGTCAAAGCAAAGCAGTGAGAAGTTTTCATTCTGCTTACCTTGGTAGCTCCTGTGTCGTATCTTTTTGCTGATCCTGATCTGTACCGTACACGCATGTTTAACATTCTGTGACACAACAAAAACTCGTCCTGCTTCATTTTAAAGAAACTGTGAACACACTATGAACTCAGTTTGCCAGAAAAGATATGAAATGAAATACTTTTTGTGTGAGTGCTGTAAAAGAGTGATACTGAATCTGACAGTCTGGGCTGACAGACGTTCACACAACTGTGTAAAAGAGGTTTACCTGATGATCTCACTTTGGATGTCTTATACAGGGATCAGCTTTAAATCAGGCTGTTTCATAACCAGTTTCAAACTCCTCACAGTACATTAAACTACACGTTTTGTGGCGTAACTCTTGAGTCACAGCCAACCACAAAATTTATATCACATTTCAACGATTTGACAACTCAGTTATGACTAAAGTGAATCCTTTAAATCACCCCTGAAGGGATGTTCAGAGGTACACCCCTCTGGAAGAAATCTTAGTCCTCTCACGGTCCTCCGGGGCCGCACAAATAACTGCACACTCGCACAAAAGTCTCTCTCCACCTGTCAGAGCGGAGGCCTAATGAGAAGCTGCTGTGTGAGCGCTCAGGGTCGGCAGAGGCCTGCTCGAATGGCTCCCAGAGGCCACCCCAGGCAGGAAGATGTCATAGACGAACAGGAAGGAATAGCCCTGACTTCTTGACCCTGCTGACACCCTCCCTGTGGGCCCTGGTTTAATGCCAACTTTGACATCAGTCGGGGTCTACATGGTCCGGGTCAGCTGATCCCTGTTTTAAATCCTGGGTGGGAAAGCTTGGCTGCATAAAACTCTGAGTCAGAGTTCCATAAACTCAGATTTCTCAATGAACCTGTTAATGAGTTGGTCTGGGGCATATTAAACATAAAATGAAAAAACTTACAATGTCTGAATAAAACATGGAGGTTAGTCAAAGTAAATACTTGTAGAGAAAAGAAAACTGGAGGGTTTGAGATATAAACACACTGTGAAATCTGCTGGAAAAAAACCAGACAGATTTTCTTTTCCCTTTTTTTGAGACAAACATGAGTGTCTACGTGATATAGAAGATTATACATGAATTTTCTCACAATATTGGTGCCCCCTGTGGATGAATGAAACCTCTCATCTCAGAAGTACAAGTACATTTACGCATACAAGGAATTTCATTTATAAAGCACAAATAGCAAGGAATAAAATGTAACAAGCAATTACTAATACATAAAAAATGTCAACTATAAAGAATAATAAAAACACAAAATGTACAAAAGGTGCAGAGGAGTGCATGTAAGAATATACATTTAACGTTTAGTGAGTGTTAATTTGACACACAAAAAACAGTTTCCACCTTCACTTATCTTTGATAATCTTACCTTCTACATGAGTAACTCTGTTTGATTTAAAGTCTGGTCCTGTGGCGCCGGATATACTGAGGTCCTCTAAGCGTGCAGCATGGGTTTGAATCAGTCCTGTGGGTCCTGATTTCCAACAGTATCCGCCGTCCCATCTCTACCAAAAGACCTAAAGAGACGAAAAATAAAGTTCAAACATGTCACTCACCTTGAATTTACGCTAATTGTAAACAAAGGCTGTTGATCAGCTTGCCCGACAATGACATGGTGGCAGAGGTGACCGTGACAGTCATATTGATTTTATCAGGTCATATCGAGGCGTCTGTTTTAATTCCAGCTTGTTTTATGACCCGTTAAAGCTCCTGTGAGCAAATATCCTTTTGTGTTGATGTTGGCGCCCCCCTGTGGACAAAACCGTGCCTCTTATTTGTTCGTTAATTAGTCCTGTCCAAAACTGAGTTTTTTTTTCATTAAAGATTTTATCCTACTTTTTTTTCCACACCAAATGGAATTAGCAGTTTATCACTTCGTCTAACAACACAGCTGCAGTGGTTTCTGCCATTAAAAATAGCGAGATAGATGTTTTGCTTTTGAAGGTCACGCTTGCAGAAAACTCCTGATATTTCCAGGATGAGCTGAATGTGTTAATGCAAATAGCCAAATGTTTCGCTGTGACATCACCCAGAGTTTCTCCTGCTGGCCTTCTTCTGATTTTTCTACTAAAATTCTGAGCTGATGTGATAGATAGATAGATAGATAGATAGATAGATAGATAGATAGATAGATAGATAGATAGATAGATAGATAGATAGATAGATAGATAGATAGATAGATAGATAGATAGATAGATAGATAGATAGATAGACAGACAGACAGACAGACAGACAGACAGACAGACAGACAGACAGTCTGTGCACATAATGAAACGGCTGCATTATGTTTTCTGTTTGTCACTATGCTCTTCTTCGCTCTTTTGTAGACATTATGATTCTGTCCAGCTACACATTCTGTAGCATTGACATGAAGGCAAATCTTCTCATTATAGCATGGCATTGTGGACTCTTGTTTGCTTCCTCCTTCCACGTCGTTTTTCTTTAATCATGTCTGACCACAGGAGACCCCCGTCCCCCTACGTGTCTGACAAGGACAGTCTCCTGCTGTTCGGTGCATATGTGGACAGTCAGGTCAGGAGAATATCTGCAGCAGTCCTCCTGAAATTATCGAGATATTTACAGTGTAAAATGATGAAAAAGGCTGTAAAGACATCAGCATTTGATTCAGTAAGTCACATAGCCGGTTTACAAGTCCCCACATGAGCTTCAAAAGTTCCCCAGCAAGTAATTGTACTTCAATAAGTACAATGTGAACTTAACAGAGTAGATGCAGAGACAGGCATAAAACAGAAGGGGGAAGTTGTCTGTATTATGTAATGACAATCTTTTATATAAACAATAAGTATAAAGGAATGTGTGGAAAACCAAGAGTGAGTGCCGAGTGATCCCCAAACAGGATAATATTAAGTTCCATATGAACATAAATTAATCCGTCAAACACTTCAGTGATGCTTTTCAGGTCTTCATCTCCATCTGGTTAGCATTAGAGGAGGATACCGTGGGGCAAATTGGAAGGGCTAAGATTGCAGTACTGTTCCCCACCACCTCACTTCTAACCCCTGAACAGACCCTTATGGTGCTGTATGTCATCTGTTTGACAGGACAGACATCTCCCACCCCCTCACTGACTCCTATTCAACCTCATAGTTTCTCGCCCGGCCGGCCCATCAGAGGAGATAATCGCCATCGGACACGCAGCCTTGGATAGACCATTTCCGATTTTTACGATTCTTTTCCATTGATGGGTGGAGTGGGAGAGCGAGGGAAGCAACCTAATACTCTGCAGCAGCCAAACAGCCTTTAACTGGGCCAGACACTGTGTGTGTTACTATGAACTTTTACATGGAATTCACCTTAAATCGCTTTTTGATTGCTGTCACAGATATATTTATGAAGAGATTGTAGGATACCTGTTGAGGTATATCTACTTAAAAAAGAGACAGAAAAAGCCCTGCTACTAGATATCTGCAAAATTGAGCTCAAGTAAATGTCAGCACTTTTTGCTCAAGTCAAACACAAACCTCTGGTGAAGAGGAAAAATTTAGCCAATGCAGAAGTCCAAAAACCTAGTCGTAGTTCCTCAAATGTCCACTCGAGACTGGCTGCAAAAGCCCTAAAAGTCATACACACCCATTAAAAAAATGTCTGTTTTTACAGCACAAATTATCTTGTTGGCTGCATGGTGCAGAGATTAACTCTATTGCCTAAGAGTGAGAAGGTTCCTGGTTCAAATCCCATCAGAGACAGAAGCTTCTCTGTGTGTAGTTTTCCGCTGACTGCTTCCGTCTGGCTGCTCCATCTTCCTCCCACAGTCTAAAGACATGCTCGTTAGGTTCATCGGTGACTCTAAACTTGACTGTCGGTGTGAATGTGAGTGTGTCTGGTTGTGTCTGTAAAGCCGTTATTGTATACGCACTACCCAGAATATCCTGTGGCGTTTTCACATCAGCCAAATTCGGACTTGCTGCGGGTAAAAATACTTGAAGTCTGGCAGGAGAAAGTCACAGCGAAAAAATGTGGCTTTTTTGAGCCCAAATTTACAGCCCCTCCGGATAACCTCCTGAATTTTCTCTTTGTGTGAAAAGGGTCGATGTCAGCCCTGTGACATGGGAAACAATCCCGCCTCTCGCCCAATAACGTCCAGGCTCCCCCGCAAACACGAACGGTAAAAAATGGTAAAAGATAGTTTTAGCCGTAGTCATGTTTATTGCCTTTTTTTTTTTTTTTTTACAAACGAATGTGGTCTGAATTTCTTTTCCGTCACGTTCATTGTTTTCTCACTCATTCATTTTGATTTTCTTAAGGATAAGAGTTCATTCATATTAAATTGCATTGCTGACCTGACTGTAGCGGTGCAGCTGTGTCTCTCTAAATTCCAGCTCTTGTCTTGGTGTTAGGTTGACCTGAAGCTAGGTTAAGACAACATATGTAAGAACATTTTTCCCCCTGTTGTTTCTTTATGTCTGATGTGGCTGTTTCTTTTTGAGCATTAATTGAGCTGTTGGATTTACATTTCTAATTTTGAATGCAAGTTTAACTTTTATGAACTAATCATGAGTGGTGCTCTTAGTAATGTGATTTGCAGCCTTAACACAGCAGCAGGATATTAACCTTAAGCAATAGGCAATAAGCATTTCAAGCGTCATATAGCCTCCATGTGGATGCCGAATATATTTGTCAAGACAGGGAGATGAGGAGGTGGACAATTTGTGCATTAAGTTAACCTTTGAGTTTCAAACATGCAGACACTTAAATCCTGAAACTAACATAAAAATGCCATAGATGACTTTCCCTTTAAGCTGGGGTTAGAAAGAAACATCTATCACTCCATCAGAGTTGGCCTGTTTTTGCCGAGTACGGCTAATTTGACTAAGTCAAATCAGTCTAACAGCAGCTGAATGTGTGTGTGTGCGGGTGTGTTTGTTGGCGTGTGCTCTCAGGGTGAATGTGTTGCAGACAGTCTCTGGACTATTGTTTCCCTCCCAACATGCATTGGGAGGAAGCGGAGGACTGACCTGAGACATTAGTGCAGACATTATCATTCCAGCGGGGCAGGGCTCTGATTGCTCTCTGCTTGGCTTCTGCTGCTGAGCTTCACTTCAGGGCGGCGGTCCTTAATGCAGAGGTGAAAGGTGACTAATCTGAGGCCTGATTTCTCCCCCTGTCAAAATAAAACTACAGTATGTCCGCTCAGAGCGCTGCAAAGGAGGAAAGAGGCAGACTTCCCCCTGTCCATCAAAGCTACATCGAGGCATTGTGGTTTCTTGCTTTTATCTTTGCCCAGCAAAATACTTGACTTCTGACTTCTGTTAATGATTTGTACATTCTTATATGATCCTACATGCACTGTGGAAGAAATGCAGTGATGTAAAGAGCAGATACATCTCAAACAAGCTATTTAACCCAGCTCTGAACTTCCCTTTAACCCAAAAGATTGATGCAAAGTAAAAGACAGTTTGGACGACATTTTCAGGAGAATACTTTCCTCTTGATCAAGAAAAGACACAAACACACAAAGCTCAATATATTTAATTGTGACATAACATGGGAAAACTCTTTGAGGCAGCCTTTGGATCATCCAGACAAGAGGACTGACGTTGAACGATAATAAATCAACTGCTGACTGCTCGGAGCCTCCTGTAGCTGTGGCTGGATGGGACAGAATATACTACGTCCGAAAACTTTGAACTAGTTTCAACACCCAAAGCGATTGTTTAGAGGATATCCTCAATCAAGGCCCCAAAGAGCACAATGAATAGTCTCGCTGAAAGAAACCGAGCTGCCCTCAACAACCTCCTGGACCTGCCCGCTGTGTGTGCTGGAAACGAACGAATGCTCCAAACACAACAGCTTAGTGACACCTGACCTTTAGTTCTCATTGAATGGTGCCAAAGGAGACTCCTTCCATTTTAAATATGTCACTCATGGCTAAGTGTTTCCTTGCATTAAGTAAGCTGAACTGTATGGTTTTTCTATTACTGTCTACACACACAGGTAACTCATGGGGTGTATCTATGATGGGAACAGAATCTTTAGGAGTCAATTTAGTTGGTGTATAATTATGTATTGTATTTAAACATGTTTGTATTATATTTTTATTTAATTCTAATAATAATAATGCATTTTATTTAAGTGCTACAGTACCATAAAAACAGTAGTAAGTGTCAGACAATTAAAATTAGGCAGAGTTAGTTGAGGAAAGCTTTCAAGTCTTTTATTTTATCAATGTATTTACTTTAAGGTCACCTATTATGCAAAACACACTTTACCATGTTTTTCTGACATGAATATATGTCCCTTGTCTGTTTAAAAACTCACCAATGATGGGAAGGCTCCATCCTCTCCGTCTTCTGCCTGCTCCACTTTGAAAATGTGTGCTCAAACCGGCTGTTTGGGGATTTTTTTGTCATGACATCACAAAGGGCAGTAGCCCCTCCCCCAGGTGGGTGACACTCCCACATCTACAGTAGGTTTTTGTTCTGCCCTCTGAGTCTGCCTTCTCACCATAAACTTCTCCTGAATTTCCCTCGGGATCAATAAAGTATCTATCTATCTATCTATCTATCTAAACAATAGGACATGGAGCGAGAAAGCCCGAGCCGGCCCGAGCCCTTCCAGAGAGGGGGCGTGGTCAGGCCTGATAAGCATGGCTGAAATAGAGGGGTTTATGGCATCAATTGGCCTCTGTTGAAAAAAAACAGACAGCCATTTTTAAACTTCACATGTTTTAAGCTTAGGACATAAAAAGGGTTCTTCACTTTGTTTGTCAATGTGCATTTACCATGAACATCAAAAATTGATTATTATACCCAATGATTATAATATAGGTAGAGCTTGATGTAGATATTATTTGTTTGAGTTTTTGTCTTTTATTAGATGTTAAATGAAGACCTCACAGTGTTTTCTTTTGAAGCGTTCATTAAAGCAAAGTTGCATTTCATGAGGGATATAAAAATATAATGAAGATACAGGTCCTGTTTTCTCATGCATGAAATGTTCCGAAGTCATCCTCCCCCATCTGCACCCCATCCATGTGTATGTGTATCCTTTCTTTATCCTCTTTGCTTTTACCACGTTATGATAATTCTGTCAATGTATGTTAACTTATTGTACACTGCAGTTGATTTTAAATGTAGGCCTACTTTATGAATAAAAATGATTTGATTTTGTAACATCCAAGAAAAAACATGTTTTGATCAACGACCCTAAATGCCCCTTAAAAAGGCTTTTAGCCTTTTCTCTCTTAAATCAGAGTGTTGTTAAAAAAACAACAACAACAAAAAAACCATGAAGACGAAATGAAAATAGAAAACATTTTCCGCAGCTTGAAAAACCAAAGTACCATGTGCTTACTCAATGTTTGGGCGCCCCCTTCTGGACGTAGTAAGTATCTGACCCTATTTTGGTTTTTCCCACAATCCACTGTTAAACTTTTTATTGTAAATTTACAATGACTTACTTACAACAGCTTCACCAGAAAAGTACTGTATGTTTTACATGTTCATATAATTACTGCAATTGACTTGAAATAAATATACAATTCATTAATGTAATCTACTGTAGAGTGTATTTACAGTTTGCACACTATTGTAATCTATGTGTGTGTGCTATATTTGAAGACTGTTACTGTGTTACTTCTACTACTTTACTTCTAGCTCATCATAAATATCATACAATGAGTAATATAAGAAATAAGTTCACATGGCTCAAGCAGTTTGCTATCTGCCAATAAGATGGCTGGGAGGTCATTTGGAGAATTTGCACTTTAGCTGAAAGCCCCGATCAGAATCCACTTTATTGGCCAGGTATGCTCACACACACACACACACACACACACACACACACACACACACACACACACACACACACACACACACACACACACACACACACACACACACACAAGGGATTTAACTTTGGTTAACTGTGCTCTCTATGTTCAAAAGTATGACATTAAATATTAACAATAAACACAAGGTAAACAAAGAGACTAAATAGGATTACAGTGTGATGATGAGTAGTGCAAAAGGTGCTAATCTAAACATGATATCAAAAAATGTTTACTTGTGTGACATATTTACATGAGGTAGAGTTTTACAGTATTTACATTAAAGGTGTGCAAGTTGAAATTGAAAAAAAAAAAGGATATGTACATTCACAGTGACAGTTTAGTTCCAGGGTTATTTCACAGCGACACATCTGACACTGACAGTCGCACTGTGACTGTTTAAGGCCAGAAAAAGTGGTTGTTTTGACGTTTGTAATGCCTGCCAGAGGGGAGGAGTTTGAAAAGTTTATGTCCAGGGTGCTGTGAGGAGTCTGCAGTGATGCTCCCTGCCCGTTTCCTGATCCTGGACCGGTATAAATCCAATCAACCTAACTAATACTCTAAGTGATGGGGGGAACTTTATATGAAGACAGATGGATAAGTAGATGTGTGTTTGGATTCAGTAAACGTCTACACTGTGACATCAATGTTCGATGTGATGTCCTTCTTATTTTTAGAAAGGATTAAACAAGAAAAGTTATTCAATCCTACCATCTGTGTGCTAGAGGCGGAAAATCTAAAAAATCCCTTTGTGATGAGTATGTCGCAAACGAGTCAGTTCAAAGAGTCGACTCTTTTAAGCAAACGTTTTTTTGTTTGTTTGTTTGTTTGTTTTTTGGTAAAGTAAGGCAGAATTTGGCAAATTAACCTTTCATATGTAGCCGGTTCCAATCTTCACAGACACATGAGACCTTTGCATCCAGCAGTTCTTTTGGAAGAAAAAGCTTCTGACTGTTATTGGGTTGTTTCAGAGTTACAAGAATTGGTTAATGCAATGAAAACATAAAGCAATTTATTGATATCAGAAAATGTATTTTTTTTAACGTTTTGAATACCTCAGTACAAAGGTATACAAATTAGCAAGTTTCCACTATCATTGTTTTTATTCATAACTTTTTTTCTAATAGTTCTGTAATTTGTTTTAAGCATTTTTATAGGGTCTCCCATGATACTTATTTTCATGTTAGACATGGCACACTTGGAAAATAAAAGAACACCACTCACTTTTCTCATGTATTGTCATATTTTGAAGACAAGTAATTTTTATTTGGGACATTATATCGGGTAAAAATCACCCAGCGTTTGTGATAGTGTTACTAATTTACGCCATTGTATGCTAGGGTTAATAATGACCTCTGGAGGGCGGCAGGGCACATCGGCTGCGTCCAGTCCTGCGGAAATCAAAAAAAGGAAGCTTGTCCCTTCACGGCCTCCGTTGCAGTAGTGAGGGACGTAGGTGCTGGTCGGCCATATTGTCTCTGATACAGCAGAAATCACACACCGGCGACGGAGGGAGGCGAGGATCGTAGTTTGACGAAACTCCGCTTATCGGGAAGCATTTCAGGTCTTCGTGTTGTTCAAGGGGGTAAATATCCACTCCAAATATGTCGCTCCTTTTGATAAAGCCTACTCGTGTTATCAGTTCAAATACAATTTATTATTTAGATGGTAAAAAAACCAGCCAGAGCTAACGTTAGCATCCTTGTGTTAGCATGCGGCCCGCACAAGTTACCGACACCATCCGCTCAATGAAGCCTGAATCATCCAATTAACTCACTGTTATGCAGCTGTTGTACTCCTAGGACAATATATGTTGTCAACCCACATTGGAGGTTAAATACCGTAACCCCATAAATGCAGCTTTAGGTGTATTTCAGTGTCGACATCACATTAGCACTTACTCATATTATAGTAAATAGCTTAATTACAGTTTGCACACAATGGGACGAAATCTCGTATACATTTTATCGTGCCTCTTTGTGAAGGATGGCAGCTGTAAAATGTGTAATACAGTGCTGATATGTCTTTCTAATTCCGCGCTGATTTTGAGTTAGCTGCAGGAGTTGACCCGGTGTTATGTCGAGATTTGCTACCCTGCCGAAAAAATGCTAGCGTGGCATAAAACTGTAGCAGAGGCTCTCAGCTCCCCGGGTTTTCAGTCTGATATGATTAGATAAACTTATTCTATATGCGTTCACAAAGCAAGGAGTGTACGTTTTATTTGGAGCTGTAATTATTTTGTTTGTCATGGGAACTGTTTCCGCGTCAAACAATGCTCACAGGACATAATCGCTTATTTGAAAATAAACAATCACTCGCTACACATTCACTGTAATGTAAAGAACAGGAGTCATTATTTTTACAGTCTATGGTTGGTACTCTACAATAAAATCTTTATTTATGGTTTTTAGAGGGTGCATTTGTCGATAGGAGAATGTTCCAGGTGCTGCACAGATCCGCATGGTGTCACATCTCGATGGGTAGCAGATGTCGAAACAACACCTGTTGATCAGTAAAAGGTCTGAGCTAATGGTGTCTGTGTGGGTAATAATGGGTTAGTCAGGTTTTAGTGTTGGTATATACGATTGTTGGATGAAATGCGCATTCAGGTTAATATTATTTTAGCCAGGTAAACGTGATGTAAAATGTAAACTCCCATGTTACCTTTTAATGTGGGTGTGTGGGGTACATTTATAGGATGAGGAGTACGATCAAAAGCTTCTTATTCAAATGGATTAAATGGCCTGCAAATCTTGACAACATGTCACATGAAGTTTGACACAGACCATTTGACCATTTATTGGAGGCTGGGTAAAAAAAGCAACAACAAATGATTAATTAAATGTTGGTCTTATTAGATTTCAGTTGTGGAGCTTTCTGTGTGCATTAAGAAAATGTTTGCGTTTGAAATTGCAGCTGAGTCTATCGTAGGGGAGATATGTATTTTATGAAGACAGATGATTATCAGAGGGGAACGACCTGATTGAAAACATTGCAGTTTTCCTACTGCTCCATGTCAAAATCAAACATTTTGTTCATTATTGACGGTGTGCTGCAGTTTTCATTTTACGTTTCGATAATTAAACATAAGAAATGAGCCTACATCTGGTGCCTGGTATTTAAATTTAGATTTTTTTCTCTAATTGTGTCATGTAAGTTTTAAATTCTGCTATCATGAAACATCAGAACCACTTAATGCAGTCTGGACCCGAGGTCGACGGTTTGACAGCAGCATACAGAAAATAACGTTTCATTTCATATAAAACACAGAAACAAACGTTTACAGGGCAAAGGCTGTAGAGTGAGCGGGGTGACCTCTGTATGTAGCCGACTGTCGTCGAGATGAAGATTACTGTGAGCTATCTGTAGGTTGATTAATTGAATGACCAGTTAAGATGAGACACTCGGGGTAAATGAAGTTTATACAGATACCCTGAAATGACTCCTACCTGCCACCTGGAACGTGTTGATTCAACTGTGAAAGCTGCAGAGAATTTAAATACAGACATGTTTATCGTTTGGATTTCACTGACACAGATCAGAGCGGAGCGATACGGCCTGAAAATAAAACCTCAGATTCTTTTACACCGCTCTCGATTTTAATGTTTTAATGGATTTTTTCCTGAAAACACAGAACTTTGTTTTATTTCAACAATCTCGTAGACGAAATTAAACATTTTATTTGCGTGGCGTGCTCAATAGATCATGTAATAATTAAACCGTTGGTGCCTTTCAATCATTTATGTTTTTGGTGAAGAACACAACATTCATGCTGCAGTCTGACGGTTTCTGCTCCGGTGGCGTCGGGCTGTAAAGAGTTGGCTAGGCTACGTTTGAACCTGGCGATTTTAACGCTGCGTGATAAAGGGATTATACTAATGAATATCAGCAGAGAGCACAGGATTACTTTCTAGATAAATTATGAGGAAATACATTAAAGTTGATTAACCCAGTCACCATCACCTATCGCTGACAGAAATCCTCATTAGGTCAGCCCTGCACTCAACACCTACTGTTAGCATGCTTTGCGTTTTAAAACCTTCTGTGTCACTGTTGTGGAAATATCTGAGCAGCAAGTGTCATCTGAATATATTACTGTCGAGTTTAGAAGTTATTCCACCGACTCTGCAGAACGATTCAGAAGCTCCTCCTCCCGCTGTTCTTTTTTTACATTATTATTTTTTATTAGATATTGAATTCAGCAACACTTGACATTAGAGTGTATCCACATCATGTCGTCGGGAGGAAGTATGTTTTACAGTGTATGTTAAACAACAAGCAACTTAACCTAAGCCTGACCTCTCAGCTAACCTCAGCTGAACTGGAGTTACCCATCGTCCCTTCCCACCCACTGGTAGAAAAAAAACTAAAAAAATTAAGTAAATAATAAATACAAATAAAAGACTCCTCCTGCTCTTCTAAGTGAAACTCGCCCTCTGTATGTCTCACCTTACTCAGCTTTCATCACAGGATATTTCAACATTCAGACTCTCGATCGTCCGTCTGTAAGATGATGATGTTAAAAGACAGGAAATCACCCTCTTCCCAAACGCTGATATTTTCTGTTTTCCTGATTTTATAGGGTGTCAGTAAAAGACATGTCCAAATCCTATTAGAATAAACTGTGCAGGTGTCACATTCACTTGTTGGGACTAATGTCCACGACAGTCGTAGTTTGTTGTCTGGGTCGAAGACGTTCGGGGCTTTAATTGATTTGATTTTGATGTTTGAAGTCAACAGATCAGGAATGTAATCCTGTCTTTGTTTCCATTTCCTGATTTCTTTGACAGCTATCCCACCGTGCCCGTGGTGGCCCCTTCCCCTCCCCGTCCTCAGGCGAAGCCCCCGCCCCCCCAAATCCCTTGCCCTGTTGGGATCAGCCTCCCCGACTCCCCCCTTCCCTCCTCTTCCTCCCTCCCTCCCACCCATCCTTCCTGTACTCTCGACGCTCCTCTCCTGCAGTGACGTCTCCCCACCACCTCTGCCAAGCTGTCGGACATGTCAGGACCCGTGCCGAGCCGGGCCAGGGTGTACACCGAGGTCAACACTCACCGGCCGAGGGAGTACTGGGACTATGAGTCCCACGTGGTGGAGTGGGGGTAAACGCCTCGTTCTCTCTAACATTAAGCAGTATGCTGCCGGACTCCTCCTCGAACCCTGCTAACACTTGATTGTGATCGTATCCTCGCAGAAACCAGGACGACTTTCAGCTGGTGCGGAAGCTCGGACGCGGCAAGTACAGCGAAGTCTTCGAGGCGATCAACATCACGAACAATGAGAAGGTGGTGGTGAAGATACTCAAGGTAAATCGTTAGAGAGACAGATCAAGGCCTTGAAGGAATTCACGGGCTCCGACTGATCGATTTTAAAGGCTTTTTAAAATGCCCACTGACTAACTCTGCCTCGCCCTGTCGCCTTCAGCCAGTGAAGAAGAAGAAGATCAAGCGGGAGATCAAGATTCTGGAAAACCTACGCGGAGGTCCAAACATCATCTCCCTCATCGACATTGTGAAAGACCCCGTTGTGAGTAGAGTTTGCTTGGTCGTGAGGTGAACATTTGATAGCATGTAGCTTGTGTTAACCTTTCATATAACCCATGCATCAGGGTTTCTGAAGTGTCATTACTGTACCAATAGTTTGGTGAGGCCACCAGCTGTGCAAGTGTGTCCATTTCACTTGTGCTTGGGAAGTATGCGTCTGTAAGTACGGAAGTTAGTTAGATGTCTCTGATCAGTTGTTCTGTGTTGTGTCAGGGCTCTCTCTCTAAATGATTAAACTACCATAGTCTAGATATAAAGATACCGGACCGCCATCTTCATCTATAGAAATCATACTTTGAATAACCATAAAATCTGGTATGTAAGATGCATCTAAAATACAGATTTGCTCTAAGAAGTCGTCTTCATCCTTGATCGCTTGTGGGACCAAAATACCAGCAAAGAAGCTTACGGTCATCGTAGCCGTCATGAATACTCGCCCCGTTTCATTGTGAGCCGTGTGGCCACTGCCCTGCTCAAAACATGCTGGAATAAATATAGCGACGTGCAGCCATGCGTTCCCCTTTGTGAGGTCATGATCCTGTCATGTCAAGAAAACGTTGGGCAACTGCGGAGTAAAAGAACCGCGTGAAGCGCTGGTTTGACTATAAGACTCGTATTTTTCAGGAGTGACCTCACAGGTCAGACTTTAGATCTACTGTTGCACGGGTTCGCAGGAGTGCAAACTACACGCGACACACGCGGCGAATAAAAGAAAAGTTACGCGGCTGCAAAGACACTGCAGCAAAATGTGCAGACCGCCAAAAGAAACTGCGTCTTATCTACCGGGGCAACTTGTTTTCTGGATTCTCCTTCATCTAATAGAAGATCCTTCTTCCATGCAGAAGTCTGTTTATACTCCATGTGAAGATGTTTTTATGGTCGTCTGTTCACACGTCATTGCTTTGAACTAATGCTGAAGATAAGACGGGACAAATCCTCCTGTTCTGAATGATCATACGTGTTTGTGTTTTATACAGGTTTAAAGCACCTTACACATTGTTATCTCGTACTGTCGCTCTTGATGCTGTAACTCCTCGGTCTCAGGACTCAAGTTGTGCCATGGTGCTACTTTCATTCCGTGCTCTGAGAACGCAGCCTGTAGGCGCTGTAACGCAGCGAAGCCGAGTGCACGCGAATCTGTTGGAAGTTCTGAGGCGCTTGGCTCCACTGGCCATGATTTACCGAGTGTTTCTGGGTTTCAGCGTGGCGTCCTGACACTTGACATTTAAGCTCATCAAGTATGCTGTTCTCCTCCTTAGGCAGCTTTATGTAATGTTTAATTTCCAAGAGGAAAATATTTATAAGATGACCGGTGGAGTCACATGTGATCATCAACCATTTCTTAACAAAGTGGTTGTGTGAATAAATGATCAAAAATAAGGAATCATTAGTTGTGACCATAGATTTGTGTTATTCCATCACTTGAATGATCCCTTGGAGAGCCCTGTGCAGGACGCACCCTTTGTAGGTGGCACCCTGTTTAGGATGCATCCTGTGTAGGATACACCCTGTTTAGGACGCAGCCTTTGTAGGTGGCACCATGTTTAGGATGCAGCCTGTGTAGGACGCACCCTGTGTTGGACGTTACCTGTGTAGGACGCACCCTGTGTAGGACGCACCCTGTTTAGGAGGCTTTCTGCGTAGGACGCATCCTGTGTAGGTGAAACCATGTTTAGGATGCACCTTGTGTAGGAGGCGTCCTGTGTAGGAGGAACAAAAGAATTAACAAAAGAATTAGATGACTCAGTTTGATAGTTAAATCTCGATGCACCAATGATGTAAAAACACAACATTACTCATTATCACTCCAGTGATTGTTTAACTTTTTTAGTTTCAGTTGATTATGTTGACGGTGAAATGTGGTCGACTAGTTTCGCTGTTTAGGTCACACTGTGAGCAACAGACTCCTGAATTAACCCCCGGTAATAAAAGTCCTTCCAGAGTGACGTTACTGAGGCTTTATAATGTAAACAGTCAATTGGACACCTTTTTTTTTGGTGATGTCTTCATGTCTTCTGTCCGTTAGAGGTAATTTAACAATCACCTCTGCAGCTGAAAAAATACCCACCTGGCTCGAAACAACTAAATCCACTTACCATATCGGCAGTTTGCACTAGTTCAGAGGTAAAGCTGGTCAGCCTGTTAGCAAGACTAAAGGAGAGAAAGTTTAATGGATGAAAGCTGACGGCTCATTGGCTGCCTGAGTTGCCTCTCCTGCATAAACAGGAAATAAATGAGTTGGTAGAAATGGCCTGAACGTTGCTCACAGTGTGGCTGCCTGCTTCGTTTGTGCGGCGCTAGCATTAGCCTATTAGCTTGTGACACTCTTGTTATGTGAATATAAATGGACCAATGAGCTGCTTGTACTAAAAACACTGTCTCTATGGTTTTCAGTCCCGGACGCCCGCCCTGGTGTTTGAGCACGTGAACAACACAGACTTCAAGGTAGGAGCTGGACTTTGTCTTTGATGCATGAAACGTTTAGTGGAACGGTAGAAACCTCCTTTCTTGGCATACTCGTTGTTTTCCCGTACACGTGTGTGTATGTGATGGAGGAATAAGAAAGTCCAGTGCTATGTCTTCGGTGCCAGAAGGTCATCCATCTTCTGGTTCTATCCTCAATCGCTGGTACATCAGCTCAGGGGGATCACACTGATAACTCGTCGTGTTAGAAATGAGCTGTTTTAAACTCCTCTGCCTTTTATTCTGCTCTCCAGCAACTATACCAGACCCTGACGGACTACGACATCCGGTTCTACATGTACGAAATCCTCAAGGTGAGTCCTCGGTGTTTCAGCCAGCTCCTGTGTCTCCAAAACTCGGTTTGTGCCTTCAACACTGTGTGTCGACAGAAGATCCTTGTTATCTGTCGATGTTCTGGTCTTAGTGGGGACAAAAATAAACCTGTTTAATAATCCTCGCTCTCGTCTGCAGGCCCTGGACTACTGCCACAGTATGGGCATCATGCACAGAGATGTGAAACCCCATAATGTGATGATTGATCACGAGCACCGTAAGGTGAGTTAGAAACGGACTCCGCCCAGCTTTAACAGAAACACAACGTTTTAAACAATGAAATGTGACTTTCATCCCCACCGCAGCTCTTTTTTTAAAATGTTGTTCTTGGCTTTATAAAATCTGTAATTCACGAGGAATAGGGCTGCGTTCCCACTGCCGCCTTAACCTTCAGTTCTGACCATTTGTGTGGCGGTTCACTTGAAATGCGTCCTGTATCAGACTCCTCCTGACAGTGGCCCAAATATGACGAGATCAGATTTCATGTGACTTGAATAACAGATCACATAAGAGCCAAACAATCAGATTAGTTTGTTTAGCACACAGGAAGGAACGAGAGGGAAGAGTTTCACCCCTTTGAATGACCACAGACATTTTATGTTTACGATGCAAACAAATGAATGTTTCAAAAATAAGGAGACAAAGTTCAAACAGAATCAATGATGCTTGGAGAAAAAATGAAAAGGAGGCAAAGTACAGATTACCGTTATCGAGTGGAAGACGATGGAATCAAAATAATCGTAAATTCAGGTCTCTCTTTTTTTGACTCGTTCAAATCGTTTGGGTGTTAATGCTTCCTGTTTGTGTGCAGCTGCGTCTTATTGACTGGGGTCTGGCTGAGTTTTACCACCCAGGACAGGAATACAACGTCAGAGTCGCCTCCCGCTACTTCAAAGGACCAGAGCTCCTCGTGGACTACCAGGTACATGTGGGCTCATTTAGCACGATTTAAATATGTTACATGATTAAACATGTCAGTCAATAAAACTGGAGCTGGTGGTTTCATCTCATCTCTGGTGGTTGTTTGTTTCAGATGTATGACTACAGTCTGGATATGTGGAGCTTGGGCTGTATGTTGGCGAGTATGATCTTCAGGAAGGAGCCCTTCTTCCACGGCCACGACAACTATGACCAGGTAAGCTGGAAGCAGGCTGGTTTCTCATCACTGAAGGGTTTTTTTTTTTTTTTTTTAAACCTCAGCATGAAAGAAGTCGACCCCGTGTGTTTGTCACTGATATGCTGTTTGTGTTCCTGCAGTTGGTGAGAATAGCAAAGGTTCTGGGGACTGAAGACCTCTACGACTACATCGACAAGTACAACATCGAGCTGGAACCTCGCTTCAACGACATCCTGGGAAGGTGAGGAGTTATGGCAGACACCTGATGATGTCATGGTGGTGCACGAGGAGGGCTGCGTTTTCATCTGCAGCAGGAATGTACCAAAGGAACTCGACAGTGCATTAAAAAAGGAGCAGATGTTTGTGCATCTTGCAGGGATCTACTCCAGTAGTCGGATGTTCTGGATACACGGGCCGTTAGCTAATCAGATGAAACCCCTGCTAGCTGCTCGTACACTTCACATGCAATGCTCTTCCAGTGTTCACGTCACTTAAATGCTAAATTATCGTCAGAATTCATTGGGTTTTTTTTTTTTTTTTTTTTTTCCTCCAGGCATTCTCGTAAGCGGTGGGAGAGGTTCGTCCACAGTGAGAACCAGCACCTGGTCAGCCCTGAGGCTCTGGATTTCCTGGACAAGCTGCTGCGCTACGACCACCAGGCTCGGCTGACCGCCCGTGAGGCCATGGATCACCCGTACTTCTGTGAGCTCTCATGACCGCCTGCTCGTGTACAACAAACTAAACTCCTCCCTGTCTACTCGAGCATGAAGTGATTTTTTTATTTTTTTTACTTTTGTCCTTTTCTCCAGTCCCCATCGTGAAAGATCAGTCTCGTGTGTCCGGATCAGCCAACCTGCCCAGTGGGAACCCAGCCGTTAGCACAGCTAGCATGATCACTGGTGAGAACACAAGCGGCAGGAAGTGATCAAACTGTCCTGCGAGCGACATGAGACATGTATGAAATGTATTTTTTTTTTAACTTCATGTTTTTGTGTTGAGGAAAAGTCCAGTCGAGCGCTCCTTCTCATGTTAATCTTTTATTTGCTCTCTGAGCAGAGCGTAGACGAGTTTAATAAGGGAGAGCAGAGTTGTTTACTACACCTTGTCAGGTGTCATCAGTTCTCTCACCCCTCTCCTCCCTCCCTCAGGTATCTCTGCCTTGCCAGCCTCCACTGCCCTGGGTCCTCTCACTGGCTCGCCAGTCCTGTCTGCTGCCACCAACGCCCTGAGCACTGCGGTGCCCGCTGCTGTTGGTACCCCACAGTGACACTCCACCAAAATCCACTCCCACTCTCCCCATGTACCACCACCCAGTCCAGGGAGGGGGGGAGAAACTAGACAGGTGCCACTCTGCCAGTCCTCACCACATCAACCCTAACCCAGTGTGACCGCTCCCCCGAACACACCTGGCTGGAGGACGCGCTCGTCCAATAACACAAAAAAAGACGTTTTCCCTTTTTCCTCCTCGAATGAACACATTAACCTGACATCTGAAATGAATGTTCTGTGTCATTGAAATATACAGGTATTCCTTTCATTTCCCCCACGAGTGAATACAAAGGAGTGTGTTTGTGTGTGTGTGTGTGTGTGTGTGTGTGTGTGTGTGTGTGGGCTGATGAGAGGTGATCCGGGGTCCTCGACAGCATGTTTTAAGTTTGGCTCGTGAAGGCAGCGTTCGAAGAGTCCATCAGCAGAAGGCAAAAAAGAAAAGTGTCGACCATCGGGAGCACACCCTGCGTCGTTTCCTGCTGCAGCACAGTCGAACACAAACCCCTGATGAGAACACATAGCATACCTACATGAGTGTAAACACCCTTCAGATCACAGCGTTAAGGGAAGTGTTTGGTGCTGTTTCTGTGCTCCAGGTGTTTGTGAACACAATGACACTTCAACACGTCCTCTGCCTGACTCCTTCTGTCTTGCCTTTTCTTACCAAACACGATAACCAGTGTCCTTTTTGATATGCGACTCCCCCCTGCCACGGTATCCCTTATTAGTTTTATATTTAAATGTATTGGATTGCTGGACAAAGTGGTTTTCCAACCGCTCTCGTGTTGTACAATGGACGCTTAAGGAAGCCAGGTAAGGTTCATTCAGGTTCTCAAAGAAATGGTTCCTCAAAACGTGCTGCTTTTCCACTTCCTTGAATTACTTCAAGTGGCTTTTCTTGAATTATTTCAAGACATAACCAAAGTTTACTCAGTTGGTTGGAAGAAGAGACTGACCAAACCTAGTTTTATTTTATTTTTTTTGTTACGTTGGAGTTACTCATGGTGACGCGACGTGGGACGACAACATGCCGCTGAAACAACCCGCAGGTGACTGAAGTGCTGTTTGTGTTGGAGGGGTTGTGTAAAGTGGAGTGACATGGGTAAAGCTTTGTTACGAGCTCTAGGTGACTTTCTCTCCAACGTGTTGAGGGAAGTACTGAAGTTAAACAGCACTTGAAGAGTAGTTTCCCCCCATCCCGAGACCCCCCCCCCCCCTAGTGTTTTAGTGCCAGAGTTTGAAAGTGTAAGTTTTAGACCCTGCTGTAAATATGCATTTTTTTTTTTTTTCATCTGACAAACCTGAAAATGCAAATAAATCTGAACATGTGTACAATGAGCTGAGAGCGGAGCCGTTTGAGTCCCTACATCACTGTATATATTTTTATGTCCTTATGTAGAAGACTAGTATTTGAAAATATTTGTGTAAATAAACGGGTGTTTTATTTATAAGGCACGTCCGACTGATTCATGTTCTTGAAGGTAAAATATGTCCAAGTTCACCTTCGATATCGTCCATGAAAAATGGACTGAAGCTGTTCATTGTGAATATTAAAGCTGACGTCACCCCGAACATCTCTAACAATCACTGAGACGAGAGGAATCTAAGACACGTTTATAATGGCTTTATTTATAAAGCACCTTTCAAGAGCAGAGAGTCACACAGTGATTTAAAACAGGAGTACGATGAGAAAAAGCAAACTAATAAAACCACAATATACAAAAGCAAGTTGAAATAAAAGGGTCTTGAATTGTTTTTTAAAAGAGGAGAGTGTGTCCACAAATCTTAAAGCCAAAGGCAGAGTGTAACAAACATGTTGGCGTTACAACCTAAAAAACTTAAGTCCGGTTTGAGGGATTAACCCTGATCCGAAGACCGAAGAGTAGATTCAGTGATGCAGTCCGGTGCCTGTCCATGCACGGCTTCAAAAGGAAGAACAAGAATCTACAATTGCATTCTAAGATGGATGGGAAGCCAGTGTTTATTTATTTTCTGATTTTGAAAACATTTTTTTCATGATCAAATCGATGGTTCTGCACGTTCGTTGGAGGGTTCAGTTCTATTCAAGTGGTTGCAATCTGCAACGTTACCACTAGATGCCGCTAGATCCAGTAAAACTCAAAATGTCACAGTGCGTCTTTTTCTTCCTGCTTTAATGTTCATTTGTTTTCAAGTTGGAATTAAGCACCACTGAAATACAAAATTATTTCTGTCCTGCATGTCTTTCACAAAAAAACAAAAACACTTTACATATTGTTAATACATCATTTAACTAAGTTACATTTCTATTACGGTTTAATATTTAACCTGTAGTGTTCATTCGTTATGGATTTCTCTAAATTTATTTTGTATCCCCAACAATTCATATAAAACCCTGAGGTCCAGAATTCAATGAATGAGTTGTATATTTTTATTTTCCTTCATTAACAGTCCAAACATTTATCCAGAGTAAATCGTGAACCTCGTGCTACTGACAGAAGCTTTAAAACCCAGGGGCCATCTAGAAATCCTTTGAGTTTAAGAGATCACAAAATAGATATCAATATTCTGTTTGTGTTTTTGTCATGTGTTTTCAGATGATACCTCACTTATCATTTTCTGTTGCAGAAGGGGCGAGGACTCTGCGGTTCAGCGGTCAGGTAAACAAAACCCAGGTAACTGTGAACCAAATGATTAGCACGGCAGATTCTAAAATCACCACCTCCTGCTGCTTTGTTCATGGTGTTTGAATGTGTTCTCATGGATAAGCTACTTTTCATGGTCATGTAAAAATAATAATTTACACAGTAGCCCCGTATCAGTGTGAGAATGTGTAGGTTTAAAAACGCTTGGAGCAGTCAGAAGACGATAAAAGCGCTAGATGAAGTCCATTTAGCATAAATGTCAAAAGCTTTTCGGTGACTTGTGAAGTTCAGAGCGTCCTGCAGCTGGTATGTCATAAATAAAACATAGTCACATATGCTAAAACAGAAATCATTTTATTTCAACCTTACTAAAAAATACATCACGTATATTTCACAATCCAGTGTGACTACAACCAACTTTCAGACGTAAACTTTAACCCAAGATTCTCTTTGACTCAACCCCTCTATGTAGGCGTTAAAAGGATTACTATCATCAGTACGGTGATATGAAATGAATCAACCTGTGCTACAGGTGCTGTCTTCATACTGTACTCTCTGGTACTTGGCAGTTCTGTTTCTTACAACACAGCATCCATCGTTGTGGTAAAACCTGCAAAAGGAGGCCAAAAACAATCAGATGAGTTTTTTTTTCCGCTGATGTGATACCGCGTGTATTTTACTCGTGCAGCTCATACCTGTTTGAACGCAGCTCCTTGTCGATCTCTTCCAGAGTCTTGCCTTTTGTCTCTGGTAGCATGAAGTGGAAGAACACCGCAGCAGCAAAAGCCATTACTCCGTACAGGAAAAACATCCCAGACAGACCGATCCAATCTGGTGAAATAAAAGAGAAATGTAGCCCAAGGTATGCTAATCATCTACAGCTATCTTTACTATCTTTTTCAAATTCAACTTATGAACAGATCCTTCGCTGAAAGTTCAAGCAGGAAGACTGTTCAATATTGATTCCTTCATTAAGTCAGTATTCATTGATGCCGCTCCATTTTTCTCACTCTCTGTCCCCTTGATAGTACGTATTTTCATGGATTCATTCATCTTGATACATTTGTAGATATATCTTTTAATTGTGTCAACCATGTGAGAGTAATTCATTTAGGTTTGTGAAGATGTACTACATACATGTGTAAGAGATCATATTACGGTAGCAGCAGAGTTATATTTGGTTTGGAGCCAAGTGTCTGTTGTCTGAGAGATTTAGCTTAACATAGATGTTTGACATTTGAGTGAAGGAGATGAGTTCTTCATGCCTTATACAGAGTGAAGTATCTGTGGGCTGTCTTTCTAGTAGAATATAAGGAACACTGTGAAGAAGAATACTTGGCCAGTGATCGTGAGATCCTGGTCAGCACGATGCCAGAGATTGTGAGATCCTGGTCAGCACGGGTCCAGTGACTGTAAGGTTCTGGTCATGAAGCATGTCTGAGCTATTGTTTGTTATGTTATTATGTTATTTGACCATGGATAAATAAATCTAAGATGATCCACAGGTCTGTTTGATAATGTCCTAATTGTCCATTTAGCGCAGATGCAGAAACCCCTACCGTTACAGTGGAATCACGAATTGATTCCAAACTAACACCCCTCATCTTCTCTCACCTGCCCAGAGAAACCAGCACTTCAACACAGCACGTTTCTTTAGTGTCTGATCACAGAGGAAGACAGCGTCGTCATCTCAGTCAGTATCTTACAGATTGAATCTTTAAAACCCACTTCCTCTTTCTTAAAATAGTCTTACATGAATGAAACAGAGTTTTTTAAGTTTGATGTTAAAATTAAAATGTCTTATAACCCACCTGATACATATTCATCTTTATTCAGTTCCTTTATTTGTAGTTAGATGACATAACTGTGGATGAACTATCACCAAACTCTCACTGGCTCTCACCTTCACAGAGTGATTCAGCTCTGTCTTGTGATTTCAGGTCCAGCAGCTTTATACTTCTAACCCAACTGGTTTCAGAAGCACGCAGCTGTTTACAGTTTTATAGTTATGTGTAATTCCCTGCACGCTCAGGGAGCCAGTAGCTTGGAAACACATGGTTTCCTTTAGCATATAAAAACACACATTTGGAAACACAGAGTGCACAAGCACTGGACAGCATCAAATGTTCTCTAGATTATTTTAAGTTATTTAAGTTTTGTCAAAAGGCACTGTACTGTATCTGGAACACAAGGTTGGATTTTTACGTTAGAAATATATACCGTAAATTCCGGACTATAAGCCGCTACTTTTTTCTCACACTTGGAGCACTGCGGCTTCTACTCCGGTGCGGCTAATGCATGGATTTTTTATGGGGGACAATGAGCTTCTGCCGCAAAAACATTTGACTTCGTCACGTCGGATCTTAATATCAGTCATTTTGCGCTTCATGCACGCACCCTCATGATGGAAAACACACAGAGAAATACATATGATGCAGCTTTCAAGTTAAAGGCGATCGACCTGGCTGTCAAAGAAGCTAACAGAGCTGCTGCACGTTAAGATGACACTGACAGCGACAACAGAGACTGAGGAAGTGAGTAATGAAGTCATTCTGAGGCAGTGAATGGATGGACTTTTTCTTGTGAAATATATTACGGTCATCTTTTTCATCAGCCGTGTTACAGACACCGTCGGCTAGGCTTCGTATTGTAACGGTTCATGTTGTAAAGTCAGTAGTTGATAATGTGTTCATAATTCCGATTATGTGGAGAGTCAGTGAATGCACCAGCGAGAACGTGTTGAGTGGCTGTATGAGAGAACGCTGGGGGAGAGAGTTGGATTGTTACGACAAGTTATGTGTTGCTCTCTGCTGTAAACGGCGTGGTCACGGCCGACAGTGATCGGGTTATTAAGTATTTGCGGATGTTACCGGTAGCCTACGTCTGTGTAAATAGCTCTTGTTATAGCGTGGACACCTGCGGCTTATAATCAAGTGCGGCTTATATATGTACAAATACATTTATTTACTTATTTTTAGCCGGTGCGGCTTATATCCAGGTGCGCTCAATAGTACGGAATTTACGGTATATATATATATATACATATATACATATACATATACATTAACATAACTTTTAATCCCTGAGGTAGATTCTGGTTTTACACCCGTTATTGAGAGACATGCACAATCAGGACCTGTGGACATGCATTCATAGAGAGCTGTGAGAGTGAGGCGACCCTCTGGTGCCCCTTCAGACTGACCTACTGCCCCCCAAACATCAGACCTGCTTTATTGTGCTTTTATGTCAGAATCGTTTTCTCCTGCCAAGTACATTTACACATACCAGGAATCTGACTTGGTGTTTTGGTGCAAAGAAATAAAACAGCAGGAAGCTATAAAACAGCAGACAGTGAAATGAAATATATGTAAAGAACACAAAGTGTACAAATGGTGCAGAGGAGGAGCTGTGTGCTGTGGTGCAGGGAAACAACATGGTAAACAGTTTGAGTTGTTAATACTTCTGAGCCCATCGTCTGGGTATTATTTCCGCTGCCTCACTGGATTACTGAACAATCCGAACAGAACTAAATCCTGATTCATGTTGATATGAAACTGAACTTTTCTCACTGTGAACGAATACTCAAAATGTCTGATCAGAAAATACTCACCGATAAAATTCAAGAAAGTGAACGTGACCAGCAGGTTGGCGGCCCAGTTGAAACAGTTTGTGAACGCGAAGGCCCTCCCTCTGACAGCCGCTGGAAATATTTCACTCAGCAGGAGCCACGTCACTGTCGAAGACAAGGAAGGACATATTTTGTTTCACTGAAATAACCCAGAAGAAAAGGTGAATTGTCTCTGTTGTGGAACAGAACTTGAATGATACGGGATCTTCGAGACAGATACTGATTCTCGAGGGGGAAAAAAATACTAATCACCTTCCCTTCTTGGATTTTGCACAAACATAGCACCTAAAAATGAACCCCGGCACTCTTCATGATCCAGAGGTATTGAGAGGGCTGCGCAGGCTAATGAACAAACTATCTGATTCTGATGACACTGCTTAGGTTTTTTTTTTAATACCATAATGCCCGAAAAGCTGCCTTTATTTAAAGACAGGACGGTGGATTGAGTTGGAAATCAGGGTGAGAGGGAGAGTTAGGAAATGAGCCACATGAGTCCTCCTACTTGAGGGCCTTAACTCTCTGTATAAGGGAGGCGCCCACTGACCACGAGGCTACCGGTGCCCCAAATCAGCACGTTTTAGAAATAATATGAGTGGATATTCTTAAACCAGGCTCTATTTGATAGTGGTACCTTACAGAGGATGACAGCTCCATGATAACTACTTATTCATGCTGATAGGGTGCTCGGGCTCGAGGCCAGTCGGGGGCCTTAATGCCCTGCTAAGTGTTGCGTGGATTATTTCTGAGAAAATAATAATAGAGGGGCCCCCATTAAATGTTTGCCTAGGGCCCCTACAGACCCTAGAAGTGTCCCTGACGGTGGTTGTGTTTTAATTAATTTGCTTTGGGAAGCTTGACAGCTCTCTTTGATGAGTTTTCAGTTTTTTAAACGTCTGTTATTTCCTCCTCATGTGTTTGTACGGAAGCCCAAAGAGGACATGCTTCTCACATTTTTTTTACTTTTTAGAAACAAGCACCTTACGATTGTTTTCCAGAGATCTAAATTACATACTTGTGTAGTTTTTTTTCAGGATCTTGAAAAATAAACTTAGTACGATGTGAAATATTATGTATGCTTGTATATTATGTAAGCTGTTTTTTAAAACATTTATGCTGTTTATATTTCCTATTTCTTGCTTTTTTGAGCTGCTGTAATAACCAAATTTCCCCCGTAGGGTGATCAATAAAGTATTGATTATTGATTTATGTCCGCTTTGTGCTTCCATACCTTTAAATAAGACCGTTTCATTTTGCTGCCTTTTGTGGAGCTTTATTTGTTTTGTTGGGTTGTGAGTGCACTAGAAACAAAAGGTCATTATTATTATTATTATTATTTCCCACTCAAATTGGCATTTCAAACTCAACACCTTGTTATTAATACCACGACAAAAAAGACAATTGTGCAGAAAAATACTAACTTGGTCCAAATCCAACAGAGTACGCGCTGACGACAGCCATCATGCACACCAGAATGATCCAGTTGGCAGCGTGGTTATGGACGCCTGGTGGTGAATCCAGAGACGTGTCAGTTGAATTCTGTCCAAATCCATCGAGTGTCTCCTCCTCGGTTTGTGTTTTGTTCTGAAGGAGTCTTTGGATCTCTTTGAAAGGCGTTTCAGTAACTGGCTGGTTAAAAAAAGTCAAATGAGGCAGATCTGTGTTGTTAACAGAGACGTTTGTAGAGTTACAAGGCGTCTGAGCGTTCATCGATGACTGTCCGCTGAGGAGTCCGATGGTTAGCATACACAACGCCATCACAGAGCATCCACTGATGAGCAGAGGCCTCCTGCCCACCCTGTCCGAGAACACCATGGCGGTCAGGGTGGCGAGCACTTTGACTAACCCCAGCCCCACAGAGGCCAGCAGTGCAGAGGCATCGCTTTGAAAGCCCACAGAGTGGAAGATAGTGGAGGCGTAGAAGAGGACGTTCGGCTGGCCGGTGAACTGCTGAAAGAGGACCAGGCCGAGACCAATGACAGTCCGAGTCCTCATGTTGTCTTCACGCTGGAAAAAGTACCCGCTGCTGTTCTGAACATTCTTGTTTTCGACGACTTTCGAGTCTTCGGATGGTTCTTGGTTTTTGGTGTCACCGATGAGGTTTCCTTCTGCTTGAGAGCACTCTCGTCGGATCAAAGAATTGTTGGTGTTTGATGGAAGAAACGAGACACAAACCAGCTGAATGAAAGTTGGAACGACTGCTAATCCGAACATCAACTTCCACCCTCTAGTTACGTCAGACAGAATGTAGTTCATGGCGTACGCAGCCAGGATGCCAACGGTGACTCCAGCTTCGTACAGAGTGACCAGGAAGCCCCTGTTATCTGGGGTAACCATCTCGGACACATAGATACAGCAGGACATGGAGGATATGCACATGGCGAACCCCACTGTGATCCTGCCCACCACCAGGGCGGGATACGAGTCGATGAGCAGGATCAGACTACCGGTCAGGATCAGGATGTTGCTGAAGATGATGGACTTCCTGCGGCCCTGGTGGTCGATCAGGCAGCCGCCCACGACAGAGGCCAGCAGAGCCCCGAACAACAAGGAGCTGACCAGAGCCTCCTGCTGGACGCATGATAGTCCGAAGTCTGCCTTGAGCTGCAGCAAAGCACCTGAGATGATGCCCAACTCATAACCAAAGACCAAGCCACCCAAAGTGGACACAGCACCGGCCAACAGGAGGACCGTCCTACCTGAGGGGGGATAAGAGAGGGAGCCAAGCAAAAGACACAATTACACAGATTTCAATTTCTACAGAATCTCTATGGGGAGTCTTTCAGCTAAATAGAGGTTTCATTAAAACATCTGGATTTGTGATTTGCTCATTTTCACATCCAGAATCATGGTAGATCTCTGAGACCTGATCCAGGACCTGAGCATTTTAACTTCATGACAATATGTCCTAACTAAACTTAGATGAATACATTTATATAAAGCAGAAAAAGAGAATGTACAGTATCAGTTTTGCTCGGTGTACCTTATCCCAGAAAGCGTTTGAAGTTAGTCTCGATATCTATGTCATTCTATTTGGTTTCCAAATGAATGATATCACTCCGTCTGTTCTGCAGCCGTGCCTCTCATTAACCCGAGTCTTTCATGTTCAGTGACATTGACAGAAATGCAAAGGAGGCCGGCTGAGATCCAAATGAAGGCTGCAGAATCTCAGTCCTTATTAAAGAGAAGCACACACACTGTCCACATGGGGACAGATCAATGCTTTCTTTTAATGTTAAATAGAATGATTTGAATACCTTCATGTCTGAATGCAGTATGGGTAACACTGGCACAAAACGTCACACTACGCATAGAGCTAAACCCTATCTGACTTTTAAAGCTCTAACTACTCCCTTATTAAAGGAAATAAAACACAATCCTCACATTACTGTTTTATACTTACCCATTGCCTCTCTCCTGCTATGTGCACATTGTAGTCAGGCTTGTCCGGTCTTAATTTGTTTCATTTAAGACATCCTCTGTGGGAAACAAATCAGAATATAATAATATTAACATTTCAATCCAATCTCCAGTTTCTGCAGTACTCTGCTGGTCTGGTCTCCACTGTGAGTCCTGCTCAGAGAAAGAACAAGGGAAGCGCAGGAGAGCCTGTTGCAGCCCGTCTCCACGGCGACCGCTTTGTTGATTGCCATGATTTCATTAGGGGGGTCCACTTGAGATGGAATCAACGAAACACACAGCTGTGCAGCAAACAGTGAGCGTGTTTAGTCTTCTGTAAACACAACTAATCTTATCTGATGACATAGGAGCGAGGAATTCAGCGTGTGTGTGCGCCTTTTGACTGGACGGCGGGAGGAATGTGCACCAGTGTGATGACAAAATCAACTTCTCAGATTAGATTAGAAAGATTAAAGGTCTCAAAAAATGAACTGGGAGAGATCCAAGAATTGAACACAGGGCACTTCTGTGAGAACTCACTCAGGGTTTAAAACTGAAATCAATAATCCATTCGCCCCCCCATTAACATCCTCATCATCTTAGAGGGTGCACATTTTTTTAACCCCACTTAGCTCTTCATCAGGTCAATTTTAAAGTACGAGCTCCTATTTATAGACCTAAGCTGTTAACCCACTGTGGCAGCAACCAGCAAGTCATAAATACACGATGTCCAAACTATGTCTTTGTATGTTTCAGGACCTCAAAGAGCTGCACATCAAGGTTCAGAGTTAACCGTTTCTACACATTTATTGTTGACGGTACGAGTGAGTACCTAACATTTAACCGCATGCAATAACATTCGAGGTGTAGAAATCATTTTTGGTCCTCCTGTGTTTTTTCATATGCAATATTTTATTGATGCTGTATTGGTTTATTTGGATCAGGGATAGTGTGCACAAAAGCAAACAAGGAGAGATGAGAGGCTTAGTTTTAGATTTAGGTAACTAGCTCAATATACAGACAATACATATACAACTTGTTGTACAAGTTTCCCTGAGATGCTCACAACACGGTGGTGACTGAAAGTCCTTTTTTTCACTTCACAGGTGAAAGTGCAGAAGTTTGTGCAAAGTCTCAGACTCGACAGAAGATGATTACTTTCTTTAATGGCTTTAAAAGAATAAAACAGATTGTGCTAAACAAATTCACTACAACCTCCGTTTGAGGTAGAACCCATCATGTGCACTTTTATCTTAAAGCGTTTACAATGACAATCAGCGCGTGCTTTTCTTCTGTCTGCAGCAGCGTTCACTACAGGCCCTGCACAGGTGTAACACCTCTGCAGACTTCCTCCTCTCTGTTCTGAACTCGTGTGGTATCAGAACTCTAGAAAAACGTTCTGCACATGAAACGACGCAACTTCAATGAGCGTCTTTGTCGCACTCCGCATGAAGAGAATTTAATCGGTCGCCCATCCCTTATGAATCATTCCTCTGCTGTCAACAACATTTACATTCCTGTAAATATGCAGACAGACGAGACTTCCTGTTCAGATAAAACAAAAGGGAATTCAGTGAAACCAACACGGAAGAGAATTCCTTTGAGCGCTCAGCTTGAAACCAAAACATGTAAGGTTACATGACAACACAGAACGTGTGGATAGAATAGCTATAATTATATCATTTACAGTCTATGCTTGATATGCTTTAGAGCTCAAAAATAAGTAAGAGGCCGTAGGTTTTCTGAAGACGTCAAATGAGGTAATTACACTCGAATTAACAAACTCTAAACAAAATAATCAGAAATGAACATTCATGTATAGGCTGTATTATGACTTCTTTGTTTAGCTCCCTTGTCTCGGTGGTGTGGACTCGCCGGCCTGCAGCTGCGGACCCGTCCGACCCACTTGGTGCCCCTCGAGGCCAGGATTTAGCCGGTGCCCCTTTTAAAGCCACCAGTACCACCACGCATGCACTCCTAAAGAAAAGTGGCACATGGTCAGTGTCACTCACTCCTGATTACTCGTCCGCCCTCCTCCTTCACGACGAGCCCGTAATGAGCATGTACCACTGAATAACTGCAGGAGATAAAGTAACATTGAAGTGTTGTCGTTACACACATCTTCTTCCTCACTCATGTCTATTCTCATTATTATGAACGTTAATGTGAACCTAATGCTAATGTCAATATTAGAATGATGTGTTATCACACTCGTAGAGTCTCTCATGTCTCATTTGAAAGGTCAAGGGTTTGATACCCATCTCCTGCGAGCAACATGTCCGGTGTGTCTTTGGGCAAGACACTTAACCCCCCCCCATCCAACCAGCTGAGGAGCGCCTGCAGGGGCAGAGTGTAAACAGCTAACGTCCCTTCAGGGATCAATCAAGTCAATCTTACTTATCATAAATGTTCTTCCTGTCACAGTCTGACTCTGCAGCTTTAAATGTGGATGACTCGTTGTTGTCTCTCCACACTTCTTCCTCTTCTTCCTGCAGCTCGCCCAGCACTGTTTCATCATCTGATCATCGTGAGTCTGCTTCTGCTCAGGTTGAACCGCAGAGTTTTCTCTTGTCACTGTCGCTGTACTTCATGTTGCTTTAGCGCTCATGTTGGATTAATAACGCAAAGAGTACAGTTAAGACCTCCTCCTTTGCAAAGTGCCTTGTGATAACGTTTGTTTTGTTCTGTTCAAATAAAGACTGACAGAAAGAAATTTACTATCGTTTAACATGTGCTATAAAAAAAGGCTTGAGTTGCTCAAAACAGTCTCCCTTTAAAGTCCCTTAAATTCTAATCACACATATTTAATTTTTAACTACAAGACAAATACTGGCGGTGTAAACTACTTATCCACGCAGCAGAAAGACTTCAGATCCTTACAAAATAAAAAATAAAACAATACTCTAATGCCATGTAGAAACGTTACTGTAGGGTGGTATCAGCCAAGTGTACTCTGAAAAACAACAGCACTGGCCCCTTTAACTATCCTATAAGATGGATATCTTAATAGAGGTTAATTAGTATGAATTATTTCAGTGTTGTTGTGGGTCAAGGATGAATTGTATTTTAGGTTAATACAGCATTGCATCGAATTACATGAGATTACAGTTTCATAATAAATTATAAATCCTCTTAATTAATTGTTATGTGACCAATGAGGTGCATAATTACGCACAATGGGATGTGTTCTGCAGTGAACGAAAAGTGGCGTAATATGGAGTTATTTTAAATTCATCCCACCACTGGATCTGGCCCTCGCTGATTTCCTCCATTAAGTTGACAGAAAAACAGATTTTTCCTTTTTAGACTCTCTTTATCGTCCATATTAAATCCATAACAGATCGTGCAGTGAGCCAGTAAACCCGTTATTCATGGTCTCTGTCTGTCCAGGCAGGAACCCAGCTCTTATCAAACCGACCAGACACATCGCTCTGTCTCTCACATTTTGAGCTCAGTAAACTTTCATCTGATTCTATTTTTCTAGAAACAAGACATCCGGGGAAGAGAAGGTCCTACCGTGATCTGCAGAGAGATGCTCCGGGAAACTTCTGCGTCTTCAGGAAGTTTGAGCTCAGCGACGTGGCAACAGCATCAAGTTACAAGAACAGGAAGAATGTGGACGAAGTTTGGACGCCAGGGGTCGACAGATGTGTTTTCACAGGGAAGGGAGTTCCTGGCTGAAGCTGGACTCAGGAGGGCAACGCGACTACACCGGCTATCCGAACTGTGCGTAAAAACGCGTCATTTGGCACGGTTGGAAGTGGTGTGCTACTGTACAGTTCATACACGAGCACAGGCACGCGGGAAAACTTTGCTAGTAGGAGTGGCCATCAGAGAGTTTTAAATTTCAAGATAATATTTTCATGACTTCGACTGAAATTAAAATAACTTTTTTTATCAAATGAAATTGTCCACGTGTAAACTACTTCTGTGTAATTATTATGTAGTCTGCTTGTAAGTTGTAGGACAAGAAATGTATTCACTCTAAATCTAACGAATACGAAATAGACATAAACTATGACTTTATTTCATATTTTTTAATTCTATCCTCCCACCTCCTCTTTTTTTCTGCTGGTCGTACATTTATTATTTCCCATGTTCACATATTTTGTATTTTTGATATTTTAGTACTACAGTAGGTGTGTTTATCAAATGTAACATAGCCCATCTGTACATGCATGTAAATATATAAATAAGGATAAACTTTATTGATCCCCCAATAGGGGAAATTCAGAAAAATGTACATGTTCTTGTAAATAAATAGAGACTGAATGAAGTTTCTTCAAAGGAAAAAATAAAATAAAATACAATAACAAAAAAATCGTGCAGGTTGCGAGGATTTTCTGGCTCCATGAAAAGATATTACACTGGGCTCCCTGCACCACAGCCAACCAAGATATTACTAAATCCACAACAATACACAGACCATCCAACATTTACAACTGCAACTTGTCTAACTTCAAAAAAAAAAAAAGAAGAAGAAGAAAAACACAGACAAAGAAACGGGTGCATAAAGCACAAATCTATATGTGCTACCAAAATGTAGCTTATATTTCTGGTGCTACAGTAAACCTGAAACAGTCCTGAAACAGGAGTCTATATGATTTGACTATACGATTAAGTTTAAAATTGTAGTTTTGTGACTGACTACTTTCAGTGAATATAACTGTGTTAGGCCTTGAAGTACTTTTAAGAAAACAACAACACGGTTTAATAAATGCATCTTGTTGTTATCCGAATCTTTTAGAAGCATCTTTATGCTTAAAAAAAAATATATATTTTGAAGTGTCGAGAATGATTGTAATGAAGTGTCAAATGACCAAACAAATCATAGAGAAATGATGATCTGTAGAAAAAAAAAAGTGATTTAACCTTATTCATAAAATGTGATATTTATAGAAAACTGTATTTATTTATGAGTTTATTTATGAGTTATAATTGATGCTAGCTATATGTCTTCATCAATTAGAGGTGTAGGTAATAACCGTCCTTAATTCAAAGTAAAGGGAACGAGAATCATTTCTTCTCATAAGGCCGTCTGCGCTATCTATATGTAATATTCCGGACGGCCGCTGGGTGGCAGCATTTATAAACAGAGCACAGGAAGTCCGGGGACGGCGCGCGCTCACAGCAAAAAAAAGGCGGAAGTAAACACGACTCAGAAAGAAAGCATGGCGGTGGCAGAGTTTCTGAGCAAAGCAGAATTGATAAAACAAGGCGCAGAAGCGAGGGTGTACAGAACAGAGTTTCTGGGAAAGCCCACCATCGTAAAGGAAAGGTTCCCGAAGCGGTACCGACACCCGGTGCTGGACGAGAAGCTGACACACCGGAGGACGGTGCAGGAGGTCCGCGCGATCCTGCGCTGCCGTAAAGCAGGCAAGTGTGACGGACAGCAGCCTCCCCCTTTATTTATGATATCTACAGTCTTTAATGTTTACTTCGAACTGTGATTAAATGTATTAACGATCCTTTCTGTACTGTTAGTTAAATGTCTCACTGTACTTACATGTTTCAGTGTTTTATAAAAAGATATAAATAATAATTGTAAAAGGGAATAATAACAAACATTACACCAGACAGCTGCCTCTGTTTACCTCTGACAGCTGGATTAATTTTTACTTACTAATATGTAGTTCTGCAGAATTGAACCTCACATCAACATCATGAGTAATTAAACATTTGACTTTGATTACGATAAATCAAAAAATACTTTTTTTTTTCTAAAGACAGATCTGAGAACTATTTCCAGGTTTTTTATGGAATATTTGGAACTGAAATTAAAGCGGAGCTTTAAATGAAAACGACACATTTTTAGTCTTAAAGTATAAATTAAATTCTCTAAAACTGTAAAAAGGAACAACTTGTTTTTCCTGCAAACATTGTTTCCATTTGGCTTCTTGTCGTTCAGCGTCTTCTTCCCTAAAAACTAATTGATGGATGTTGCTTCCATGTCGGGGATTGGACGTGTCGTCACGTGACTCTGCCCTGAAAATAGTCGTTGTGGGCGAGATGACATTGATTAGAGGTTCTGAACGTTTAGATGAATCATTCGATGAATCATGTGACCCCCACACAGCACCGTGCAGAGAGCGTCCTGTCCTGGAGCTCGCAGCCTCCGGCTCTTTGAGTGAAGAAAACTGAAGACCCATTCTTGAATCTTTTTTTGAAATCCACCGTCAACATTTTCTTGTTGTTTAATTAATCTAGTCCGACAGATGCCTCTGTTTTTCTACTTTATAAACTTATATTGTAAATAATTGTATGACTATAACCATCTTACTTGTTTTATTCTTTCAGGATTGTATCTGTTGTTTGTTTCCTGTCGGTCAGTCGTTTGTGAAGCATGCTGTCATGTTTGAGAAGTTCAGAGGAGAAGCGTGGTTGGTACAGCGGACCGATGAGCTGTTACGAGCTCTTAAGAGTTTCAGAAACAAGGCAGAATATGAGATTCAAGATTCCCTTTGTTGGGGATTTTTCTCACTTTTCCGTGTACATAAAAAAGAGAACCTGCTGTTCTCGAAACATGTAACATAAAGACATAAATATACCTGAAAAGACTACTATGTGATTAGTAATTCAATTACAATAAGCACAAAGAAACTAATTACAACATCCAGTGAGCACCACAGTCACATTGCTCTCTGTTAGTGGGTGGAGCTTCTGTTGAGCCTTTATAACTACAGCTGAGGTGTTAATAGAAGAGGTCAGGTCGTGCACACTCAGAATCTTGGTGTTATTTACCTTCTCTACAACGGCACTGTTGATAATCAGGGGCTTATGATTGTCTGCCAGTCCTCCTGAAATCAGTCAACATTTCCTTGGTCTTATTTACAGTGAGCACCACATAGGGAAGTTTGCACCCTGATATCAGCTGCCCCACCGTAGCTCTGTATGTGTGCTAAGCTCTTAACTTGATTCTGTCCATATCGTCTATACATTTTATTGCGCCCGCTGTTGAGATCTTTATATCTCCTGGCCGTCTTTAGAATTTGTCATGTTTTTCTGTTACTAACAAAAACACAGATGAATCAGATTCCCATTCTCAGAGTGCGAGTCTTCAGTATGTGATGCTTGTCTCTTCTTCCTCTTTTTCCCCTCAGGTATTTCCACCCCTGTCGTCTACTTTGTGGACTACATCTCCCACTGTATTTTCCTGGAAGAAATCGTTGGATCCATTACGGTTCGGGACCACATTGCGTCCGCTCAGCAGTCGGGTTCCTGCACAGAATCCGAGCTGGAGCAGCTGGCTGACAGGGTGGGCAAAATCCTGGGCAAAATGCACGACGAGGACGTGGTTCACGGCGACCTGACCACCTCGAACATGCTGCTGAAACGCGGCCCCGAGGGCGGGGAGGACGAATTAGTCCTGATTGATTTTGGCCTGAGTTACAACTCGGCTCTGCCGGAGGATAAGGGGGTGGACTTGTATGTGCTGGAGAAGGCCTTCCTTAGTACCCACCCCAACACAGAGTCGCTGTTTGACAAGCTGCTGAAGAGCTACGCTGCGTCATCCAATAAGTCGGCAGCAGTCATGAAAAAGCTGGACGAGGTTCGGTTAAGAGGGAGGAAGAGGTCGATGGTGGGATGATGAACTTTCTGTGAACAGTATTGTTTCTCTGTAAACAATATTTAGAAACATCTTTGATTTACAAAGCTGTTGACATGCGAAAAGAAAGCTGTATATAAAGTTACATCATGAATAAAAACAAAGTTTTACTTCAGGAAAAAGATGAATTTGTTGTGAAGTTGCATTTTGGAGCTGTTGATGTTACTGCACATCTGTAGCACACATATATTCATCACATAAGGACACGTCAGCATGCTCACATCTGCGTTATTTATGGCATTATTGTAGAGACGGCCGATGATTTGAAAACGATCAACTTAAAAAGTCACATATGCAAAATACACGTCACCATGTTACTCTAACACTAATGTGTCTCTAGTTTGTCTACAAACCCCCAATGATGATTGATATGGTCAACTTTGTCTCCAAAACAAGATGGCTACTGCCATAATGTAAAACTTAAAAACTGTTATCCTTATATCAAGTAGCAATGTTTTGAGGAGCTCTGAGATTTATTTAATTGGTTGAAAAGGAGGAGAAGATTTGACCTTTAAGGACTACATCCTCTGAACATGGAGCTTGCAAGCTAACCACAAGACCACTGGCGCCCCCTAGCTGCCCAGTTGAGGACTTCAGAATTAGTGTGGCATTGGAGGGAATACACATCGTAACATGTTAAATGACAAGAACTTGAAGAGCAAATCTATGACAGGTTGTTTATTTCAGATGCTTTGCTAACGGCTAGTGTTTGCAGTGAGTAGATTATACATGACAGATTGAGCCTTTGATTCTGTATAATGTTGAGAGACATTCACATTATTTAACTACTGCAACACATGGAATTCATCATGCAGACACTTACACATAAAGGTGTTATAGAAGGGTTGTTTTCATGAATTCAACAAACACATTATTTAACACGTGTTAGCAAGAGAAAATCCCTCCCTCTAAAGTGAGTCATATGTCTTACTACAAGGTGGTGTGAAGGAGGTTATATTCACAGGTCAAAGTCCAGGAGGAGGTACATGAGAACACAGTGTGATTTAACCACCATGTGATCCTCAGTCCAAGGAATCCGTTTGAACTTCAACTTGGCCGAGGATCGTGTGTCCAGGTTTGCCTTTGCTTTTTTAACATGCACTGAAAACGGGACCTCTGGGCCTAAATGGAGATCCTGAAGAATCAGGGAATGATAATGAAAGTCATGCTCATTGTTTTGTTCATGCACGGTAAGTGTCATGCTTTCATCCTTGCCAAAGTTTTGAAGGTGTGCGGGTCTTCAAAGGCACTTCAGACATTTCTTCTGCTCTTGCAGGTTTTTCAGCCGACTCCCCAAAGGAGCTCAGTGTCTTGGTGGGGACAGATGTGACTCTCGGCTGCGTCTTTGATAAACTGTCCAAGCAGGTGGAGTGGAGCACTCTAACGGTTGAGTGGATCATGGTGGATAAACATGGGGGGAAGAGCATTGTGTACACTTTCGAAGACGGTAAAGCGCTCTTGAACAGAGCCGGCTCTGCGGTGGATAAAATGCAGTTACTGCGAAGCGATGCATCCCTGAAGCTTTGTAATGTGACTGTGGGGGATGAAGGACTCTACACATGCAGAATCATCACTCCTGTTGTCTACACACAGACCTTCACTGTGGAAGTGCTCGGTAAACCTCTCCTTATATCTGCTTGTTTGTGTCAAATAATCCAGTCTGAGTTGTGCTGTCTACTAGAGGTGAACCGTTTGGGAAAATCAGGGTCAATGTCGATGTTTGTTTCATGACTTCTTTTGGTGTAAAACTCCCACAGTGCTACCATTTTCTCTCATGTTTGACGAAAAAAAACAAAAAAAAACAAGTCAGAGTTTATTCAACAGCTGACTTCTTCAGCCCAATAAAAAACCCTCTTCTTTGACTCAGTAGTTCGGTGTACAAGATGTCCACATTAAATTGATTTGGCACAACAAATAAACCTCTGCTGCTGACTCAAATTCAAACACATCAGGTATCTCTTTAAGTAGAACAGGAAAAAGTTGATTTTCTGTCCATCTTGTAAATTTAAAGTCTTGTGATTAAATTCAGTGTGTCCACCAAAGGTAGTTGCTAACTGCTTTAACAGCGCTGACTGTGCTGAGGTTTAAAAGAAGCAACATGCTGGGGTTTTTTTTCTTTTTCAAAATGATTTTACTACTTTAAAGGGGACATATTATGAACAATCTACTGTTACAGTGTTTTTGAACATATATACCTGAGTGTCTATCAACCCACAAAATGAGAAATAAATCCATCCAGTCCTTTGTTTCTGCAGAAGTCTGACAAAAAATGCTCCGTTTCAAATGTTCTCTCCTTGTGATGTCACAGTGGGATTCTGTAAAAAAAAAAAAAAAAAGTCCTCTTTAAATGTACTATTTTTAAACTCTCCCCTAGCTCGGCCCTCAGTGTTGCTTCCAGAGACGGCAGCAGTGACGGAGGGGCAGGAGAAGACAATACAGTGTAACATAACAGGTTACTATCCAGAGCAACTGGACGTGACGTGGCACGTCCAAAACGGCTCCCACACTGTCTTTGTAGGCATGAGTCCACTCTTCAGCGTCTGCACCAGTATGGCCATTCACAATTCAGACGGCACCTATAGCATCCGCAGTGGCATCACGCTGCACTCCTCAACAGTGAAGGGCGGAAACATACACCTCATCTGCAGGGTGCAGCACCAGACCTTCAGTCAGCCGTACAGCAGATCCATGACACTGACTGTTCAAGGCAAGACTTCAGTTTTTATATTAAACATATTTGTACTCTGCTTTCTCAATGTTTGCAATGTTGCATAATATCCCTTTAATCAAACTTATTCCAACATGAATAATAAGGGGTGTGGCTTTGTTAACTTTCAGTTATGCAGGTTGTAGCTGTTTGCCAGGAGGCTTAAGGCCCGCTTCTTTGCCTGTTGCTGATAGGTTGAGCTATCATTGTCACTTACAACATGGCAACTGCTATTATTGGGCTTCAACAGACCATTCCAGAAACCAGTGGGTGGCATCACTGAGAGTAGGCTCATGTTTTTTACAGTCTCTGGGTAAAGCTGGAAGATTAAATCAGGGGGTTGTTGATGATTGTTTCACTCTTTGAGCCAATCAGAGGACACTTCCCAACATCTAAAAGGACACACAAACTGCTATTGATGGCAAAAACAACACTTTATATGTTAAGCACCTGCAGTCACACTTTATGCAGCCACATAAGTGGAAGAGCAGATAATGAGAATATTGTATCGTGTGTGTGTGTGTGTGTGTGTGTGTGTGTGTGTGTGTGTGTGTGAGAGGGAGAGTGTGTATTGCTACGATCCCTCGATGAAAGTCATTTTAGATTCCTATCGATAAATCTACCACACCTTTCATAGCTTCCTACTGTTCAGCTCTCCTCTATGCATCCTTGAAAAAAGGTTTAAATATTTGAATACATGTTGAAAGTAAAAATACATTAGAAACACCAGACGTGTTCAGCAAAAGGAAGACGCGCATGCACCGTTGCATCCTGATGAAAGGAGTCGTCACCTTACACACAGCACAGTCTGAACTGATGTCTGTGTCGTTCAAATGAAAACAGAAAATCAGGAAACGTGACAACACATTCCACTTGACATTTTTCTTTGGAGATTTTGCAACAAACGTCTGACTGCTGAAGCTCCACAGCACTGGATATCAGTCAGAAGCAGCGCGATGGAGGAGGCTCGTGCTCATGTTAACTCGCAGAAATGACTCGGTCCAGCACAGATCCACACAAAGCACAGACAGAAGAGAAACAATTCTAACAACTCCGATTCCTCCCATCACTGAGGAGACAAGAGTTACCAGATGTGTTTTCTTGCTGAAAGCGAGACCTTAACTGGTTTTGAAATTAAGTTTTGGCAGACAGCTGCTCAACCCTCTTTCCGGTATTTCAAACCACAACTGAATATTTTAGTGGAAGCAGTAGTGGACCTGCATCCTTCTTTCCCTGCTGAACGCTGAGAAAGGGTTAAAAACAGTCTGTTTCTCAGTGACTGTTTTATTAAAGTGTCAAATGAAATACGTGTAGTTGTGAATGTGACAGAGAACTACAGCATTAAGATTCAGACATCCTCATTAAACAGAACATGTTTATTCATTCATGAAGTGTCATCCATTCTGAGTTCTTTTCTTTTACACTGATGTCAAACAGGTTGTTCTTCTTACAGCTCCATCGCTGCCCTCTTCCATTGTTGGTGTTCTTGTTGGCCTCGGGAGTCTGTTGATTTTTGGGATGATCGCCTCTCTTATTGGAAGTTTTCTGGTGATCATCAGGCATCTCTCCAAAGGTTCGTCTCAATCTGAAAATAACATTTATTATTGAAATCAATTCAATTTGAAAAAAAAAATAAAAAATCCCCTCAAAACAAAACTTTGTTTCAAGACTGTATATACGGATCCCTGCAGGCCTGGTGGTTGGTGATCGCCCCATGTGCAGAGGCTGTGGTTCTGTAGGCAAGGCGGCCCGTGTTTGAGTCCAACCTGTGGCTCATTTCTCACACATCATTCCCCAAATTCCTTTTTCTTGTTTAGATTTCGTTTTGGGCCCTTTTATGCCCTTCATTGTAGAGATAGGAGGGGATCTCCCCCAGAACAGTTTAGACACCTAACATTCATTTCCCTTCATTCTGAGAAGTTTTTATGCAACATATTTTGCCTTGTCTGAAGAACAATTATGATCCAATCTTTTTTTTATTAACGATCAAAGTGTTCATCAGATTAATGTTCACACAACAATGAATCACATCTGCAGCAAGCAGCTGCACATACCTGGAAAATACATGTAGTTGTGTGCTTTGCATTTAAAGACCAAACAGCAGGCATCACTCTCTCTCTCTGGTCCACTGCAGAGTGTAAAGTCAATTGCAGGTGATTTTTTTTTATTATTTTTTTTTATACAAAGACCCCCCCCCTGTATTTTGCACCCTGGTTGGTAACCGAAAAGTAAAGACCCTCCAATCAGCACGAGACTTCTCTGTGCCGGAATGAAAAGAGAGATATTTGAACTGGACTCATAACATTAGAGAATGCTGTTTGGTTAATGAGCACCAATGATCTAAATGTGTAACAGGATGCACTTCTTTGTACCTCAACAGATCCACCGACTGTTTCTCAAATCACACCCAACATCATTTATGCTGAAGAGCCGACACAACTTCAATGCACCATCCGGGGGGAGAAAAAACAAGGGCTCAAAGTGAAATGGTTTCGTTTGAGAAGCCTAACAGAGTCAGATGTCCCGTCAGAATCGGCTCCTCTGTTGGTCACCGAGGAGCTGAGCCACAAAGCGTCTCTAAAGTCTGAAGGCAATAAACACATATCAGTCCTGCCCGTGTGTCTGAGCGTCACTGAAGACATGACCAAATACCAGTGTGTGGTTCAATGCAGGAACAAGACCATCAGCCGGGAGACCACAATCGAGGTAAAAGGTGAGTGGCTCCAACATATTGTGGCCTTCAAGGGCAGTCATGCTGCGAAGGTCTTCATGGTATTCACCCACTGAGAGAAACAGTCTGCACATTCAAAAACAAATGCACAAGTCGACATCACATGGATGCGATCCTGAACCCTTGATAAGTTCTCCAGAAATGGGAATAAGACATCCCTCTATTTCCCATTTCCACCGAGTCTTTGCCGCCCTCTGTGTCACAGTCCAGTTCTCGCTGTAAGTCCCTTGGCTGCACTAATCTAACTCCCTGTCACTCTCTGTCGTTATGCCACGTTCCCAACTCTCCTTTCCTTTCGCCGCCACGGTGCTTCAACTTCAATCAACTTCAATCTACCTGTGGTCCGGACTCCAAAGCTACCGTGCTAGATTTAGGAGTCAACGCCAACACATCCCCTTAATTTAGAGTCTGATATCGAGCAGAGTCAGCTGAAATAACCAGCTGAGCTCCGTAACTAACTTAAGCTACTTTGCCGCCACTTAGCAGAGCTATACCTCAAACCATTTCTCAATGAAGTGGGGTTTTTTTTGTACATACCAGGATCATGTTTTTGCGCAGTAGACCGCTGGGCATGGCGTTCAGACACTCAGCTCCAGCGGTGTCTTTCCTAACGTGGTCTGATAATAAGTTCACTACCTCGTCTCTCTCTCTCTGCCTCTCCTTTCAATAATAAACTTTTCCAGCGACGGTGCCTTTAGTCTGCAACACTTCCATTGTGAGTTTGTGTGTTTCTGACTTTGCATCAGTTAATATGCAAACACCACACACAGCTGAGCTGAAGAGGTAAAATATTCTGAAGCACATTAAAGCTCTGTTGAACTGAAGAAGAGGTGACAGCTCTCCGTGGGTTCTTCATAAAAAGTCAATTATTTTCAATTCATTTCTTTTTAATTAAAAAAAAAATCTAATTCAAATATTGAGTGCCTTACATGAGAGAACATATTTATTACAGCTGCTTTAGAGACACTTCTGAGTCTGTATAATTTAAATCCAGCAAAGGACTAATACACACTAAGTTGAGATGTTAGTATAAGACTTGGCCATGAATTTATACACTCACTTTTTATACCACAAAGATGTCTTCATTTTTTTTACTCATCCTGTATTTAGGCTGCACGGCACGGCGGTGGTTAGTGCTGTTACCTCACAGCGATGAGGGTCCTGGTTCAAATCCCCGTCAGACAGCAGCTTCTCAGTGTGACGTTTGCTTGTTCTCCCTGTGCATGCGTGGCTTCTCTCCAAGTTCATGCTCATTAGGTTATTTATGACTCTAAAACTGACCGAAGGAGTGAGTGTGGCTGGCTGTCTGTCTCTGTATGTCAGCCCCTCGATCGACTGGTGAACAGTCCAGTGTGCGCCCCGCCTCTCGCCCGATGACAGCTGGGATCAGCTCCAGACCCCAAGACCTCGAACAGGAAAAGCAATATAGATAATAGAAGGACGGAGCCTTTATTTAACCATGAAAGAAACTGTCCTGGCAGAGACACGCAGCAGCCTGATTTACAGAGTTTCAAACAAACAACGAGCAGTCACAAATACAAAAAAACATTATTAGACATTAGAAGACCTTAAGAACAAATTTATACCTCAAATGTTTTACAAGATCTTCTTCCAACACATGAGGGAGAACATGTACAGCTAGATGTGTCCGCCTTCGAGTCATTTAACATCCTCTTAAAAGTGTCAAATGAGAGCAGCTCATTAAGTCTCAGCTTTGTTTGTAACTCGTTTCAAGGAGCCGCAAACTTAGCAGACTCTTTACCCAGTTCAGCTTGCTCTTGTCCTGAAAGTGTCCTCTGACTGATGGAGGTCAGAAGGTCTGAAGGTAGACCTGCTCCAGTGTTAAATCTGGGTTTGGTCAACAAAGACCATCCAACATGTTCATTTATCAAACAGTGATGATGAGACTTACTGCTCAATGTGAGACGTTTGTACAGGTTAGCTTTGATAACCTTGATCTAAAATGAAGACATAGTTTCAGCAAATAGGACAAATGAAGGACAATGTTCTGTAATGTAATTTTCCGATGACTGGCATGATTTCACATGGCTGACTTCTCCCCCAGTGGAGCCATCTCTCCTCCAGATCTCCAGCATCCCTCAGATCCCAAAGGTGGAGAAACAGCTGGTTCTCTGCTGTCGGGTTGAGAACTTCTACCCCTCAGATGTGGACCTGGTGTGGTCCAGGGACGACAGTGAGCAGGTTTCCTCCATAACAAACTATGGACCTTTCTCCGCCCCGAACCGACTGTACAGCGTGTGGAGTAAGATCGAGCTGCTCATGGCCAGAGAGGATGAGAAAGTAGTCTACACCTGCCGAGTTTACCACAGCAGCTTCCCTGAGCACGGCTACAGAGATGTCACGTACCACATCAACACTCGAGGTATGAAAGCATCAAATCATTTTCGGCAAGTTACTTTAGAAAATGTGATTACATCTGTAACAGGATTTTAAATTGAAAAATGTATGTTCTTTTAAAGGTCAAAACACCTCGCTGGAGACTAAAAGAGAACAATTTGATTTTTCTACATCGAGCAAACTTTGGATCCAAACATTTCTCATTAATAAATTTCAAAGGTCACATATTCTTCTCTTCTTCATCAAAACAAGTGTGAAGTGTGTTGTTGTAAATCCACTCTGTCGTGTCATGTCTATAAACCCCTCTATTTCAGCCCTGCTCAGAACAGGCTGTTTCTGTGTCTGTAGCTTTAAATATGTAAATGAGCTGTATCTGGCCACGCCCCCTATATGGAAGGGCTCGGCTGGCTCTGGCTTTCTGGCTCCATGTCCTTTGTTTACAGTGAGAGGGCAGAACAAACACCTAGATGTAGGAATGTCAGCCACCTGGGGGAGGGGTTACTGCCCTTTGTGATGTCATGAAGGAATATTACACATATTCGTGTGAGAAACACGTGGTGAAGTCCAAGTCACAAAGGTGTTGCAAAGGTGTCATTTTCAGGGGAAATTGATTGCAAACGTGAAGTTAAATCCACATTCTGAATTCTGTTGATGTCAACGCCCTTTATAGTATTATGTATCCGGTGAGCTTCTGCGTTGCGATAGTGTTTAATGATTCAGTAACAGGATACTTTTCACATTTCTGTATTTTTGTATTTATAGCCTGCTCCAGATAAGTACATGGAATTAAAATGACTGCATGTAAAATGTAAAAAAAAACCCTCCATGTGACTTCCAAGTAAAACCTAAATATAGCACTAACTTAACTTACTGTACATGGCAATCTAGCTTCTTCTATAAGATAAAATGACAACATATACAGCATTTATTTACCTAATCAATACACCTACAGCTAATAAGAGATATCTAAACACTGTGGAGAACAACAATATACACAAAATAACACGATAAATAAAAGGAGGGATAAAGATTAAAGACTCAAACCAGTGGACACACACCTCTCCCACAGGTCATTGTAGCAAAGGGGAGAGAGGAGGGGTCAAACCAACTGTGGTTAATACTGCATCGACTGAGCTCATAAATCACCCACTTGTAAAAAAAAGTTGAAGTGCAGTTGAAAGGAAACTTAAGTGTAGTAAGAAAAAAACTAAGACAACATAAGTTACATATTATAGAGACTCAGTTTCACCTGTTTAATGACTTGTCCATGAACGTGTCTGTTTGAACAGGAACTTCTCCTGATCCAAAGTTCATTGAGTGTGAGCCACCAGCCCCTCTGATAAATAACGAGTGTACTCTGCACCTCTGCATCGAGAACTTCTGTCCTGAGGATATAACCGTGACCTGGACTCAAAATGGAGAGGAGGTTCCCTTGGGTGTCTTCAACACTCCGCCTAGCCTGAACATTAATGGGCTCTACTCCATGTTCACGTTTCTCAAATTCACTCCCACTGAGGACGACAAGGGGGCAGAGTTCAGGTGCAAGGTGGTCCACAGCGCCCAGAAGGAACCGGGCGAGGAGAGGTTCTTCATGCTGCCAGTCCTGCAGGTTCCAAACGGCTGCTGACAGAGGCGTCTGTGATCCACCGAGCAGAATAATCCGAAGGCCGCAGGTTACAGGGGTAGCCCGAGCTGACTGCATACCATAAACTGTATAAAACATGGACATACTGTCAGTGATGTCACCAATTGGTGTTTTGATGCCCAACAATGGCGGTGGCCATGTTGAAAAAAGCTGCCTGTAGTCACTTTCAGTCGACCTAAAAGTAGGCAAACTGAGCCTCCTGGCAAACAGCTACAATGTGCTTTCCTCTGAGTTTACTCGACTCAACATACTTTTACTATTCAAATTTTACTCTTTTCCTAAAATAATTAAAACAAGTTTATTAAAAGAATCCCCCCCCCCCCCCCCCGACACATTTTTGAACCAGGCTTTGAACATGTTCTAAGGCATTACAAGAGTGTTAATAAGACTTCAGGTGTTTTAGTAGCAAACTACAAGTGGACTTTACAGTTCTGTTGCACTTCCATGTTGGCATCATTTTTAACACCAGGGGTCACCACCTGCTGTAGATATACAGCATAATGGTTATACATCGGCCAGATGGGCTTCAGACGCCTCCTGACACGGAAACTTGGACCATCCGAGCAGCACCTGAATGCAGCATCAGACACAGGGCAGGAGTAGCTGATTAGTGAACTTTCAAGCAGTAGGCCCTTTGCTGCCTCCTGATCATCCACCAAAACTCTACATCAACATTCAAAACTGCAAAATGTCGCAAGTAGATCGCGGGTTTCTGTTGCATAGTGCTGTGTTGGTTTGTTGCTTTCTGCCTCCTGTGTGTTCTCACAGTGCTGCGCTCAACCTCACTGCCACCAGTGATTGAACACATCTGTGCCCACTTTACAATCAGGGCCACAGTATAAAGAGCAGGAGAGCGGAGGCAGCCAGTGTCAGTGCTGCCACACTGTTTGTGTCTGTGTCTGCTGCTGCGTTGCCTAAGTGCAAACTCCCACCGGGGGAGGAAAGGGTTTTTCTTAGCTCCTTAGTCGTCCGTTATTTGTTTGCTGTTTTAGTTAATTATGTTTAAATGTGATAAATAGATTGGCTTGTCTTTTGTAGCGGGGATGTGTTGTGCAATAGAAGCTTGTTTGAAGTAATACATTATTCTTTAGTTTGTTATTAGCTACCTAAACTTTGCTTATGTTGCTCTTTCTTTCCCAGAGTTTTCTCATTATTAGGTGTTTTCCGAACAAACAATTCTGAGCACGTTTAAAAAAAAAAAAAAAAAAAATTATAATAATTTGGTGCAGTATAGCGTGACCAACTGGTGACATATACATGACAGATAAAGCACAAAAACAAGCAGAAGACACAAAAACAAGCAAAAGGGATCAGACAATACAAAACAGAAGAGGTGTAAGACAGCAGTGGAAAAATACAATAGAGAATAAATTAATGAAAATAGACCAAAATAATGAGATTTCAACAGACTACAGCTAGCAAAGACTAAACGTAATGACGATAATGATGAAAAAACGTTAAAAAAGGCTTCAAGAAGTGAAAGGAGCGATAGAGAGAGAGAGAGAGAGGAGGGAGGGAGAGACGGTACTTTATAAGCTGGGCTTGAGAGGGAGATTGCTCAGTGTGTGTTGTGTGTTAAATGTGTTGAAGTGTGTATTCCAGTTGTGGTGGGAGTAATGATTCGGTTATAAGGTTTATTGTCTGCAGCCGGGGATTTGGGGTGCTTGAGACCACTGTTTGTCGTTTTGAGGGAATGATGAAGGGAGAGGGCCCAGGGAAGAGAGCCCCTCCCCCCAAGTGCAGCAGCCTGTATTGTTATTGTCCTGTCCTGAGTGCACTGGGGACTTTTTAAAGTGTGGGCTATGTGATTCCTGAGAATGACACACCATGGGGACTTTCTTTCCCCAGTCCTCATTCTTACCACACATGATACGCCGTCTGAAGCAGAGGCTACAAAGGTTCCTCTAAACGAGGGTCTTGCAGTGTGTAATTAATAAAAAAAAAAAAGGGGGGGGGGGGGGGGTGTCTAACAGTTCTGAGAACTATGACAAAGTTCCTCTGGTCCGAAAACGTCTTTTGTACTCTCCTTGTCCCTTAAAGGGGGAGCGTAACAGTCTATATCGTTTTGCATGGTTGGAATATTTTCGACATGTTACAAGAAAGTTCTTTCACATAAAAAGCTGCATGATGGTTTTCTGCTCACACTTAAAGAGGTGAATGAAGACCTTGAATACATGGCATTTATTTTGTTGTGTTTTTGGTGTCGAATTTGTAACTTTGTCTTTTTTTTTATCATTTTTGGACATTTTTCTTTTGTTAGCTTATGGTTAATATCGGGAGGAAGTCCCAAAAATAAACAAAATCTTGTGCGCACAAGATAATAACTTCAGGGGCTGTGTAGGATACTGTAACATGTAATAAAGTAAAATAACATTCAATCTATGTTTACTTTTGCAGAAAAAAACATTAACACTTGCAAACAAACATTTAAGCTCTGTGATTGGTCTGTTATTTTGGCCTGTTACTACGAGGACACTCACACTGTTTAAGCCTAACCGTGAAAACAAAACATGCACGTTCAATCGTTCAAATATTATTCTTCAAACCAGCGTCCAAATGCAAACCAGATGTTAGGCCCTCAGTTAACAATAAAAACGTCACATATAAATAAAATATCTGATGATTAAATAGTATATGTTTGTCCTCGAAAGAAGAAAACAACACATTTCCCCCTGGGATTAAAAAAGTGTTTCTGATTCTGATTGAAACATATCAATTATAAAACATCAGGCTGGATATTCAAGATTTTATTTCACTCTTTTGAATTTGAGGAAGAAACTCATTTTTGATTGGATGGCAAATATACAGCTACCAAGTCTCACACACACACACAGACACACACGCACACACACACACACACACACACACAATGAATAGTTAAGTTTGTAATGATCTCTGACCTCATTGGCTGATTATAAAATATTATTTTAAAACTCTCAAAAATCAATGATTCACATTTTATGCTGATTCGTCTGATGAGCTGCAGGCCATGCTTTCAGTAATTATAACAGGCAGTCGTTTCTTCATTGTGTGTCTGATCATGTTTTATCCACAAGGGGGCAGTGTTGCTCCATGTCAAAGAGCCTCACTGGAGCCTGGTGGAGGACCAGCATGTCCCCCCCCTCACTGAAGGACAGGAGCTTAATGTGTTCATCATGCTGAGAGTGAAGACACCAGGGAGGAGATTCACCACGCTCAGATATACAGAAAATATGCTGTTTTTGTCGGGAGTTTTGTGCAGCAGATTTCGCCTAATGAGACTTCCTAAAGCTCTTTTTTATTCTCTAATTCATGTTAACTTTTCAGCTGTGAATTATTTTACCTCTTTGAAATGAGCTGTTGTCTTATTGTACTCTATCTACCCCAGCAAATATGACTTTGTGGATTTACTGTTGTCAGATAGGCTAACTTATTAGCAGAGAATAATATCCAAATCTTTGTGGCTCATCTGATGTATATTAAGGATTCAAAATGTTAACCATAGCAACATTTTTTAAACATTTATTTCTCCAGTTTGAGCTCTCCATGTGTCTCCTTCCTGTGAATATAACATGTTCAGATGAAGGTTTGAACGGAGGATTCAAAGATGCAGCGTTACGCACTCAGCTGTTAAAGGTGGAATAAAGACAAACAACAGTTTTCAACAACGGACGTCACCGCTGCAGCTTTCTCAAAATCCTTCAATGTTTCCGTCACGATTATCCAACTGCAGTCTGTTTAGTGGCACAGTAAGTGCCTTAATAAAATGGTCAGTGGTGCAGAGCCTCCACACACTGATGGTAGAGGCTGCTATTTCATATACATAATTCATAATTTATACACAATGACACACCGCTGACGCGGCAGCATAAGCAATTTGGGGTGTCTTGCCCAAGGTGACATGAACGTGGGTGGAGGAGCTGGGGATAGAACCCTCAACCTGCTGGTTTAGAGACACAAGAAACATGGCCGACTCAATCACTGAGCCAAAGCCACATGGTATTTTCATTTTCAGCCCAACATTTACCTTAAAGTCCTCTCACAGATGTGCGATGTTTTGCTCCTGGTGAAATAGAGTGAGCATTTTAAATATCTCCTGATATTAAACAGGAGGCTCTGAAGACTAAAATAATTATTACCTGACACCACACGCGGGAGGATTATTGGGACAAATAACCGGATGTGACAATCCCTGAATTGGGTGTGGAGGTTGAATGATGAGCGATGAGGAGTGAGAGGATTTTGTGTTAGTGGTCAAGTATCTCCTGAGGAATGAAAATCTATTTTGTCAAAACTTTGTCGATGAGAAAATCATTTCTTATGACACCTTGCATGTCAGTGGGCGGGCTCTGTTATGACGAGTTCTGCTGGATCACAAGCTAAAAGCTCGATCCATCCAGCCGGCCTTCTCCCACATCTGAAGCAGAGACGCCATTATTGGGTTGAAGCTGCAGGCTGCTAAAAGAGGACATGGTAGCAACTTTATTATTCACGCAGTTTTATGCATGATCTTTGAATAACAAAGACCTACACCAGAAAATAAAAGGCTTTTAAAATGCATTTCAACTCCAGCAATCACAAACTGTAACTGCGGTGGATTTCAAGTCACGTGACGACCAAAACCTAAGTTATTTAAAATCTATCAGGCCGCCATGCCAAATTCATACAACTTGGTCTCCACCGCCACAATCAGGTTTATAGGGAAAACTGGGTGTTCACACAGTGTTAATGTGTAAAGAGTGACAATGGTAACTGGCCAGTTTAAGCCAACTAAGTCAACCACACGGTTACTGTTTTTGTCTGTAACACTGACTAACAGTGATCATCAACACTGACTGTGGATGTTTAATGAACAACTGGCTGCTGTGCCAGTCTTTTGACATGATGAATGACTAGTGCTCTTATTGCTTGTTTGTGGTGAAATGATCATTGTTCACCACACACTCCTGAGGTGTCTGTCTGTCGCCTGGCTGTGAGCCACCTGTTATAATGGGTCGTCTCATCAGAGATTTTATAGGTCTGGTGTTGTAGGAGGGGAGAGCTGTCGTGCTTGTGCCCGTGTGTGAGCATATTCTGATGAATCAGCTGGTTATTTTTACATTTTCTTATCAATGCCTCTTCTTTAAATCAGCACCCACGTTTATATATATTCTTTTTTTTATGAAAAAGGGAATAAAACTGTAAAATAATAGTGCTGAGAGCAAGAAAGCAAAGTGACCACAGAGAGGACGAAGAGCAGATTTTTATATTCGGGAAGCAGACCCTTCCAGGAATAAATCCAATCTGTGACCGCTCCAGCGAAGAGGTCACTGAATAGAAATGAGGTTAAAAAAGTTCGCTTTATAAGACTCTGAGGACTGAGCAGCTGGTTTGAGGCTGACGTGCACTGCTTGTTCTACTTTCTTCTCCAAATGGTCGCAGTAGAGCACGAGTCCATTCAACAGTAAAGAAACGCTCTCATTTGATTTCTTCTAGAACAAACTCTTTTTATACCTCACACGTTGTCCCATGATTAGACACTGAGATAAACTCTTCTGGATAGGGACTCTTTCTTCATCCACTCTGTGATTTAGTTTGCTTCACTCGCCCTGTGTTTAGTCTGTGCCACCAACTGCTGTACTCTTTATTTATACACAGGACTAGGATGTCATCAAAAATGAAGAAATCCAAACTCCACACTTAAACCAAAGTGGAGCACCTGCAACTGTTGACAATAGAATCCCAGACATAGGCCTTTAGAGGCCTTTCACACTTGCAGAAAACTCCTGATATCTCCACGAGGAGCTGTATGTGTGAATGCAAACACACTCAGAGATCACCCAGAGTTTCTTCTGCAGCAAGTCCCAGTGATTGAGAACGCAGCAGGATGTTCTCTGGAGAATTCAGCTCGAGCCAATCGGAGGGGGGAGTGACGTTTATATACAGTGACTGCTGCACGGTGCATCGAGTGGATGCACGCTATGATCTCCCTGCATGTAAGTAAACAGTCTTTTGTTGATGTCATTCTGGTGGACTCACAAATATTCTCATAATAGCGTCGTATAGTGGACTTTGTTACTGCTACTTCCATGTCATTCTTTTGACATTACATCCCCCGCTGTGAGGAGCACATGCTAACAGCAAGGTCAGAATATCAGGAGCAGTCCTCCTGAAGGAGTGCAGGTGTGAAAATGTCGTGCATAGCAGAGACAAAAACTTTCATTTCACGCAGACCTCAAAGTACGCCAGCATTAAAAGTTACAGGCTCATATCCTCCTTCGTCCCCTCTTTAGTCCTGAGTAACAAAAGTGAAGTATAGCATGGAAACCTCACGACTCACTCTTTGAAGCCCTTTAATAGATTTTCATGAATTTTTACAAACTTTTTAATTCCTCTTTCTTCACAGCACACAGCAGAAAAGGTTTCTGTTCTTATATGCACTGTGATGTCTGCGGAGTCAAAAAAAAAATCAATTTGTTAAAAAGTATGAGTTTGCATGTAATTAAAGGATATAATGAGATTTCCCTGTGAATGGAGAGAAATGAGCACTTTCATCAAGGGCACCGATCACATTGTGTCTCAGGGAGGCTTGCACTGAAAAGGCGCGCTTGTCATATACGGCGGAGCACCGACTGCATTCAAAATGTGAAATGGGAAGGTGCAGGCGGAGGATTTGACACTCCACTGCCTCTCCCCCTCATGCACGCTCTTAATGGAAATCTTACAGCGGAATAATATATTCATTTGTTCGGCTCAGGTCCTCGTAGAGAACATGCTTCTGTAGTTTACCTCACTTTAATTAATCCGACAAATGTGATGTTTAACTAAATATCATTTTAATATACTATCATAAAGGAGCTGTTTGTGAATGTGTAGCGAGTCTCAAATTACATCTTTATCACTATAATGGGCGAGAAGTGAGGAATTCAAAGTGGATCCTAAACAAACAGATGAACCCACGAGCACCTTCCTCTAAAGTCACGTACTTAACCTTTAGCAGGCAAAGAAAGAAAGGAAGTACAAATACTTAAATTCCTGCAGGAAATTCAACCGGATAGAGACTGAAAACCACTTTCACCCGATAAAGTCCAGATAAACACATTATTGTTAGATTTAAAAAAATAATAATAATCAGGAAATGAGGCCTGAATGGATTGTTAAAAGTGAAAAAAAGCAATCAAATCCTCTTCCCTCAGTGTCTTCTATGATGAGATACACTCATTTTAGCCGCATCTCATTTCAAAACACCTAACAAGGGGCCGCACTGGCTGATGTGTTTGTTCTTACAAGCAATCCAGGCCTCCCTCCATCCTTCTAACCTTGGGGGGCTGGACCGTTCACCAGCCAATCACAGGGCTGACATGTATAGACAGACACGCAGCCACACTCACATTCACGATTTATAGTCACCAGTGAACCTGATGAGCGCGTCTTTGGACTTGCACGGGGGAGAACACGCAAACTCCACACAGTGAGGCTCCTGTCAGAACGAGGATTCGAACCAGGAAACTCCTGGCTGTGAGGCATCCGCCAAGCAGCCAATCCAGGCTGCAATTCTTGTTTTTTTTTTAAACCCTGAAATAAAATGTTTATCCGGATTTGTCAGGTTAATCTGGTTTATAGTAATGCCACGAGGTAAGTCATTAGACGTCTTTATTTTGACATCATGACAGCACACAGTCTGGTTGCTAATTATTGATCAAACTGTTCAGAGTCATCTCTTTAAAATGAAGGTGATCTGAAGGCAAGCACATTGCTACATTCAGATTTATACTGTGAGTGTACTTCTATGCATCAGTTTTATGAACACTTGTACTTTTAATGAAGTAAAAAGTGTTTACACTTCTGTCCTTTCTCTGGAGCGGTCTGCGACTTAAAATCCTGCAGTGTGAAATCTGTGACTGCAGTGATGACCCCAAACCAATCAGAGTAGGAAATAGAAGGAAAAAGAAATAGCAAGGGGAAAGGAAAGGCGTAGAACTAAAAATCATATATTTTTTGGTTTATTTACATGCTTTTTTTTTTTTTTCGGTTTGTTTTTTTGCGGTTGAACAGCCATCAACGTCAAGTTTTGACAAGTAGACTTAAAGACGAGACGGTCTCGCCGGGTTCCTCTTAGTAATGTGTTTTTAAATGTAACTCCCTGTCGCCAATCACTCAAACATAGTGCATACAGCAGACACTTCTATATATTCCTTTATAGGACACACAGTTTCTCCATTAGTGTTTCAGACAGCGTCTGACTTCCTGATTGGCTCAGACAAAGCATCCGTGCGACTAACAGTTCCGCATCTTGTTGCTTCTTGGCTGCTGATTAGTCTTTAATATTCCATGGTTTCAGTGCAGGTAACATCACCTGTGATACTAAGACACTGAATTCATTCACACGCTCATAACATCGTAACCTTGCAGACGAGACTGTGGGAGTCAAATATCAGCTCAACCACGCTCTCGCGCTCTCACGCAGCGGACTCTCTCTAAAGGTAAACAAGGCAAAGCCTTTTGCATTCTCCAGAGTCAGCAGCACACGCGGTGCATGAACTGAATGTGCTTTGACAGCTCTGAAGTGATGTTTCAGGCAGCATTTATGAGCACTTGATTAGGGCGGTGCAGCCGTCATTAGGGACAGATGTGTGTTTTATGGGGCACACGGCAGTAAGAGGCCCCGTGCAGGCTCGCGTCTCTGTGGCTTGTAATCTCGTAACGCCTCGGAGAGACTGATACTTTGTCTTTGTAAGTGCGTCAGTGTGTGTCTGAGAGCTTTGTTGCTGTTAAGGGGGAGAGTCGCCGAGGGATACAAAGACAAAAAAGTGCTGTTATAAAAGACAACAAGATCAGTCGTGTTCAAGGGCGTGCAGAAAACAAGTATTTGTCTCTGCAGCTGAGTTTGGAGCTTATGTCTTCAGTGACGACATGTGTCGTTGTGATGAAGCTGACAATTAATCACAAAAACAACACAGTGAAAACAGCACTGAGCGATTATGTAGCATAAAAGTGAAAGAACAAAGACGAAGACAAACGTCGAGAGACGAAGAGTTTGTCCATCACGAGTCCATATGTGTGGGATTTGATAGTATTAGTATTCACACATTAGGTGTTCAATCCCCACAGGTCACCAGCAGATTGATGGAAATCGAACCATCTTGCTTCAAAGCCAATGATGTGCTCTTTTTATCTCGGACGTGAAAGGACATCTGCATAATGCTATGCAGGCTTTAGATCACAGGCCCTGTGCACAGAAGCTGATAGTGTTACCATGGGCACCACTAATTGTGAGTATCAAAGGTCGCTAATTTCACAGTGAGGTCAAATCCTCAGATATAACAATCCTACACATTCCTGAATTAGCATCATCTTTTAATCTTCTGACTAAACACATTATTGTCCTTGATGAGAGAGTTTGTGGGTGTCGTAAATATTCCTCATATGTTGTTTTTATAGCAAAACATTTTCTCATTGTGACACTCTTAATGCTGGACCTTACAGTAACGATCAGACATGAAGGAAACTGTGCTGTGTTGAAGCTTCTCTGACAACAATGCAGCAGCCTGTATGTCCTCCTTCTAACTTTAGATTCTGCTCTTGAATGCTCTGGATTTGTTTGGACCTCCCCCCCCCATGCAGAGCTGGCTAAACACTGAAGCTTCAGTGTCCACCACATAGCAAGCTCACAGCTCCTGTAATGTTTAGAATTTGGACTGCAGTACCCATTTTAAACACTAGGGGTCAGAGTTACATATTGCTCCTTTAAAGTTCAGCTGAAGCTCATTAAAAATGTCAGCAGGGACATTTAAATGACTGATTCACTTGAACTAAAACAACAATGCTAATGTAACTCAAGTGTCTTTACCTGGTTTCAACACAGTCATTCATGTAACTTAGACTCATCTTTAAGAGTGTGTGTGGCTTTATGCTCTATTGACAAAGTCGGGGACTAATGATTAAATCCAACTTTTCCAGAAGGATTTTAGAGAAGTCATCCAATCAGTTCAACGCCGCTCCCCTGTTTATTCGTCTCACTTCCTTTCAGTGTTGTTGTTTTTTTTTTCTCTTTGTTGTACCTGTACTTTATTTGAGTGTTTCTTTTTATGGCAAAAATGTGCATGTAGGCAGATAGGCCTACAACGCGTATATCCCATCTGTTTCTGTGGTTTCTAGGTCTCTTATGTTGGCCACCAAACTCTCAATCTGCTGTGTCAGCTGGTGTGTTGTTTGAACCACTCAAAGACGCTCCTCAGCCTGAGTGCTACTTTAGCTCGTTATTAACTGTATAACCATGTCAAACTTCATAGCAAAGTCTTACTTCAAGAGGTTTTGTATGACGAAGGGTTGTGACTCCGAGTGCTCTCCGTGCCTAAAGCAGGTTTGTTGAGGAGTTCACGGTTCTTCAGTGAGCAGTTTAGTGTCCTGCTTCATTGCTTTTCCTGCACCCAGGCATTTGTTTGATCACTATGACTCAATAAACCTTGATTAACTTGAATTAATTGCAAAATTAGTGCAGAGCAACGGCGCCATAACCGCTGGCGCTGTATCTATCCAATCTGATCCAACTTTATTTATAGAGCACATTTAAAAACAACAGAGTTGACCAAAGTGCTTCACAAGAAAATAACCTCGAAACAACATTCTAATCTGTACGTTTTTTAATTCACACGTTTTCAAAGCAACAACACAATGCTCTCCTTCATAATTGTTTTATCTGCAGTTTGATATTTGGAGTTTGATCTTCCATATGAGACATCATATTTTATGGGGGTCGCAAATGTCAAGCAAGTGTAAATATAATTTAGAGGTCTAATTTTTGTCATTTTTATGCACTGCAACATCTGTCAAATAGATTACAAGGCATAATGACCCTTTTTAAAGCCCTTTTTAAAGGAAACCTCATCCGCAGCATGTAACCGGTCTGAAATGACCTGTAGCCCAGCTCTCTCTGCTGTAAGGAGGGAGTTTGAGATGCTCAGCTGTTGATCTCTCAGCAGGGAGCGAGCCTCTCTACACGGCAGCTCTATAACACATCAGGAGAGCACAGCACTAACAGCCTGCAGGGACTCACCTTGTGCCGGCTGCCCGGAGCTGCCAGTAAAAAGAGCAATGGTAGTCAGAGCACGCAGATATGGCCATGCATTACGTTTACTTACTTTGAAATAAAACTCAAAGTAAGTAACTGTTATCTACAGTGTAATGTTTCAGTTTGTATTGTTCTTTTTAAGGCTCCATTCCCTCCTGGGCAGAGCACTGGACAGTAAGTCATTTAACTCTACAGGGTACTCTGCACTTCTATATGTGACCCAGAGACAAGAACCCTATTTAAACAAAGAAAAAAAAATCTCAAAAGAAGAGTCAGAATGATCCACTTCACTCACAATAAGGTTCATGATGCTTGCTTCATTTTGTCAGGGTTAAAGTTACCCATATATGATCCAGCTATTGAGAAGAGATTGATGGAAAAACAGCATTTGTTGTGGTTTTATTTTTTATTTTTACGTCTTGACAGCTTGCCTACTTTACTCCTGTTTGATAACAAATGAGCTTTTATTTTGAAAGGATGCAACAGAAATCCATTTCGTTATAGATAACTTCCTATCAAAATGATCTACTCTAAACGGTAATCAGCGAGGTGGTTCTCCACTCTGATTGTCCAACATGGCAGGCAAAAAGTGTTTCAACTTAAATTCTTTTTGATTGCAGTACAATTCACAGTGATTCCCCATCCATTATATGAGGGGGTAGCCTGCAAGCTGCAAACCTATGGAAACACTGCATTGCTTATACAGCAAGCCATATTCTTTTTTGCTCTATGGAGAATCCACCAAAATGGTAATTTAACACAAAATGTCTTGTCGACAGGTAGCAGCATACAGCCCCCATATGGATGTTGTGAATAGGAGAGTAGCAGTTTTTGTGTAAGGCATCAAATATCTTTTATTTCTTGTTGGGCATATTAATTCTTTTGGGATTGACTCCCCTCCAAGAACTTCAATTCTTGGCACTTTCGTGTTGGCTTTCTTTCTGAGCCCTGGGGTTACTTTCTGTTTTGTACACTTGATGGTGTAAGACGGTAGCTGGTAAGCTAGCAGAGCTAGTGGATCCAGATAACAGGAACTCCTCTAAGAACAACTATTTCTGCACAGCACTTACATTAATCCATGTTCTCCCTTCTGGCTCTCACCACTCCCTCCATGTGTATCGGACTTAGTGTTTGATGTGATTAAAAATGTAGACAAAGCAGAAATGAATGCTTCTATTTGTTGTATCCTAACCTGAGGCTGTTCTAGGAACACCTGCACACGCTGAACTTAGTCTACTTTGCAAACCCCTGGGCTGGAATCAACACCAAACCATCACCAGGTTATCACAATTGAGCAGAAGTTGGCTGCAGCAAATGTGATATCCAATACCTTTAATTTGATTTGTGGAGGCCCATCGGAAGCATTGCTACAAATCAGGTACAGCCATACCCGAAGGCGAAATACAACAACACATGTTAAATAAAGCCGTTAGGGGGATTAGACAGGTCTTGTTAACGGCATATTATCGACAGCACTGCCTTTTGACTCATCACTGAGAATAAACACAACAAGCTCAGACCACATTTCTCATTCTCAAAACAAGGATTCCAGGCCGGGCTTCAGATGTAAGCGGTCAAACACGTTTGATCAGTTTAACTCCGTCTGCTTTGTCTAAAAGATCATTTTCATTGTGTTTAGGGACCGATATGGACAGTTTGGGAGCGATACCAATGTTTGTAAGAGAAAAAAAACAGATACTGATAAATTAGTTGATATCTTTCTTTGATCGATGTTCGATTTGTAGAGATGGATATCTCTACAAATCTCTTTATTGAATTGGTCCCTTAAATGCTGTTATCAAACACTTGTTGCATGTACATGCATTTAGCGCCCTCTGCTGGTGAAAGAGAGATGCCAGTGTATTACAACGAAACTCAAATAAAATTCTTTTGGACTGAATAAATCTAGTAATATTGATATAACCTTCACACCTACACACCTCCGTTCTGCCTCCTTCTGCTCCTCACATCTCCTATCCGCCTCTCATCAGTGGGGTCTGTCATGAAAGGTGCATATAAATAAAATGTTTTATTATTATTATTATGAATGCGATAACATTAGCGGACACATTTAGCCACTTGGTAAGCTAATATTGGCGGATATTATCGACTGGCCGATTAATCAGTCGGGCTTTAATCCTGTATATAGTATTTTGACATTGGTAGAACAGGGGATTCATCTTTCTATTGCCAACCACCAAAAGCAAATGTAGTGAATCAGGCAAATTAAATCAATGGACACAAAAGTGTAGAAGAGAATCGACTGTCCAGCTGCTGTAGTTTATATTATAGATCACCATAAAGAGAGTTTGGAAGAACTTTTTCCTGCAGCTGCCCACAGGTTTGGGTGAAATATTGATTATTTAATTCTAACAATGTCAACACTGTTAATTCTATGAGACAATAGAAATATACTGGGACACAATTATTTGCTTCCAAACATCCATCCATCTCCCTGATCTGCACATTGTGAGTTTGAACAGCACTATATCAACTGTACACGACTGAATCTCATATCTAAATATTCAGAATTTGAACATTATTCAAAGGAGAGCAGTCAGTACACACTCTCAGGCTGGAGATAGAGCCTCCTGGGCTGTTCTGGATGAGAGAAAGTTTCCCTTTGCAGGCAGCGTGTCTTCAGGCATCCTGGAACACATGCAGAAGAGAAATGATGCAGATGAGCAATGTTCCTCTTGGCTGCCCAACAACCCCCGCCAAGCCCCACCAATACACACACCCAGCTGGCCAGGAAAACACACACGACGACACAGTTATAATGTGTACATACATACACACATGCATGCACATCGTCAGCAGCACTGGCTCCAAGATGGCACAACCATCTGCCCCCAGCTACAAAATGGAGAGTGAGTTCTTGTTTGAGCCTGAGCGAGACGTTGGAGCTAATGGGGCTGTGGCGTCTGCATTGGCCCAATGTGCCAGTTCTCATTAGAGGCAAACACCACAAACACACAGACAAAAAGTACAGCATGCAAAGACCTGCTATATATAGTGGTATTGTACAGTATGTTATGGTTTCCTATCATATTTTATGTAGGTTTGACCAACATGGGATTAATTGACCGATTTCTGTCTTATATCAAGAGATACAGAGATATAGAGATATAGACATTTATTGCATCGATCCCTGAATATGAAGTTATTAAACAGTTTTTTAATTAATTGCGCCTGTACGTAAATGAGCTCTTGATTCTTTGAAGAGTGAGGAAGCTTATTGAAATATATAGCACACTCTGTGGAAAACAATGATTCTCAAATGCGATGATATTTGAAGGGTGACTAAATGTAGTAATATCGGCGCATGTCTGGGATAAAAATAGCCGATACTGATAATGTCACTTGATGCTAATATCAGCTGGCCGATTAATCGACTGGGCTCTAATTGAAACGTATGGTGGGGGCTGGAGAAGGAGAAATGTAAAAGGTTGGCAAACACCAAGTTGTCATTGTTATCTAGTACATCACTCGAGGCTAATTCATTAGCATGCTAATGAGCCAGTAAAATACAGTTTTCCCCTTTAGAATGAGATCCTGTCTGTGGTGGTATCTGACTAACTCAGCTTGAGGAATGTTAGCCTTTAGCAGTAATGAATAACCACAACAATTTATTTAGATATTTTAGATGGCTTGTAATTCAAGGATTTCACTCGTTGATTTCACAAATGTGGAAATGCAAAGAAGTAATGATTTCTGTAGCTGTGTTTACACTTAGTACGGTCGATCATTTTCCACACCTGAATTGGTGCAGATGTTGAATATTGTTTCACTCTCTGTTATTTTCAGTCTTTGTAAGCAAAAGGTTTGTTAGTTGAAACTTGCCGGAGAAAACAAGAGAAGCCTAAGCTGAGCTGTCAGATTGATGGCATTTTATGCACAGTACCCATGTAGCTGTTGTAACACTTTAAGTAATGCATTATAGCTTAACACTGTTTGTACACTGTGTTCGCTTCATCTCCACGGGACACATTTTGGCAGCGCTCTGAGTCTAACAGAACCCCTACGTTACACGCATTAAAGGAAAGAAAACAGACTTGAGGTCTAACAATGTTTCCTTAGGTTACAGTTAAACTGGTAAAGCCAGGATAAAGCCATTTATGCTTCTTATGTACACGGTTGGATTGACTGAAGTAGCAGTGCATCAGCGCCATGAGATTATTATAAAACAGACAACCGACAAATAAATCTGAACGCCTCCTGTGTGGAGCTTATGTGTCCAATGTGAGTGCTGCCACACCAGTTTAAATCCAGATTAAAAGAGAGACGGCCACTAAAAGTATTAGGAATCAGCTTCCAGGGAAAACATCATTTTCCCAACACTGAGGGCTTTCTCTAAGGCGATTCCAATATTCATGTATCTGAGAAGCCTTTCTTTTCAAACCCCTTTGCATATAATTTCTTCCTGTGCAGTTTAGACACTTCCAAAAACCTGCTTCTGGTAAAGACCCCGGACTCGTTGTTGGGAGCTATTTATGTGCTAAACAAGCCTCACTGCCTGCAGACAGCAACAGAGCTCAGATCTGACCAGCCCTTCTGGTCCAACAGTGACACAATGGATACATCACAGCTCATTCTACACTAATGTCAGCATGGGTCAACACATTTCTCCTCATAATTACTAAGAAAACCACCATGTTTGGTGTATGACGAAAAACAGATTTAAATTAGTGCCTTCTCTGAGAACTATTTTTATCACCATCAGCGTTTAGTCGTTGTGGTTAAAGAGCTCCATCTGGGGCTCAAGCTGCTCGCTCCCGCCAGCTACTCGTCTTATTAGCACCTTTTAGACAATTCCTGCCATGACGATAACGGAAAGAGGAAGCCCAGCCCACCTGTCCCATCTGCTGCATGCGGATGTCTGATGCTGTCTGTTTTTAGAGCTGCAGCCTGTTTGTCTCAACACTTCATTTTTCACGGTTACACAAACTTTACTTTGTAGTCATGTTAGACTGCTTTTATAATTTAAAGTGAATTGCCAAGTAAAAAAAACATCTTGTTGAAAATAAACAACCTGTACAATTTTGACAATAAAATATCGAAATCTTCTATCTTTGTTGACATGACCTCCAATTTTTCCAACAGTTATCAACGCCACAGAAAAACATATTTTTATAGTTGTAATGGAGTGTGTCTTGAGCTGCCATGACAGACAGACAGACAGACAGACAGACAGACAGACAGACAGACAGATAGATAGATAGATTGTCATTGTTTTGATTTAGAGACGTAGTGTGCGTTTACATTAATAACCTAATGTCACATTATGCCTCAGAGGGCAGCGAGAAGGTAAACACTATTTTCATTAGAAAGAAACTATAACCATCAATACATACCAAAGTCATATTCTCCCCGTGTCTCCAGATTAGAATTATATGTAATTCTATTCACAGTCATGATAGTATGAAGAATGGGGCCAGGTGTTTGGTGCTTGTTTCCATCCATTCAGTCACAGGATACGATCTCCGTAAAGAGAGATTTGAAACCAGATTGCATCACATGTATGAAGTGAAGAGAAACAGATGCACACCTATCATTACTCTCACACATGCATGCAGGTAGAGATGCAGTATATTACATGCACTATAAAGATTGTTGTGTGTGCCAGAAGGAGCGATGCACCAGCTCATGGGGAAGCTGAGGTGGCAGAAAGAAAAGAAGAAGAATGATTAAAGCCTGAATAAGGAATATGTGGAGAGACGTGGTCAACAGTCGTTGTCTATTCTTCAGCTTGAGCTGCCTGCAGGTGAGATATTAACTGTCAGTTTTAATAACTGTCAACAGAGCACCATGATAGCTAATGCTAACCTCAGGGTACAGGCTTGGCAACACCTTCAGTGGCAATGACTTCTTTTTAGTCACTTTCTCTTTTGTTTGTCTGCTCCTGAAGTACACCAGCACTGTTCCTTTTGTTTCGGTCAAATATGGTTGAATCTCTTTGTGCTTACAGTCTGTAAAGTCAAAAAGTAGCTGTTAACATGTGAATAGAGTAGGAGCTCTGATTAACTGAATTATAAATTTAGACTGCTTAGTGATTGGTTTAATCACTTTTAGCATTGTCCCTTAGACGAACCGAAGGGGGGGCTGTAGCATAACCCCCCCCCTCACATCCAGCACAACAATGATAGGAAGGCTCAGGGCACTCTTGCATTATTGGTAGCCATGCCTCCACTCCACATGTGCATCCTCATTGGATGCCCGAATTTAAAGAATTAGAATTTGAGTTTTTGATAGTCTCTCCTTGAGTGTTCAAGGTTTGGACTCACTACTTAATTTTCATGATTATGAAAGTTAATTTCTTTTTTGTGAAGAAGGACAAGGTGTGACACCCGTGCACATGAAGACAATGAGTTACTGTATTATCTCTCGACACCGCTTGCTTTTCCTGAATGTAGCCAAACACTTACAAAAAATCACACTGTCATAAGCCGCGTGAGAAAAACAAAAACAAACTCCAAATGTGAGAAGCAGAGAAAAAGCTTCTGAGTTTGTCATCCCGGAATGAAAACACATCTTCCACTATTTACAGCTTTGTTTCAGTCAGAGATGGGTCGTTATTCACAACACACTCATATGATGTTCAGCTGCTCAGAGTTCAGATGCATTTTCAGTGCAGTGTTTCGTCTCCGTCCAGACCCAGCTGCAGCCACTGGAACGCTATCTGACTCCTCCGCCATACACGCAAATGTGACATGTAGTTGAACATTATACCACATCCAGGAATGAATTTAAAAGATATATCCCCATGGTAACATCCTCCGTCTCACTCCCCCACCCTCCAGCACATACACATTGACACCCACAAAGAAAAGAATAAAAAGAAGTCAGTGTCAGGGGGGCGGCGTGAAACAAAAGCCTCCTCCCGGTTGTCAGAATCAATATTGGCATGTATGACAAAGACGGAGGGTCTCTAAAGAAAACTGCGAGATTGAATACGGCGCTGGAAATGACAAGTGACAAGCGGGCCGCTGTCTGAGGCTGACAGACGAGCTAACGACCAGAGACCTCCATGACAGATGCTCTCCAACACGTCAAGGAAAGAGAGGACGTTGGGGACCGAGATGACAGCACCCACAACCGCATTAAATCTCCTAAAAAACAAAAGGACCGGCCTCACAGAAAAGGAAACTCTCCACTTGCCCCCTCTGGCTACTACATTTAGAGAGCAAACAGCCCGCTGCCTTCATCACACACACATACAAAGATATATATAATCCTCTGCATTTCTATTTTTATGTCATGCTTTATTGTCACAGTGTGACTTTATGAACAACCTCGACCAAGGCTCATCAATTTCACATAACAGCCTAAAATTCTTGCCTGCATTGTGTGTATACAGCAGTATGTTTGTCTCATTGTACACAACAATTCTCATAACTTCTCATTGAAGTCTGAATTTTTAGAAAATGACGGCTGGTCAAGATAACAGAAATATTGCCCTGATAAGATTTTATTTGGGTTTTCAACTTGAACTGAATCGCAGTAATGTCAAAAATATAAAGCCACCCATCTCTCCCCATACTTCACCCACCACCCAACACCATCCATCCATCCAGCTAAACCATCCATCCATCCATCCATCCATCCATCCATCCATCCAGCTAAACCATCCATCTATCCAGCTAAATAAAAAAACCTCCATCCATCCATCCATCCATCCATCCATCCATCCATCCATCCATCCAGCTAAACCATCCATCCATCCATCCAGCTAAACCATCCATCTATCCAGCTAAATAAAAAAACCTCCATCCATCCATCCATCCATCTGTCCAGCTAAACCATCCATCCATCCATCCATCAATCTATCAAACAAAACAACAATCCATCTATCCATCCATCCATCAATGTATCTATCAATCTATTTAACTAAGCATCCAACCAACCATCAATCCATCCAACTTAACCAGCCATCTTCTCTTCAAACACATGAATTAGAATAAGATGAACTTTTGTTGAAAATCAACAGACAACAGACTAGAAAGGATTTTAGATCTGTATAAACGTTTGTTTGGCAGGATTTTGAACACTTGGAGATGTATCAGTATTCATACAGTGAGCTTTACTGGAAGGTTTCTCTATGAAGCAGTAAAAACGTTGATTTGGTAAATAAAACACTTTATAGAGTTTGCTCACAAAAAAAATTCTGATTGTTTTAATTCATTATGAAGTGGAGATATGAATGATCTCTAATCAAGCTTTATACCCGAGTTTAGCTGAGGTCAAAAATGTCTCAATGTAGGACAAATAAAAATTCACCCATTCTCACAAGCATAAAGGTTTCTATGTTGCTCTATTCTACTTCATACAAACAGAAGATCAGAAATTATTTAAGTACCAACATCACAACGTTTTGACCTTTGACTTCTTCTTCTTACGATTAATTTAGAAAGATTGAATGAGTTTCATATTAAACTTCACTTTATGTTGTAGAGTCTCTATTCAACATAAGATGCAGCTAAGCAGCTTTTGAATTATTAACTACTGGTTCAATCTTTCAAAGCTTTGTCCTTGGACTTAACATCAACTGATTTTTTAAATGAAAGAGACTTTGATTGTTATTTAACTTTTCATGATTTTGATGAAAGAAATAAAGTCAGAGAGAAAAATAAAACAGTTCAACACACTTGAAGCAAATCAAAAAGTCAATGTAGCGCTCTGCGCAGCTGATTGCTTTATTAATCAGAATTTAGTAGTAGTAGGCTTAAATTAATTCACATATTAATATTGAACAGTTGACCAACAGTAATAATTTATTCAGGGCCTCTCAAAGCAAACTTTGCAGTAACAATGGCACACATTCTTTGAGTTGAGGTGCTGTTATTCTTCTAACATATTTTATTTATTATATTGTCTGTTAGCATGTCTTCTTTTCCGTCTTTCTTTCCTTCTTAACTGTGTCATGTTCTTACAATAAAAGAAAACAAAGTTCAATAAAAACATTTGGAAGAAAAAGGCACACATTTGATTTTCATACTTTCCACATCAAATAGTCCTCTTCTGCAAACTGTGCGTGATGTGTGGGGCAACTTTTAATTCCCTGCTCTCGCCCAATTTTTGAACGTATGCGCTGGTAAACCTCTGAAATGAAATGTCTGTGGAGTGGCAATCACATTCAACTTGCTAAAAAAGTCTTTAGCTGCTGAAAAGCTTGATTTCCATCCAATTCCCAATTGGCAGCCCAGCAATTTTATCTGGAGGAGGACTGTTTTATTTGGAGTGGGCATGTTGAAGAAAAACAAGCAGTGCTCTGCTGATAACTTGGCAGATATGTTGATGAATATTAAATATTGAATGAAGAACAACATGTTGACTGTTGATGTTCTCTGGGACTTTGGTTGTGAAAATATATTGTTAAAAACCACAGAGGTTACTTGGAACAAAAACTGTACAAATCAGAAGTGAATTATTCCAAAAAAAAAAAAAAAAAAAAAAAGCTTTTCAAATCAACAGTGATGGTGAGTCCAACATAACTTCTATTCAAAGTGAAGGCTGAGCTTGTTTTTAAGGTTATACATGTTCAAGGAAGCTTTACATCTTTATGAGGTTCTAAGAAACCTAAAGTTCCTCCCTCTCTCTCTCTCTCTCTCTCTCTCTCTCTCTCTCTCTCTCTCTCTCTCTCTCTCTCGGTACGACTTCACAGCTTCAGGCGAGGACGCTAGGGATCGGGCCAGTGCCCTCAAAATGCTGCGTGATGGGCGTATACCGACTGAAGAGTGGGTGTGTTCTGTTTTTTTTCCCTGGATCTCTGCACCCACTCTCAATAGTCAAGTTGTTTTTTTCCGAGATGAATGCACCTGATTGGATAAAAGCATAACTAGTCCGGACTTATTCGTGTAGAATTTGCACACAGCTCAACACAAAATACAGAAACAAAACACCAACACTCACTCTTGCTCTTTTTCTCTCTCTCTTTATTGATCTTTCTATCCCTTTTTCATTTTCCCATTTTCTTTAGTTTTGTAGCTTATTTTAATTTCGTATTCATTTGTTTATTTATTTTTTCTCCCTGCCTCCATTAATGAGACCAAATGTACTGTAAAGACTAGAGGTGCACGGGTCAACCTCTTTTTTTAAGTCTCAGTCCATACCTGTTATATGTACCAATACCGATACTGATCCTGTTTAAACCAAAATTTAAATAGATTGTGTTGTTTTTATTACGTGTTAGGCTACAAAAAGATATAGTTAGAAATGTTAATGTTAGAAGAGAAAAAAAATGAATGCATAAAAATGGATAAAAATTCAAACGATTCCATTAAAATGTACCTGAACTTTGTGATGGCTTCACATACAAACAGGAAGCAGCAACACATTATTTTCAAAATAAATCCCTCAAACTGAAGTGTAAGAATTGTACTATTAATTATATAGAAGGATCTGATCCATCTCGTCTGAACGTCGTCATGGAGACGATTTGTGGGGTCTTCTTACAGCTCAGTCTGACTGTATGTGAAGAGAGACTGTGAGAGTTGAATGTGTCCAACCATCTTTCTTGATCGGCGGCGTCAGTCTGATAGCAGATATGTAAATTACATCAACATGGGATAAATAGATGAGATCACATCCCTCGTAAAATAAATGTGAACGCTGGCCCTTTAAATAGCAGCAGACTGACATGAATACATTACTACAGTACATAACTGTAGAATACATTTTACAGCCTCGCACATCCATCAGTGCATCATGGTGTGTGTGTGTGTTTGTTGAAATGGGGTTAAGGTGATTCTCCATCACTGCAGACTGCAGCGAAAAAGAACATCCCATACATGACACCTAAATATTTCCAGAAATATGGAGCAGCTGGAACACTTCAGTAAATGTTATGCACGGAGTATTTCACAATTTCATAAACTTCTCGCCGGCTGAGTCAGGTGAGGTTGCATTCGAAATGTTTCCCTGGCAATGCAGAGATGGAGGTCAGAGAAATGGCACACATAAAATCACTCAGTATGCTGATTCGCCTGCATCCTCTCCGACAGGGCCTTTAACAACTTTTGTCTCCCCATAAAGAAATTCAATTCCTGGGCAGAGGGGCGCCAGGGGCCCGCAATAATCACGCTTCTTCAAGAGCCCTTAAGCTCATGTTATGATGAAGGCGAACTGTCAAGTGCTTAATAGAAAAACATTTTGTGCTCTCTTTTTGGGAAATGCACCTGTCATTCCACATCGGTTGCATGCATATCCAAGAACAAGCTGGAAACATTATCTGTCACTTTTACTCCCCCTGCACATATCTCTTAAGAGGGGGAGAAATAAAGCCGTGCATTCAATGCTGTGCAGGTCACAGCTCCTCACCAGTATGGAGCCTGTTCTCTCTGCTTCCTAGTCCCCAGAAAACCACTTCAGCCTCTAGGGGGGGAAAAGGAGCTAGGAGTAGAATCCATGATTACAAGACTTAGATTGGCTGCTTAGAAGCTGCGGGGTAACACTCGTGCAGTTTCAAATCACACTAGATGGCTTTTCCAATAGCACACTGCAAAGACAGAGAAGTGAGGAAAGAAAAGAAAGGTTTGATGAAGAGAGGCGGGGAGAACATTTCTGGCATCACACAGGAAGGATTTTCGCTGTGAGCACAGCCAAGTCAACTGTGAATAATATTTGGAATTGCAGGATACACAGAGTTTGGAGAAAAGCCGAAAGCCCTGGAAAAAAAAAAGAAAAAAGCCCTGAACTGTAGGTCCCTGATGAACTTTAAAAAAAAAACACTCTGCGATAGTCAGTGGTGCATTTCAGCCCATAATTAGGGCAAAGCACACTTCTCTAATTAAACAAATTTACCCAGCATTAATTTGAGAGGATCACTACAGCCCTTCCGAGAATCTTCATCAAAAAGTCGTCTGAAATGCCTTCCACTGTTTGCATCCCAAATGATGACAAATGATTTTGCTGCTTTTCACTCATTAGATCGGTGTCTCCGCTGCGTATACATACAGCATTCTTTATAATTAAGCCTCAGGCACGCCATAAATATTGTGGCGTGTGGAGCAGAGCCGAGAGTGGATCTTTATCTCGACTTGGATACACACAATCAGCACAAACAGCAATTAAGAGGGGCAGAGCTGTCATTGTGATATTTCCAAATCTTTGCTGAGGTTGTAATGTGTCTGCCCACACTGTGATTTCTCAGCGTGGCAAACAGTGCAATCACGCTCATTAGTGGAGCTCACCTGTCTACAGAACAAAGCCAGAAAACATTAGGTGATGGAGGACACCATCAGAGAGGAGAGCCAAGAGGTGAGACCCCGCGAGCGACACAAACAAAGAGAGAGGCCTGCAGAGGGCCCGTGGTCAGTGGGAAGATAATTAAATTAACTTCAAATAAAAATCTGCAAATGAATGAAAATGGAGCTGAGTTTTTTAACTGAAGAGTGAAGCGAGGACATTTTAATTGCTCTCACTTCTGGTGATGTGTCACTTTGGCTGGAAAGAGGCAGCAGACCAGCTTCTCTTGCGTGTGATTGGCCAGCTCAACCTGCCAATTGTTTTACTCTTCTGGCAACTCGGCACGGCTCCTGATGAGCATGCAGTCATGGAGTTTCTATGAAATGCTCCAGGGAGGGTGATAATGGTCAGCTGGTCGGCACAGACTTTCCAGCCAATTTGATGTTCTCCAGAGGATGATGTGGAACGAGCTTGACAGTTTTTTGTTTTAAGGAAAAGATCGCAACAGTAATGTATGGATCCTCGAAAATGTGACGCACACATTCATGCCTCCGGAGGAAGACATTTTGGGACTCTGGGGAGATTTTTCCTGCTTTACCAGGAAGATTTCACATCCAGTTTACATCGACTGAATAGATGAGCAGTTCTTTTCCTGAAGATATTCAGTTTCCCGAGTTTGCTCGGGTGAGCTGCGTTTAGCTGTGTGTAAATGTGAAAATGTTTCACTCAGGTTTTTTTCTGCTTAAAGTCGGAGTGAGCGGATGTGTGAACACAGCAGGGAATAATCAGGAAAAGTCACCAGCAGCGAGCGGGACGGGGGTTGAAGACGTGTACCATGTGTGACCAATGAGTGACGGGTGTGATTGTCATGCATAGGTGAATCGGTCATCATATTTTTTTCTTCTGTTTCCCAGCATGCTCTTCTGTTGACACAGTGAACACGTATGGATACATTTGTCTCACTACTACTCTCACACTGTCACACTTTGCTTTTGGAAATCATGAATGCTCGGCCCTTGTTTTAACTTGTACGGCGTGAGCTCTCTGCTCAGGTTGACGATCAGGTCATACAGTGTGTGAGGATTTTCTGCCACGCTTTGTATGCACTCGTACAGTGCACACATTGCTTTCAAAACAAGATGTGTGTTTTCTATTCTGTCGGAGGTCTTCAGTTTGTTCTAGAGGACAGACTGGAGGTCCGAGCGTCTTCCTTCAGGCCCCCTGGGTTTTGCTACTGTAGAATAACCAGAGGAAATCAGGTCTGATCAGAGAGTCGTCCCTGATTTATATTGTGTTTTAATTTATTTTATTTTTTTAAAGAAATCTAATTTTGTCTCAAAGCAAATGTTTTCTCTTTTCTCCCCCACACTGCATTGATTTGTTTAACACCGGATGATTTGTAAAGAAAAAAAACAAAAAACGTTGTACTGTTGATTTAAAAAAAACGTTTTTTTTTATTTCATCTGACACAGAAAAGTGTCAACATCAAAGCAGTTTCTCTCTCTGTTTGAGTAACTCCCACTTAAACTACACTGAGCAGCTGTTTAAAGGAAACCTGTGAACAGCGTGTCAGCCTGTAATTCATTTGTATTTAAAGAGCTTTAAATAAATAGGGACAGAATATTTCATGTCATCTGCCTTTTATGTCCTCACATTTCTCTGTAAAAGTCCTTCTAAAAGGAGCCACATATGATGGGCTGGATATTTGTTATGCAAACCTGCCGCGCGTTGAGGGAAATTCTCCTTATTTGTCATGATGACAAAAGTATTTAATTAGAGATTTTTGGCTGTATTGTCTTAATCAGAAATGTCACGTTTTAATATTTATTCTTCAACAAGGGGAGAAATTTATGAAGCCTGAAGTCAGTGAAGAAATATCTGCTTGGTGTCTCGCTGTTGCCTCACTCAGAAAAAGACGCCAGCGAGCACCATGGGTGGCCCTTTGGTGATTTCTCTCCACAGCTCGTGGGTGACACCCTGACCCAGATCTGTCTTTGGGTGTCTTATCATGCCACACTCTGTCTCGTGTGGTGAGACAGCCTGCAGCTCAGAGAAGCTCAGCTCCCCTGGAGTTAGTGTTTTATTTGCAGAACACGATGTCTGCTATCAGACCATAACGGTAAATGAATGCTCGTCTGCTATTTAAACTTTGAGGGCAGAAGGAAAGAGTAGAAGTGGGTTTTTTTGTCAATGCAGCGGTAAAGACTTTAATGTCATCCATTTAGCTGCTGAGAGGTTCTCTAAGCTGTTCTGCACCTGTGCACCATTTCAAAACATGCAGCCCCCACATCTTAATCACAGGGATTTTATTTCAGATTCACGTTACTTGTTTTGCACCCGGAGGTGAATTGGGTTGCAGGGAGACTCACATATTCTTGATAAAGCACAGACATGAAAAAAGCATAGAACTGCACAGTGCACAGATTCCAACCAAGACGATCTGTATAAGTGATGCACTTCTCAGATCGTCGTTTAAGATTGAGCTGGTGATGCCGGCGTAAACATCCTGGTGCACACGCTCTCTAATAGTCTAAGCTGCTGCTCTCTGATCAGCTGGACCGCCTCACATCTGGTTCAGAGCGGTTAACAAACCATGACGGAACAGAACAAAGATCAAACTGACCCCATAAAACGTGAAATAAAAAAAACTGTCTGTTATTGGGATGTTCATTTTTGTTTTATGCCAGCGTATTAATTACTGGATTACAGACGGACAATATATTGCCATATTGATGTTTTCACTTGGTAGCTAATGTGCTTTATATCTCACTCTCGCTCTCAGACTACAAGCAGCTTTCAGATGGGAACAAGAACACGAACAGGTTCTGCAGTCATATTACGATATCTGTCAAACCAGAATGCATTTACAACGACATTATGTAAGAGGTGCACACCTCAGAGGTTTCTCCAGCACAGGTTTTCCCCAGGTATTACGTCTCAGTGTGTTGGATGTGAGTTTGTGACTTCCTGCATGTGAAGAGGACAAGCAGCGAGTTACGCACACCTGCACTCTCACACCTTTTTAACCCACGACATGGCAGCTCCTTTACTCAAAGTGGCAAATGGAGACGTTTTCTGTGTGCAGGCGTGCGGTGATGGATGGTACCTGCGTAAAGTCTAATTTGTTGATCAGTTCAATCAGAGCTGCAGAGCAAGAGGGGGTTTAATAACTTTTCCATCTGCCACAGACAAACCTGACAGGGGGAAATGTACCATGACACCCGGAGCTCAGCCAGTGGTGACAGCACTGATTTCACACGTTTATCCTCTGATCTGCTGTGCCGTTTGGCACTGGTGCGGCTCCATCTTCTGACTGTTCTTTGATGCTGCATTACTGAGATGATCAAACAAGCACAAGACACCAGCGTACCGTCTGAAGGTGGCCATGGAATACGAGAAAGCAACTCCAAGATTTTCACCGATAGGACCTTTTTTTCCCCCATAAGATACACTTCTAATAACATAATGTAAACACACAAATCATGTTTCTTACAACTCAGGATTGTTTCAAAAAATAATTTTATCATTCAGCAAGACAGAGAAAATGATTCATGCTTTTTTTTGCTCTCACCTTGACTATTGCAACGGCCTGTTCACCTGCCTCATGTAGCCAAACTTCAGACTGTGTAAACCTCTGCAGCCAGACTTCTGACAAAGCACTTTGCACACATCAGTCGTAGCATCTTTGCGTTTCTTTAAAACGTTTCTTCTATCTTGCTTTATAAGGCTCTACATGGCCCGGCAACAAACTCCATCCATGAACTCCTCACTCCTTATTAACAGCCTGAGATCTGCAGGGTGAGGCCTCCGAGCAGATCCACAGTCCAGACTAAGGTCGAAGGGCGATCGAGCTCTCTGTACTGGCTCCTCAGCTTCTGAACAGTGTTCCTGTTGTTGTACCATCTGCTGACACTTTCTCTGTTTTTGAAACCAGATTTAAGACACATTTTTACCTTTTTGCCTGATAACTAAGTGTCTGTTTTACTTATTACAGCTCTGTTGTGCCTTCATGGGATTTAAGCGTATTTTCTCATGCACACTTGCTTTTTTTTTTACTACTTTTCGTATCTTTCTTTTAATTTCTTTTGGGATATGAATGTTTTAATGAGAGAACAAAGTTTTCTCCAGTGGACACACGGTTTAGACTCGAGCAGTAACAACTTCACACTACCTCCCCTTTTCAGCTCTGCTTCAGAACTGTTGTCCTTTGCATCATCACCACACTGAATCACAGCAGCGCTGGTATTCAGTGAATCATATCGCTTATCGCTCATATCACTTATCGCTTGATCATGGTTTAAAAAGCTAAACACAGAGTTAACAAAAGGGGAACTTCAAACTCGTAGCTGGGGGCTTCTGATTCTTTCAATGAACTTTTGCTCAAAGTAAATGTATTTGGGCAGCTTCTTGTCTTTTAACTCAACCAGCAGCACGTTGGTGTGTATCGGCTGTGCAAAGACATGATGGCTTTGAGTTTGAGCTGCAAAGCAACAGACTGATGAACATTAAAAGAGGAAACATTCCTCCTGATTACTAATGCAAAAAAAGATTTGATTAGAGGCAGAGACAGTTTTAATTTAAAAACACGAGCGAGTCTATCCCTGATGGATCTGTGCAGATGTTTTGATGTTAGAAAATATTACGTGTGGTGTAATTTATCAGCTGATCAAAATGTGATTGCTGATATCACAGATCACAGCTCACCGTAAGACTTTCAGATCAATGTGTTGTTTTAAAAAAAAAATTACTTCACAAACCATTTCGCCTCTTTCCTCCTTTAAATCAAGCTCTGGTGTGAAGTTCCCCCACTATATTTTCCTCCTCTTGTTTTAATTAAACATTTACACAGTCCAGACCTCAAAGGTCAAATCCTACAGGGAGCTAGACTGTTTCTAACACACACAGACACACGCACAGACACACGCACACACACCCAATACAGTATCTTTTTTTTATTTCTTATTTTTAGAAGAACAAAACTCATGTTGCTCATGGACAGAAATGATTGTATATTCTGTATCCAGATGGATGATTTCATGCGGAGTGGCCCTCTGGGACTCTTCATTGTTGACTTAAGAAAGTGAGCGTCTGAATGTTTGATGTTCATGGGGAAAGCTGCATCGTGTCACGACAGAAAAGTGAGGATAACTGCATGGATCAGGATTCAAGTGAGACAGCTGAGCAGGGTTTAGTTAATCCTGGAGCAGGCGCTAAAGCTACACACACACAGCCTCACGACCTTTTGACTCACAAACGCTCTGATTGTTTTCTGTCAAGCCGATCGCTGAACTGTAAAATAACTGTGCTTGTACTAGCGATATGATAGTCCCTGAATAAAAAAATATAGACTAATGTTATCGACTGGATTAATCGATCTGACTCTTTCCATAATTATTTGAAAAATGAAGAAAGGTTCTTTGACAATGACTTCATGATTTATTTTTTATTTTTTTTGGGAAACAAACAAACAAACAAAACAAATGAAAACAAACAAACACAACTTTTCCAAATGTTCTGTTCAGGTTATGCTGTACATGCAGACAGATGAAAAATAGCAAAGAAGGAGAGGAAAATAAGTTTTCTCTCATCCTCTTTTGTTTGTTTGTTTGTTTGTCTCCCTGAGAGTCTTTAGTTTAAGATTCTGAGTGTGGAGCAGCTCTCAGTGTTGGGACAATCTTAGTGAACGTGTTTCATGTACAGCAGACGTTAAGAAAACAACGGGCTTCACTGAGGGATACACACCTCGCTCACTACGTAAGGAGCTGCGAGCTGTGTAGTGGAGGATAACTGAAGGCTACATGGGAAATCAAGGTGGTAATTCATATTGATTACAGCGAGGTTCCAGCTGAAGGAGTGAGGGGAATGAGAAGTGTCGGACTCTTTGCTAAAACTTTCTTAACATCGATGTTCATAAAGCATCTCAAAAAGTTTTCAAACTAAGATCTGACAAATAAACTGATTCCCAAATAAAACCAAGGTACAATTCAAAGGACAAAACTTATTGTAGTTATGACCCACAAGTTAGTTAGAATTAGAGCCGACCGATTAATCAGACTGATAACAGTGACCATCTTGTCCTCACTCACACTTTTTCACAAGTGTTTCATAACTTCATTTCGGGATAAATGTAATAAAAGTCTGTATCTACATCTTTCTTTTAAAGGAGCCACAGGTTGGACTCTAACCCGGGCCGCTCGCATGGAGTCTCTGGAGTCTCCGTACATGGCATGCAACCTAACCACTAGGCCATCTGTGCCTCTTTATGTGGTAATTCACAGCAATACAACAATAAAGAAAACAGCAAAAAGTAAGATGACTTCTGATAACTTTTCCCTCTCAGAATCCGTCCCATCATTGATTCATTGAGCCGTTTAGCTTTTTCAGTTTAACATTTCCCATCCATTTCCCATCCTCCCGTTCTTCCTTCACATCGACGTGAATATACAGCCCTGTGGCTCACACATCGTCAGAGCATGTGTGCAGCACGTATTCTGGTTCTTCAGCAGCGTCTCACCTGCTGAGATGTAGTGCTGACTGTTGGAGAAAGTCCATCAAAGAAAGAAGTCATCAGAATATTTCAGACGTGATTTGTTTTAGTTCACATAATGGAAACATTAAAAACAAAAAAGGCACCAAACACTCGACGCCCTCCTCCACCTTGTGTGCCACGGAGCACATCAGGCAGAATCAAACTGGTGACAGTAAAATCCATTTGGAGGACTCGCTCTCTCTTGAGGAGGACATTATATTCACTCCAGTATTTCAACTCCGGGGCATACAGTAGGACTATAAAAGCATGGAAAATGGATGTGGAAGATGTTGCATAGCCCCAGAAATATGTAATGCTGGCTGAATGATACATAAATGAGCGAGTGCTCTGAGTTACAGACTATTAAGGCGCTGTGTGAAGACGGGGACGCTCGGAAGTGGAGCTTCACAGCTGGAAGGGACGTTCAGCGCAGGATGGAGGTACTCCATCACAAATTCATCTCATTTGAAATGTGAGAGGGGAGCAAAAAAACATCCTTTTCTGAAGTGAATTACTCTGTCTGTGATACGGCCTTTCTTCGCCTGCGGGGAAACTCAGATGTGTATCTTCCCTTAAGTCAGAAGGGAGAAGTCTTCTCTCAATTAAATTGTGGCTGGAGCAGCAGGGGAGTCGGCATCAGTCAGGTATAATTAATGTCGAGGTGGAAGGACGTTTGTGATTGGCAGGTAGAGCACTGTAGGGAGCTTGGAGAGCAGATAAATGCACACGCGCACACACACTCCGAGTGTCAAATTAACCTCAGCTGTTAGACACTTTGTTTTGCATATCCAACACCTTTTATCTCCTCCCTGACTGGTCATCCCTTTTCCCTCTGTGAACCTGCAGCTTGATGAAAAGCAAATCAATTGTTTTAGTCTTGGAGCAAAAAAGAAGCGCGCATGCTGCATATAAAAAGTGCATGTGTTAATACTTGAAGGGTATTGTGTTAACTGTCTGAGTTCAGTGCTGAAGCATGCTTACTGTTCAGCCTAGAAATAAAAAAGTCACAATGTGTGTGTCATGTCACCTGTTATGGATTTGTCCAGAGACTTTTTTTTTTTGCCACCTGATGATGTCACATCCTGTTGGTGCTTATATTAGGTCTGCAGCAAGCTCATACAGAGGGTGCATCCCATGTTACTTAATTTACATACATGCATCCTTCACCTGCGTCTTACTCCCTCCCTCCAGAGACACATACAGACGCAAGGAAACTGAAGGTGGAAATATGACTGAAGAGTCACGAGATGTCCTTTCCGCGATAGCTTTACGTTTGTGACTAAAACATCTGATCATCACTCAGCTGCCAGATATCCTTAAACAGCTGTTTGTCTCTGTATAGATGCACACTGTCTGTGTTACCTGGATACACACCTGCACATGAAGGGCAACCTGCAGTCTGTTTCATCTGTGTCTGCTGAAAACCAGGTTGGGAACTTCTGTTAAAGTTTAATCTACTGCAGCAACCAATCAATGAGTGATATTCAAAAAGAGGGCGTGTCTAACTGATCTGGTATGGGAGTGGTGTTATCATGTAAAGTACACTTCCTGTTTTACAGACAGCTTCATAATGACTGTATCTGTATATATATACACACACATATATATATATATATATATATATATATATATATATATATCCCAGAGGACCACATAATTCCTTCATTCCCAAGTTGCCGCACATGCAGTGGTGAACATATGAGGTAAGTAGCATCAAGTCACCTGCTCAGAAAATGTGATTAAAGAATAAATTCATTGTGTTCAAACTCTGCGGATGGTCATATTTCTCCATTAGCTCCGAGCCTGGAAGCAGTTGAAGAATGACGGATGCACCTCCTCCATGTGCTTATGAACTAAATCAGATGTGGTGCTTCATCACGGAGTCAGTTCGACCCAAACTTCCTGAAAGTATAATCAAAATAATGATCTTTTGTCACTCTCAAGAACATGACGGTCCTGCTGTTTCCAGGAGGAAACATTAGGAGAAGGATTGGAAATTAAAAAGGATCCTGTTGGCACAGGTTAACGTCTACTTTTATTTGAAAACACATCTTAAATAACGTCATCAGTGAAAACAGCTGAGGAGTGGTTACTATGGTTACTGGAGGGACAGTTTTAGCATGCAGGGGGTCAGCACTCCCTGCGAATCATTATTCAGTGGTTAGTATTCATAAGACTTTGTTGTCCTTCAGACCCACCTCACACTGCATCTCACGTATTTGCATCTCAGCGGCTGGGTGAAAAAGGTACATCTTCTCTTCTGCTGCCAATGTTTATTTTAACGAGTGCTTGTCTCTGAAGAGTAAGTCCACAGAAACAGATGATTGGAACCAAGAAAAGGGATTTCACTGGAAAGCTTTCATCAGCATTACACGAAAGAGGAAATAATGAAGACAAATGCTACAAAGAAACAATGCCCTTTTTGTCCTCCATCTTTCTCAAGAGTAACAAACCATATCATGTGCTCGACACAGAAGGGGTCCAATCTCCAGCTATGCCACACCAACGCATTGTAGCTTGTGGCCTCCAGAGTCATTAGAAAACACACAACATGCAGCATGCAGTAGGCGCGAGGGAAGTTGTCGTGCCATTCTAGCTAACAGCTACCCCACTAATAAATTCAACAAAGTAGAAAAATGCGACACAGTAAACAAAACCAACGATGGAGACATCCAGCAGGTCATCGACTCTGTCACAGGCATGAGGCTCTTTATTACTAAAATGCAATCCAGCTTTGTTTCAGAGAAGGCTGTGTGCCGCGAGGAGAAACACAGACGAATAAACAATCGACACGCCGGGATTGTGTTTACACGGGAAGTGACAATTCTTTCGACCAATCAACGCAGTGCAGTGTTTAGCTCCACCTTTTAGGGTTGGCTCGATATTCTTGGCACCCCAACAGAAGGGTCCCAAAATGTAGGACGGTACGGGTCGGTTATTTGGGGATCTTTTCTGGCTTTAGTCGATTTAAACGCGTGCCGAGACGAACCGAACTGAGCCGCTTGGTGGAAACGGGGCTTTAGTCTCAAGCTGGAGCTGGACAGGGAACTCTTTGATCTGAGAGAACTAAAACCAATTTAATAATGTCAGGAGACAGAGGACAAAAAGTCCTATCAAAGACAGACCAATTGACTTCTTTTCAGCATCAGGCTGATGTCTGTACTCGTGCTGCAAAGACATACTGGCTTCTTGAAGGAGAACCCTTCTACTGGCAAAAGGACATGAAAGCAAGCGACTGCGGTACTCTGTGCTAAAGATGTTGTACTATTATGTTGACTGTATAACTGCTGTTACGTCCTGCTTGGACAGGTTTTTGTTTTGGTGTTTTTTTCTCACCATGTCTGTGTTTGCAGGTTTGCCACAACCTCCGACTCTACACTGACACACACCTGAGAGCTCCTCCCCTCCTGCAGCTGATCGTCTAATAAACCTCAAATTCAAACCCGTGCTCTCATTCTGCTGGCTACGAGTGGATGTTGTTTTTTGTATGTTGTGTGTTTCCAGTGTGTTAAGAGCAGACTCATTTAATATCTGTAACCAACAAAGTTGAAAGCGTATGGGATTCTCTGCCATTTCTCTAACCATTTTCTCCTGTTGTGTAGTAAGACAGGCATTTTAGTATCCTATTTTATTTCAGAGTGGAGCTTTTGCTTTACTTATTTGGCCTGGGGAGAACCCTGAAGTTTATTGCTTCCAGTTTGGTGGGTTTTTTTCTTTCTTTTTTTTAAGGTGTTTTTATTTGGTTTAGTTTGAATATTCTGTTTATTGAAAAGAAAAAAATCTGTGTTAATATTTATCATAACAGTTGTTTTCTTTCACTTATTGTTATTTCACATATTTATATCACACTTTAGTTCCCCGAGAACAATATAACTACTTCTATTTTAACTTTGAAAAGTTATTGTTGCTTTAATAGAAGCAGAAGTGTAATCTCCCTCTGTTTAGTAGTGTTTTGTAGTCAAGATGAAAAAGCTCCTGCTGGTGTCTGGGGCATGACAACCCTGATGCCATCTTTCTACTTCGAACACAACAGTTAAATGGCAGCGCAATGAAGCTAACAGTAAAGGACATCATTGATGATGTGTATCGTAACAGCAAACACCCCGAGTAACAAGGATGTTAAATGTTTGTGTCCCAACATGTGATGTCCATGTTTCAACGTCACCCCGGTCAGACCTTACTAATCAAAGTCAGAAGAGCAGCTGACAGGAGAACTTCAGGGACAACACAATGTTTCCTGAGAAACTATTCCAAGGGATTATTGGTGCAAAAGATAAAGGATGGAGGACAGAGACCCTTGACTCACTGAGATCCAAAGATCTCTGGTTGATGAGGAGTTTCTTGTCGGGCATATTTCCAAAGTAATATATCTGCTTAAAGAGAGAGGAAGGAAGTGAAAACGTGGCTCGTGTTTTGTCTGTGTTTTATGGAAGGAAAGAGCAGCAGCTTGGAATTAAGATTTAATTAAATTAATATTTGGGTCAAAATCTTTGACTGTTCTCTCTCTCTCTGTCACATACACACACACCCACCCACACACACACACGCACACACACACACACACGCACACACATGGCTGTGTCTCTCATTTTCAGACTAATCTATTTTTGTCATGGCTGGCCGGTTGAGACTCAACTTTTCTCATCAACTCTTACATGGCGCTTGGCTTCCAGACAGACAGCGTGAGGACGAGGGTGCTGGAATTGAGCTTGTGTATGTGTGTGTGTGTGTGTGTGTGTGTGTGTGTGTGTGTGTGCGAGGCTTTACCAGTGCCTGAAGAGAGGAAGCATGTGGACTGCACATCAAATCCAGACATGAAGACGTACACAGGTCTGAAATTATCTTTAAACTGTGAACTAATATAAGTTTATTCAGAAATCAAAAAGAAAATGTTTCATAAGATCAATCTGTGTTTAAGGTCATCTACTCAAACTTCCAGTTTACTGCATCCTGTTTAATACTGCTGGCTCTGCTTCAAGTGACTTTGATAGTGAAGTCAGCCAGGCCTTTTTGTTCACTCTGCATTTATTGCACAGAGTAAGAATACATCATGAATGACAAACATAACAAGAGCGACGAAACACAATTCAACAACCAATCACAAGGGAGCTGAAGAAGAAAAAAGACAAAGACTATATATAAAAGACGAAGAAGAAAAAATAAATAAATATATATATATATATATATATATATATATATATATATATATAACTTAATTAAACAAAACAGAAAATCAAATCTACAAATGACAGGGGAGCAAAAAAAGAAAACACTAGTTCACAGAGTGGTGTGAATACAAAGCAACAACTTTTTTAGATGTTCCACATAAGAAATAAAAGGTATCAAAGTTCCCCACACTATATATCTTGTTAACATGGACACAAATAATGGCAATAAAAGTCTGACTGAAATAAAATTGATTCATTCAAAAAACAAGTTAATCTGAAGAGACTGATCAAATGAAACTGCAGATGTCACAGATGCGAAAGAGGAGAATGAAATCTCTGCCGCACAGCGAGGAGGAGCAACATCTGGCGTGACGTGCAGCCTCAGCCATGTTTGTTTGATATTTGTTTTCATCCTGACTTCACACGTAAACATAAATTAGCCTTTGCAGATAACCATCTAACGCCTCAGAGACGTATCTCTGTGGATTTTATAGATTCAGTAAACTTCCATCCCAAGTAGCACAAGGTACAGATGTGTTTAAATCCCTGACTTCTTTTTCCCTCATGTGAGCGGAGGAGGAAGGATGTTAGATTTTGCGATGTCCTCCTAAAGGCCGCCTGTTTCAGTTAGCTCAGCTCCAAAAGCTGGTCTGGGATTTTTGTCTGATTTGTTTCATTTCCTCCACAAAAACTTGCGCGTGTGATCAAAGTGCAGAGGTTCATTACAGCTGCATCAGAAACAGAGGTGTGCCTCACTGCAGAGAAATCAAAGATGGGTGTTCTTGTGGAGACGGCTCTGACTGTTTTGTGTTTATTTAGAGCGAAACTAACCAACAGTGTGTTTGTTCTGGTCCACAGCGACTTGCTCCTGGTTCTCAGCCTGCTGTAATCAGGACAGTGACAGGTGGTGGCAGCCTGCAGAGGCACAGAGGAGGCGACAACAAAGGGACATTTGATAAAATAAAACCAGTGCGCTGATACTCCTCCTTTACCTGGAATACAGAGAGGCAGGCAGTGAACTGGAGTGTATGAAGGTGTATGCACGTGACGTGTGAGGAATTTTACTGATGAAGTTGTGGGCCTTTTAAATGGAGTTTCTACTGTTTTCATGTGAATCTTCTTCACGGCCCCCTCCCCACAGAGTGTGCTCAATGTAACTTCAATGTTCTCCTTGTTTGTCCCAAGATGCAGAGTGAAATAGAAAGAAAGCAGTGGCTCTCTGCAACAGATGATTGAAAACAGTTTGCTAATAGCAATGATTTTAAAGTAAGAACAAAGTGTCGGTTCAATCAGGAGAGACAAGTGATCTTAAGAAAATGATTTAGTACAGTGATAACATTAAAATGTGACTTGACAGAAAGTCTTTGGCGCTTGGACTCTACGGGGTGGATGATGAGTTTGGAGAATGAAGTTCTCAGCGTCATTAGGATTAATCCCCCCCTGGAGTCCGGACCCTGGTGGTGGTGAAGCTGAGGACTTGATGAGACCGAGTGAGATGAAGAATTGATGGATGATTCTGCTGCTGAAGATGGCGGGGATGGGGAGGTGGAGGGGTGCACGAACACCAGCACGAAGGAACAACGGTAGAGACAGAATCATATTTAAAAGGGCAGCAGGACGATGGCTGAAAATGAGGGAGGAACGCCATTGGTCAGATAAGGTCCGCTGACCGGACGCTAATTAACCCAAAGACAGCCCAGACTGACAGCGGAAATGTGATCGCGTGAGATAGGGTGAATCAGAAAGACCTGAATCTCGGGTCACTTATAGTCTTCCTTACTGAACTTACGCAAGAGCTTCATTTATACGTATTGTCAAAACGCCAACCTCTGCTCTTGAAGAATGAAGCCAGTGCTGAAGTGCAAAATCGTGCAGTTTGTTGAGTCTCTTGAGGCTGGCTGCAGGAACACCTGAGGTCACACATTAACATGTTTACAGCCTGGTACAAAAAAAATGAAATAAGTCAGATTAGTTATTGTCATCACTGGTAGATGCAGACTGTACGGCTCTATTTTGTTTTCATTAATGATACGTGTTATCCACAGTAGCTGTTTAATCAGGAGGCTCCAGCTCTCAGTCTGTCGTTAGCTTGACAGAATTTCCAGCATGGCGGCTGCTGCTGATGAGACTGGAGCTCCCTGCAGGAAAAGATGGCCGACGTGACTCAGGCTTCGTCTGTTAATATTTACAGTTTATGTTGCTGTCTCAAAGTTGCAATTTGAGTGACGCCCCTTCAGCCCGGTCTGTAGGTTTAAAAAATAAAACTATTTAGTAAAACTATTTCAGAGTGTTGCAGAGAGAAGCTCCTGTTTAAAGACAGAAATACAGAGATGCTTCCTTAAACTAGTCAACCTCAGTTTGAGTCATGCCAGATGAAGGCATCGCCTTGCCAGTTGGTGGTTTGAGAACATTGACATCATTTGTTTCAACAGCCAATCAGCTAAAAGCAGAGTCAGCCGGTCAGGACAGACACAAACCTCCAGCTGATGTGTTTGAGGAAAAAAAAACTGCAATGAGTTCATGATACTTGGATACGTTACGTCATGGACAAACATTTTCTTTCTCAGTTCTTTTTCTCCTGGTTGTATTGACTAACGTGGATAACGTGGAGTTCATATTCATCAGGGGTCGCTACTGGCCTCAACATCATCTTTGTTTTGAATCTGAGCCTGCTGGCGGTGTGGTCTACGTACTGTGCCTTTAAACCCAGAGCAGAGGCTGAAAATGTGCAACGCTTGCATTGACAGTAGGAAACCTCCCGAAGGAGACCCCATCCCACTGCAATCACTCGCTGATGAGAATCCGATGCATTAGCTGATGAGAATCACGATGCATTACTCCATACAAAGGTTTGTTTTTACAGTGAAGAGGAGTGATCCGTCTGGACTGAACAAAAGAAGGCTGCTAAATGACCGTGTGGTGTTTGTCCTGCCTTATCTGTGGGGAGAGACACTCGAGGTACATGTTGCCTTTGTAGCTTAGTTTAGCAGATTATTTAAACCACAATGGTGATGAACGCAGTGAGTATTTGCCTATTTTTATAAATGCATAATAAGTTGATAATAATTGCTTTTTTTTTTTTTTTTTTTGCCGTTTTGAAAAAAAAAAAGAAGTTTTTCTAGAGTACTGGTTAGCAGTTCCAGTACCAGTGACCTTTTCATTCTAATAACACAGAGCTGCAGGTCCTCCCCTCATACGTCTTTGGAGTGTATTCTAATTATGTTTATCTGTGCTTCGTGAAGCAGAAACACATTTTCGTTTCTTGCAGGTCTTTCTACTCCACCACTTCTGGACTTGCTGCTGGGATGCTTTGAAAACTCACTCAGTGGGATAGATATGTACACATTCACACACAGTCTGACCTGAGATCTGTTCCCTGAGGGTACCTGCTGACTTTACATTCATCTTCATAACGACTGTGTCATTACCTCCGCATGCTGGGTGAGTCTCGCTGTCCTCCACCAGCAGACCTCCCGCTCTGCTTCAACAAAAGACTCGCCAAACCCGTCTCCCAGCGGCGTGCAAGCCATCTGGCGTACTCGGACAAAACCCGGTGGGTCGCTGCGCTGATGGGCCTTTGGAATGTCAGGAACCTGTGAAGATTCTGAACGCCCATCCGGTCCTGTCTGTCTCATTATTGTCGCTCCATGTGTCCCCGTCATTCAAGGTTCACATCGGATGCTGCATGTGTGTGGATCTGATGGCAAATACCAGCCAAGTTAATTAAACCTAAATATTCTCCGCTCATTGGTACTGTGTTACGGATGTTACAGCTGTCAAAAAAAAAAAAAAAAAAAAACCCCCATCTAATTTCAATATCAGATTTGACTGGGATTGCATTTGACCCTGAAGAGTCCAAAATAACTACATTTAACATAGAGCTATATTTGGACTTAGCTGAAATGACGCAGGAAGGGAGGGGCGGGGGAAGTGTGGAGACAGGAGCGGGGAGAGCTGAAGGAGAAAGGAGGTGTGTCTGAAGAGAGCGTTTGTTCAGGTCTGAAAATCTGCTGAAAGCCACACGCAGGCCTTTAAACAGAGGAGCTGTGTGTGTGCTTAAAGACACACATCTCTGCAACAAACCTTTTTTGTTTTTTCAGTAGGTGTGAGTTAACCTTTGTGCTGTCTCCTCTTGCTGCTGAATGTAAGGATTCATACATGAAAGGCATCAGCAGCATTGTCCTTTGAGTCGTGTCCTGGATGTTAACAAGCTCCCAACATCCAGAATGGTCACTTGTGCTGCCATGTGGAGTTTCAGACAGTGGATCTTATTTTGCGCCTTCTACCAAGTCATAATGAAAACATGATCTTAATAAAGAACCTCACCTGACTAGTACTTTGCATGTAAACATAGACTGAAGGAAAAACAACACACTACATAAATGAAAAGTCAGCATATTTAAAAAGCTGCAGTTACTATTATTCTTCAGGGCTGTAGGGAGTGTTGGAACAGGGCATGAATATATATATATATATATCTCTTTTTTATTTCTCATTTTAAATTAAACAAAAATTCTTATAATCAATTTATTTTCATCCTGTCTCTAAAGTAGAAAACACTACTTTAATTTCCTCCATTTAAAAATGGGAAAATCTAATAAGCCAAAACTATTGCCATTCACTTATTACATTTCAAATAAAGACTTTGAGAATAAACATTGTTGACAGTCGCTGACAGACTGAGCCCGGCACAGTCTGCAGCTCTGCGGCAGCTCGAAGGTTTCATAACAGCAGCAATACTTTACACTGCAAACGAAACAATAACACAAGCTCCGATCAGTCGAGGTTTCAGCTCCATATGAAACATGGATCTGACTTCATGTCATGAATGATTAAATAAAACACATGATGTTAAGCTGCAGGTCCTGTCCCGTGGGAGAAATGTACACGTGTTTATACTTTTGCTGAGCTGAAGTTCAATGAAGTGCAGGAGAGAGAAAGTCAGTGTAGCATGTTTCTGATTTAATGACTGTTGAGCTTTAACAGCTCATTGAACACGTGAACAGTTGTGAGCACGATCGCTCCAGGATGGATATAAACACAGTGACGTCAACGATTTAAAAGATAAACTGCTGTAATGTAGTACCTGAAATTTGTCTTGGTCTCAAGACCACTTTTTAAAGGTCCCGTCTCAGAATTGTAAGCATTTATACTTACTGTCTCAGACTGGGCAGATTCTGGATTTTGAATCAAGACCAGCCAAGACCACCGACTTTGATTTTGATCTCATGGTTTCGACTGCAACCTTCCCAGTGGTGTGGTCTAAATAGATGACATGCTGCACACTGTATGATGACTTTTCAATTTAAAGATTTATCTTTTGGGGGCTTTTTTTGTCTTTTTGTAGAGACAGGACAATGAATAGAGATGGAAATCAGGGAGCAGGAGAGAGTAGGGATTGAGATGCAGGAAAGGAGCCACAGGTCAGATTCGAACCTTGGTCATCCACATGGATGGACAGCAGCCACCAGCTTCCCAGATGCTCACTTTCCATTGATATTTATGATATTGGTCTTGGCTCTGTCTTGTTCTTCTCTGGTTTCCATTAGTGTGGTCTTGACTACAACACTAGAGAGAAGCCCTTTAATGTGCCATTTTCAAGATATACAGTATAAATATATATTAGGTTGGCAGGCAGGCAGGCCTGCATCAGGTCAGAGTCTTGGCCAATGATTATGATTCATCTGTAAAGCTGAACCATCAATTTATGAGAGTATTTTATTATCTTCATCATAACTAGATATTATTTAACGTTCTATCATTTCAGACCAGGAGTCCTAAAAGGTGATTCCTGTGCGAAACAGAAAGAATCAAAGGTACTAGATGTGAATAAAAGTGGAATGATCCAGAGCCAATAACATCAGAAAGTTGACTGTTTTATAAGTATGACTTGTCATGTTCTCTGTGTTGTTGTCTGAATGCGGACAGAGACCCAACAGTCCTCCTGTCTTGTAAACAAAGCACGCTTCATAACACTGTAAAGACAAGCACGTGTTGTGTTACGATGTAATGTCCCAGAGGTAAGCAGGCTCAGGATAGTTAGTCCTGGAGCAGCGTGCGGGTCAGTGGGGGAATGAGGGGTGTGTGAGTGCGCCCTATGAAACCCCCATTAAGTCATAAAGCCTCTTATGCAAAGGTCGATGTGATGTCATCATTCATGGATTAAATCTGTGCTTTTGGTCATCCCTGTTCAATTCAAGCATTGGAGAAAACCCAGAGGAAACACGTCTTTTCTACGTGAGATCACTGTCTTCTGTTAGGATCAGAGCTCAATCGCCCGCTCAGATAATCATCAATAATAAACCTCATATACAGAAGTGTTAGTTCTGCTGTCAGAGATTGTTATACTGACAATCATGTGGTTGCAGAGAAACAGAGGAAACATGATCGTGGATTACAGAGTCAAAGAGCAGCAGAAAATATCAAAACCCAAATATTACCAAGGAGAGAGCAGCAGGCAGTGTGCACGCTGCACGCTCTGCCAGCAGCACGCTTTGGTTTAATGCACAAGGTGATTTGGTTTAATGCATAAAGGTCTGCACGTAAACAGAGCTCACAGAGTACGGCTGCAGTTCAGCTGTGAAAAACAGATCCTAACGTGCGTGGGTGGGATTCCCCATGGAGTATAAATGTGCATACAGAGCTGAATTGTATTAGTGATGTTTTGAACTTTTCGCCGCAGTCAACATGTTGCGTTTCATCGATTAATGGTACAAGTTGGCGTCGTGTGACACGCAGAGTTTGGACTGCTACCAGGAGGCGAATAAAATCAAAAGTTCTGTTAAATAGTTGGAGCTCGGGCTCATCCTGTTTTATTCTCAAGATCTGAGTGGATATACTCGGAGCCCTGAAGTACTGAAAGTGATTCATGAGATTGTGAATGATCCTGCTGCCCTGAAGGGGAAATTAATATTCATAAATACTTAATGATGTAACTGCTGTCATACCAAATGTTCAATCTTAAGGGAGAACTTTTCCGATCTCCAGCCAGCTTTTTATCATTAAAATGTGGGCAGTATTTGCAAATGAACGATGGGTAACTTCCCTCCATTGCCTGCACCCCCCCCCCCCCCCCCCCCCATGTCAAACTCGCTTTCACCTTTTGCTGGATGTTGTTGTCATTTCTTTCCCTGCAGGATAGTTTTGTGTTGTACTTGAAGTTGAAGTTGTGCATCCACTTCATTGTTTATAAGTAAAACTAAATCACACAAACGTGACTCTAAAGCCACGTAAACTTTAGTCTCTGGCTTTAGCTTTGAAGACTGACCTGTCATCCTGTGTGGCAGACTAAAGCAAATAAGATCAGCATGTTAAAGGGATAGTTCAGGTTTTTAAAAGTGAGCTTGTATGAGGTACCAGTCCATATTAAAGCCACAGGAGATGCCGGTCAGCATGGCCCCTTTATTGACAGTGCCTGCACAGCAGCTTGGCTGTACATCGTATTAGACGGGGGCTAGTAACCAGATAAGTGATTAAACAAAGTGGCTTGCTGTCAGAAAGTAAAGCGTTGAGCATATTGTATACAAAGTGTATACCCTGACATTTTTTTTAAGGTCATTTTCTTTACTGATTTAAGGGACGTGGTAAAAATGGCTCCCTCTGCAACAACCTGCAGAGAGAGCCCATCAGTTTCTTTTCCAGCACTCCAAACCAGTTTCTCCTGAAGATGTGCCGAGCTGACTGCCATCTCCTGTGGCTGCTAAGGACATGTACCTCATACGACCAGACTTCAAACAACACAATCTCCTCCTTAATTAAAGACACAGAAAGACAAACAGTGAGCACACATGCAGAAAGGAAGAGGAGAATGATGAATGTTTAAAGAACTTCCTCTGGGCTCACAACATTCAGACACCTCGACTCTTTCTTCACCTGATCACTCCCACTGTTTGCAACACTATAGTTTGTTTTCTTTCATGTGTGCATGTCTTCAGATTACATCATTGGATCATCACTTCAGATTCAAAGTGACAGTAATTGAAACAATTGGATTAGACGTCCCTGATGTTTGTGACTTCTTACAAGTCCTGATGTCATCCTGTTTGATCCCTCACATTGCCACAACACACAACCATCCGACTAATCACCAGTCTGCAGGGAGTCAACCTCATATGTTTACACTCTGAGTACATGAAACACACGTAACGTCTGTGGAAAATCATACAATCAGATGATGGTGCGTAAATGCCATTCTGCCTGAATGAAAATATCAAGACTCAAGTGTGGTAACGCAATAATTATCAACTCCAATTTCCTTGTTCTAAAACATTACAGTCTTTTTAGTAGACCGAATAACAAACTGCCTATTTAGCATTATTTACAGTCTTTAGTAACAACCCCACTTGTTGGATCAAACATATAAATCAGATCAAGGAGGGACTGAAGAAAGAAAAAGTGATTATTTGACATGTTTGGAAAAAGAGAACTGTGCCCTGCAGGGTGTGGTGCGGAGTGGACTTCAGAGGAGCTTGAGTTGGAGACTGTTGAGACGATAAAGTGGAGGTGACTGGGCTGGATGAGGCTTGTAGCGATCGGTGAGAAACGAGTTCATTGACAACAAAAGAGAGAAGAACTGATCAGCACAGGTTTGGAAATGAACCTGTTTTACCTTTCACAATGACTGGTGGGCTCTTAAATCTCTCTGTTTTTTTCAGATGGATTGCAGGACCTTCTGACTCGGCTCACAAAGTCAGAGTGGAGAGCCCGTCAAGCAGGAGACCAGGGTCATTCTCTGTATCTAATCCCTCTGTTGTGTAATAGTAATAATAATACATTTGTGTTATATAGTGCTTTTCTTAGTACTTAAATATTCTTTGACAATGAAAATCAAACTAACAACAACCAATCAACAAAAAAAGTGATCAATATGAGGGGGAAGGCTTGGACTTATTTATTGTAGGCAGTGTTGAAGAGGTGAGTTTTTAGAGATTTCTTGAAGGAGGTGAGTGTGTAAGAGCCTCAAGTGTTTTTCAGGAGGGAGTTCCAGAGGGTGGGGGCAGCAATGGAGAAGGCCCTGTGCCTCCAGGACCGATTGTTTGTTCTGCAGGTGGAGAGAGGGGACAGGAGGTTGGAGGGTGCGGGTGTGCCGGAGGAGGAGTTCAGACAGGTAGGGGGAAGCAGCTTATGGAGGGCTTTGTAGGTGAGGATGAGGAGTTTGAAGTGGATGCTTTTATTTACCTGCCACCACAGGCTGTAGGTTGACCAAATTCACTTGCCACTGCATCACCGAAGGTCGCTGATTGGTTGTAAATCTGCACGAATAATGAGCTGCCCAGCTTCATAAAGGGGTGAGTCAGTTTTGTTCCCCTCTAGTTGGTTGATCGTTGCAGCAGCCAGTACAGGTTGATCCAATCTCGAGGACCCAAACATTCACAGAACATGTCATAAGAAAGATGTTAGGAGCACACATAGAGGAGTGGGCGTGGCTTTGATAGATTTGAGTTCATTGAATTTAATTAAAAATAAAAGTCGCTAAAACCCTGCGGTCTCCAGGCATGCAAGTGTTAGAGTCACGACCCACCACATGAAGAAGTGTCGATGTGTTCTTAGAGTAGAGACCTGTTCCCCTTCTCTCTCACGGCTACATTTATTGGCACTTCAGAGTAGCCATATCGACATCAAGCAGCACACACAATTGACTCGGAGCTAAGGAGCAGCAATGCAGCAAAGAACACAAAACAGAGCCCAAGTTAAACACAGAGGAGAGAGGGAAGACAGGAAATCCATCAAGAGAAGAGTTAAAGAATCAATGAGTAAAACACACACTTAAAGTGGTCATTAATTAAACCAGCTGTGATTCTCACACAAAGACCTGAGTTTATTCTAACTTCCTGGTCCTGTTTAACCAGCTGCACATGAACAGATGTGGTCAGTAAAGAGATGGCTCCTGGATAAGACAGGTGCTGAATACTGTGGATCAATAATTAAGAAGAACAGGGCATGAAAAAGGTTACGCAACTTAACTGTTTTAACCTTTATAATCCCAGGTTGTATTGCACTTCTGTTGATAATTTGCATTTTGTAAGATAACCATGAACACAGGATAAATCTGTGGACTTCAGGGCTTTTTAATCAGTGTACATGTCCTAATATTAAAGGCACAGAATGTACATTTGGCCACCAGGGGGCTCTCAATCAAAACAATGATATTGAGGCTAAAGGGCAATCATGGGAGTGATTCTCTCTGCTTCTCCACCCCACCCCAGATTAAAATTAACAATTTGAGTTGACCGTAGTCAAGATGAATTGGAAAAAGGTAGAAGGAAGGAAGAATATATGTTTACAGACAAGTTAATGTATAATCTACATGACTCTTTTATCACAGCAGCACATACAGGAACAGGATGACAACTTTCAGGAGCAGCTCACGCTTCCTTGTTCAGCAGTCTTTGAGGTAACATTCATCTTTTGTCCAGATCCACTGTCTCCAGTCCACGACCCCGTCCCAGATACTTGCGAGATAGTGGATAAATGGATGGATGGAACCACCCAACTAGAAAACCCGTGGACTCTTTCATTACTCCTTGACGAAAAAAAGCAACAGTTTGAAAAACTTGAGTTATAAGACAGTTCAACTTCTTCCTCCTCTGTTAGGATGCTGAATCTTTAGTGATTTTCAGCCTGGGTGGTAAAAGCTTCCCTCTATCCAGACCTATGGGAAGAGTCATTAACATTTACACATCATTAACCCATCATCAAAGTGGTGTATGAATAACAGCAACATCGCAAGCCATTATCATACATCAAGCACGGCACACAGCTTGAAGTATCTCTGCTGCGGAGGGAAACATCTCCATTAACACCTACAGAAGCCTGAAACCCGAGGACAGAGGTTAGAGAAAACGATGGTGTCTGGTGTCTTTTGTCTGCTTCATGCCAGTTCTATTATCCAGGCCTGAAAAATGACTGTGGCCCTGAGGGAGATCCTCAAGAAGAACCCAGGCAGCGTGCGAGAGACTCTGCAGGGAGTGCGAACTACATCCCCGAGGCACAGTAAACACAAGATCATCAGCATTCAGGAGTCACATAATAACTGCAAATGATCGCATAAGCCAGATGAGATATAGGATTATGGAGAGGAAGGGGAGGTTATCAGGGCCGTGCACCAACGTCTGAGCAATAACAATTAATTATTTAAATGCAGAAGAGAACAACAAAGCTTAACACAACACTGCAGATCCTGATCCTTTGTTAATGGAGAATTTCAGGACAAGTCTCATAACTGCAAATGAGTCCGTAAAACACTTTAATGTAAACAAATGAATGGACTGACTGTGATTATGTAGATAAATAAAGGGAATTAAAAGCTCCTTCTATTACAGTGCAAATGGTATCCTGTCTGCATGCTGCTGAATTAAAGTTCACTGCTATTACATTTAATATACTGAAGATAAAAATACTCTGAAACAATCCAAAATATAGTCAAATCAAATCATGCAATACATGTAATTATTAAGCACTTTATGCATGATTTTTTTTTTAAATCCACCTCGGTAGCTCCAGTGAGTTTTTGCAGCAGCTGAGAGCTGAACTGTAAAATAAGACAAACCCTGTCAGAGACCAACTGCTGCTGACAAATACGGCTGTGGAAAATAAACACTCTCAAATTCATTCATTTATTTCAGGTTTGTCTTGACTTTTTTTTCATGCCTTTGGTTGCTAGTTTATGTTTGTATGTGAGTGTTTTTACATGTGGTTGGTGCATGCTCATTTTACAAAGATGTTTTGGTTTAACGTGAGCTCTTGAATCCACTTCTTTCTTTATTATATTATTTGTATTTATTTTTTATTTTGTTTATTATTTTAAATGAGTTTGTGTTTGTTTATCTTTTGTAAAACACATTGGGTTTACGTTTATATGAAATGTGCTATATGAATAAAATTGAATTGAATTGACTTAATAAAGCCTCTGTGCCTCCTTTCTCCAACCTGACTACTGCAACCTCGTAGAGCTCTAACTGAATACATGCAGGTGCCATATTACAACGCAAACAGATTATGCGGCTGTAACTACTGAGAGTATTTGTAGCTCACGGACCAGGAAGTGGAAAGGATGGTGCTTTACTTCTCTCTTCGCTGACATTGATTCTGCCCACTACTCCTCTCCCACTCCTGATGAAAACGAATGTAGGAAACCGACCTGAGGAAGAGAATATGTTTACCGACGAGCTAATCTAACCGAGTATAATTTACATTTACATGACGTTTTTTTAATCACAGCAGTTCATACAGCAACAGCGCGGCATCTTTCAGGAGCAGGTCCTGCTTCCTTATGCAACGGGGTTTAATGTTATAGCTGATGTTGCCACGGCAACACTAAACATTGTGTCTGTCATGGCGGCTGCTGCGGCAATCCTGTTAGAATTTTAAAAAGGAAGTATTAACTTGCATTGATGACTGTTGGAAATATTTGAGGGACAGTAAGCACTCAATTAAAAATGTTTTGTTAATTTAGATATTATATCTCTTCTTAGTCAGGAAAAAAAAGCATCATTAATGAATATATATGATAGTGTTGAACAATAATCATTAAATTCTTACCCCAGTTGTAATAACTAAAAGTAATTATTTACACACCACATTTAAAACAGCACTCGGCTCCAATGTGTGTATGACGTAAACAGCTCCACGCCACAGAAGGTTACAGAACACGCAACTCAATGATTGGATATTCAAAATTGTTGCCAACACTTTTATGAATCAATTTTTATCAATTTGTTGTTGCAGTCCAAAGTCATTAACTGTGACGAATCAGAGACCTTAAAAATACAATTTTCAATCAATAAAACAAAGATGAATATGTTTAAGAAAATACTGCTTTTGGGTCAATATATACAACAAAAAAAATTAAAATAAAACTTTTACATGAGTAACTGAACACTCACTGACCTTTGACTCGATACACTTGTGGTGGTTTAGATCTAGGATTGCTGTTCAGCTTCATATTTGCTGTGTGACAGTTCTTTCATCTTCAGTAATAAACTGAATCATACAAATCTAAGTGTGAGGCATACTGCCCAGGACTCTATTATCCTCTCAGGAAAATGACGCTCAGGGAACAAAAAAAAAAAGAAATCCTCCCAGCAATAAGTCACCATTAGTATCTGTCAGCAGAGACGCTGTGTGCAGCTTTGGAATACATTAACATCATGAGAGGGGAGTCTTACTCACTACCCACCAAGCTCGCTCAGCCGTTGGAATCTGGTATTAGCACGCTGCTAACAGGCCGGGGGCAGCTTCACTATGAATGCACAGCTCTCTGAATATGCTGCTCTTTTCACTAAAGACATATGCAGCAGCAAATGATTTTTACTGGGCTTGCTGTCCATTGAGTTTGACATAACACTACCACAAAGTAACAATTTATTCTGCACTACTTTCGGTAGACATTTCCCTTTTCTGAAATACCTTTTCAGGTCTTTTCTGAAGTTTGACATAAACATGGTTATTTGTCCAATAAAGGTTGTTTGATAGCTGATCACACCCTTTAACCATACTTTGAAAGTGATTTAATCAGTGCACAGCCTAGATGACACCATATTTCAACATACTGTATAGCTCAAGGTACCTCTGTGAAGTCTACCTTGAAGCAAACCTGTAGACAAACTGCTAAAAAAAATTGTTTGTGACCACATTACTGTATCTGAAAGATCAGGTGGACTTCTACTGGTAGTAGTTAAGAGTGTTGCAGAGGTAAAGACCAGTTAGCCAGGCTGACTATTAGCCTTGCTTTGAAGTGTCTAGCCAAGATGAATAATAACAGTGGCACTTTTGGGGTCTTTAAAAAGACTCTTACTGAATGTCCATCTTTCCCAATCAGCTGGGTTACTAATTAACACAGAAGACATTAAGTTGCAAGATTGAATTTATATTACAAATCAAAAAGCCCTCAATAATAGCTATACTTCTATCTTCTAACAGGAACACAGGCTTGGTGTCTAGCTTGGTTTAAAGACGTATATACCTTAGCTGTCCAATTATAAAAGGCTGCAACCTTCGAAGGAAGCGTGAAGACTGATCACGTCAAAATAGCACATTGAAAGCTCTCCCACTTCAGAGGTTCCTTCAAACACATCTGCAAAATACGTCTTTTTTTTTTTTGAAGGATCCATTTGGTGCACCCTCCATCGCCCAAAAGCTCCAGAGAATCATTGTGTGCTGAGTAACCCTGTTTTAAATATTAGAGTATTTGGTTTCTTGCCGATGTAAGAAAAAGAGGCATTGGAACTTCAAACGATCTTGCCAGCCAGAAGCAGCACTTAGAGTAAGAGTAGGGAAGACTGGTTGGTGCTTACAGATTGCTATTTGCTTATACTTGGTGTCTATCTATTGGGGTAATGACAGTCCTAGCAGTTTGGATCGTAATCATTGCATTGGCAAAGTTTAAATTACATATATTGCATGGGAAAACACCATTATTTGTTCCGCACTCCCTGAAAATGGGATTTAAATCAAGGGGGAAACACCTTAAGAGGAGGGTTGCAAGACTTTTTAATTTAATTGCAAAAGGGAAAATCATCCTGAAAGAAGATGAAGCATTCTGCAGTTAACAAGTGCCTGTATCTGTGCAGCAAGAGGAACATTCTCATTATCATGAATAATAACTTGGTCAGTGTCTTGACAGAACAAAATAATACAACACCTTGGAATAGGGTGATAAAAATGAAGAAGAGTCTGCAGGAATGACTGGCCATTAGTAAGGAGCCGTGGTCAGTCAGAGTGGGCGATACGAGGATGATTTACTGCCGCTCTGCAGGTTAGTTAAAGCTAAAACTCATGTAAGAGGATCCAGCTCGGGCTGAAATAATAAATGCCGTAGTGTTGCACCTCATTTGCAGAATGGCTTATGTAGATGGAGACTGGAAACACATTTAAGATTGAAGACAGTCAGAGTTGCAGAAAAAGAGTAAGTAAGTTACAGGAAGTCGTTAATAGAAAGAGCGGGGAAATAAATGGAGGCTAACAACTGGGTTAGCGGTGGGGGCTCAACATTCATGTGTGGGCAGAAGGAGAGAGTGAAAGTGTAAATTGAAAAAGCAGCTCTTGTTTAAGACGTGGGGAAATGCAGAAAAGCAATTCCATTGTCAAGCTGGCTGTAAATTAAAATAAGAAATTTACTTTGTACACAGTGACCCTTCAGTCGCTGTGGGAAACGGACGGAGCAAACACAATCAGAGGAGACATGGAATTGGTTAGGCTGCTGACAGATGTAGGAAGACTTTCTCTGATTACTTTTATTCCCTTTAGAGCTGTTTTCAGACAGACTGTACTTTGAATAACTGGAATCATTAATCATATATTGTTTCGCTTTGGGTTATTGTGCTCAATGATTGTTTGTGTACTTGTGGAACTTATTTAAAACTTGCTCTGTTTTGTGGCTCCATCTCTCAAACGAACAACTGTATTCTGTTGAATAGAATCTATTATTATCATCCAGCAAAGGTGGACATTTGTCTTTGGCTCTCCATGTGTAAATTAAACTCCATCAACACATTCAGGCAGTCAGTAAAACACAAAGAGAGCAGCTTCATTTAAACGTTAAAAACTAGTCGTGAGATTAGCATAAAAAAACAAACAATTCAATCAGACAAACAGTGGAGAGCGCAGATCAGCTGCAGGCTGTGCCATGGAAGTATTTCTATGGTTGTCTTAGAAATAATGGTGTAATATCCACCATCAGTTCTGACACTCTAAGAATCAATGCCAAGGCGTATTACAGCTGTACAGGCTTGTGCAGGCCCAACAACCAAGGTTAAAGAAAGTGTGCATATCCAATGGGATGTCACCAATTTCTTTGTTGACTGCCTTTTTAAAGGTCTCGCCTGGTATAGCCGCTGTCACCAACTGAGGAGAAACTGTGGCCCAGTGGTAGATTGGGGTTCGATCCCCAAGTCCTTCAGCCACGATGTGTCCTTAGGCACAAGACACTTAACCTCGAGTTGCTCCTGCTGCTTCGTCTGCAGCGTATTTCTGATGTAAGGACGGTCGTTTTAGTCTGCCATCATTGTGTGAATGTGTCGATGTGTAAAAATGCTTAGAGTAGTCAGAAGATTAAAAAAGTGCTATACAAGCTCAAATCCATTCATCATTTACCATTTCCACGTTAGTTAGTTAACATAATAAAATCATAGCTGATCTGACGAGGAGTCAGGAGTTGAAAAAAAAGCAAATGTATCCACAGTCTATATCAATTCTTTATCTGAATTCTTTGATCATTATTACGGTATTCCTGAAACAGAAGATTGTAAATGAGGTCGTAGCGAATCAGACCTGCTCATGTTTCTTTAATGCAAAAATGTAAAGTGGGAGAGCAAGACAAACCAAGGAAACTAAAAACAGCAGATGTTCTCATCACTTTGACCAGCTGTATTCTTTGAAGTCTTGTCTCAATAAAGCAGTGATGACTTCAGTCGCTGTATGACAAACACCCCTGGTTCTATTAATAATGTCAAAGGGATATTTACAGACTTTATTGACAAATGATCATTTGAAGTCTTTCAGAGGTTGAATTGCTTTTCCGATCTCTGGAAAGTTTGACTCATATAAATGCTGCGGTGCAGTTACCACTAATTCTTTGAACAATCTCGCAAAAGCATTGCAATCTTTTCGTAAATCCCCAGTATAATTAATAACGTGAAATATTCAAACTTCACCCCACATGCATCTGAAATCAATGCGGAAATTAGATAAGAGATGCAAAATAACTTTTTTTTCTTACCAAGCAATGAACACTGTTTTTTTTTTTTTTACTCCAAAGTTTGACATTTAGTCTTTGGCATCTGTAGCAACCGTCTCGCCACTTGAACCAGCCTCGAATGACCATTGCTGCATTTGTGATAGACGTCAGCCTAGCTTCATTATTTTGCCCTGTAGGATTGCTGCTTGGTCCTGCCTCATTGTGCCTCAGCCCTGTTAAACCAACTCAAATTGCTGTGACTGAAATAACACAGTCCAGTAAATATTTTGCACAATCACTGCAAAGCTTTGAACAATGCGTTCAAAGTTTATTTAAAAACTGTCGTCCTTTTTTTTTTACCTCTTTAAATTAAGGACATCCATTTCCCTGACATATATTTACATAAATATGAATCTAACTCTCATACTTCTTCTCCAATACGGCACAACATTGTGGAAATATGATAAGACATCACTTGCAAGTATTAACCTCAGCTGTCAGTAAATAGTCTAACTATAGTGTGTATAGTGTATTCTAGTGTACAAGCAGGACTGAGATGTGTTTTTTTTTAAAGTGCATGGTGCTGTTTAAGAGGCTGTGACTTAAACAGCCGGACCTCCGTGTAGGGTTAGCAACGGAGTGTCGTACACAACTTGTAAGAAACTGAAAGAAAACATCTCATGCTTGAGTCAACCTCTGCTCACATTCCTCCTCCTCCTCTCGTTGCTCAGCTCTCATTGCTTGTGCAAAGAAACATAATCTAAGTCCTTTTTTTTTTTTCTTCCCATCATTAGGATCTTTGACATCATCCATCTTTATAAAGTTCATTATCAAGATGTTTTCCTGGGCTGTCATTAGTCTTGGCTAACAGGAGGTGATTGATGCGGCCTGCCACTGCTAAAACTTCTGCTTGATCCCTGTCATTAATCTAGATTTCATGTGGTGTCATCCTTCTGCCTCTAAATTCTATAGAAAGTCTTACCTCAAAAACCAGTGAAGATGGCAAACAAGAAATGAAGATATAATATTTATTGTCCTTCTTTTTTAAAGCTACTGGTTCCCTCCATGCACGTCAAAAAGTAAAACCGTCTGCGTGCACTGTCACTGTGTTCAGGAAGGAAACTGAAAGTTAGTTTCATTATAGAGGAGCATCATTTAGTTTTGTCACAGTGTCTCGGCTGAGATGGATGTTTTTTGCATTTGATTTGGCTGGTAATGAACTGTGAAGGTTCATTACCAGAAAGATCAATGGAGACAAAACTCCACTATTTTAAGAAGGGTCTCGATCTACAATGCAAATCCCAAAGTTTACCAATTTCAAGCATAGCTCTAAGGAGATATTAATCACAGTCGGCTCCCAGGAGCATTAATTCTTGTCTAATTTTCCACCCGTAAAGCACCTCAGAGAAAGAAGCAACAGTCTATGTTGGGGGATTAAATCTGCCACCCACTGCTTTTATGCATCTTTCAGAGAATAAACACCCTTGCTCAGGATAACTAGCCACACTTGCAGTTTGTCATTTCCTACCTACACAAAGAAATACAAATTCTCGGGCAGCAGACCATCCATCTCCCCAGGATTTCCTCTCATGCAGAAAAATGCAATTTCCTGCACACGGTGCCTTCCTCTGCTCCAGTCGATACGATTACATGTTTATAAGGGAAGTCACGATTAAAACCCTGAGCTTTCATTTACAACACAGTAGTTTCTTTATAGATCTAAGACTATTGCTGAGATGAACAAGCTGATTTTTAAAGTAGGAGATTTATGTCCTCTCTAAATGTCTTGTATATACTGTATGGCACTATCAGTTATTTCTGTGTAATGTGTCAACTTTGTAAACTGTGTTAATCCATCAACATGTAAGATATCTACTGAATTTACTGATAAAATGAGCTGACTTTATCGTTATGCTCTGTTGAAGTGCTGGCTTCTCTGACAACAACGCTGCAGCCAGTATGTCCTCCTTCTTACTTTAGATTCTGGTCCTGGTCTGGGGGGGTTTTAGCAGAGAAGGTAGGCAGATTTAAGGCACACCCACACAGCTTGCTTTCACCGTTGTGCCAGTCAGACAGCCAACCAGCAGATGGTGATGATGGACGAGGGGCAAGAGAACTGCTTCAGATGGAGGTGATTGTACCTGAGCTAAAACGCCTCTGCATGTTTCTAATAAGCTCCAGCAGCAGAAAGCTGCTCAAACTAGGATCAATATTGGAGATGCTTTTGAAACATGGTGAGAGGTTAGAACGCCGAAAGGTTTACAGACCAGACTAAACACTGAAGCTTCAGTGTCCACCATATGGCAACCTGCGTAAGCGTCCACTCTAGAGAGGGGGGAACAGTGCTCTGCAATGTTTTGAAATTTGGCTGCATTACCCATTTTAATCACCAGGGGTCAGATTTATGTGTTACACCTTTAGTAAAAAGTTATAAAAGGGGAGAACTTCCTCTTACAGGGGCGGCTAAAGCATTGTAGTTTGAAGGGTATGGCTACTTAATAAGCTGCTTACTTCACACTCTCTGTGTGAGAATGGACGGCATTCAAAGTATTCATCTCCCATTTTCTAAAGATGGATGAACATTAGTTTAATAATCACATTTTTTGATTGATTAAATCTATTGGAGCACTTTGGTAAAAGTATCAAATAATAATCACTTAAAGACTCGCACAAAGTGAGAGATTAAAATGAATCCATGCAAATCCTTATTTCAAAGACATGTAAAAAGGACTACTTTAAATCATTTTGATCAGTCTTTATCAAAGATGTCTCACATTGAGTGCTGAGCGCTGCATCCACAGTAACATCATTAAAAGCATCCCAGGCTGAACCTATGCTCTTTTCAGCTCTCTTGCTAAACGAAGGCAGACTTTAGAAGGAGGGCTGAATAAGAAAGAGTCGAGTAAATGAGGGGAAAAAAGGTTTGGTAATGGAAATAAAAAAGAAAAGACAGACATGAGTAAGTAATCTAACTTGACTCAGAGCTGAGCACGGTCAAACTACATTTATCGGTTTGAATAAAGATCACACTGTTAATCTGCTCTGAGAAGAGGAGTGATAATATTTTCTCTGTTTGCTCTGCTGCTGCAGCACAGAGGTTACTGAGAGCAAGAGCTGCAGCAAATCGAAGGGGATTTCTACTCTGAGGCCATATTTGGAGATGTTGCAGATGTGCTTCGAATACTCAAGAAAAAGTAAGGGGGACAAACTTAAACTTAGCTTAAACTGAAAACAACAGGCAGGGCAAATAAACATGATATTATATCAAGACTTGATATGATATCATGATCCCCATTGATATGTTATCATCAGAGACAACAACAGGTCAATGAGAATACAGACAACAGCTGTCATTCACCTCTAACTTTCAACACTTCTTTTTGTTTTTGTTAACATTCTTATCTATATGTAAATTTTAAAACACATAAAAAAGTTAAATTAAATGTTTTTAGTTTCCTTGGTTTGTCTTGCTCTCCCACTTTACATGTGTGTAATAAAAAAAAAACATGAACAGGTCTGGTGACATCATGACTCATTGAGCTAAGATAACAGCACCTGGCAGAAATGTAGCAAGCATTACATGACTGAATACTAAATTAAAGGTCACATATTCTCCTCCTGTTAAACACGTTTAAATAAGTCTCATAGCTCAAAACGCCTGTCACATATTCTCCTCTTCTTCATCAAAACATGTGTGACGTTTGTTGTTGTAAATCCACTCTGATCCTGTATTTGATCATGTCTATAAACCCCTCTATCTCAGCCCTGCTCAGAACAGGCTGTTTCTGTGTCTGTAGCTTTAAATATGTAAATGAGCTGTGTCTGACCACGCCCCCTCTCTGGAAGGGCTCGGGTGTACTCAGTGCTTTCTGGCTCCATGTCCTATTGTTTACGGTGAGAAGGCAGACTCAGAGGGCAGAACAAACACCTAGCTGTGGGAGTGTCACCCACCTGGGGGAGGGGCTACTGCCCTTTGTGATGTCATGAAGGGAAAATTTCCAACGAAGAGTTGAGAGAGATTTGTAGACAGACTAGCCAGGATACATGTTATTGTTAGAGAAACACAGGGAGGTGTATGTGACCTTTAAATCCATAGAACCCTCCACCAATTACTGTTTCATACATCTTGGGACAGATTTTAAAAAAACAAACACTTACAAACATGTCAATGTATAAATGTTATGATCACAATTTATTGATTCCTACCTATGCAATACTCTTCTATCTTCCCTCAGAACTATCAAAAACAAGTAAAGACAGCAGGCCAGGTCTCTAATGCTGCGTTCTCACGGCAAGCAGAAGTGACAAGGAACTTTTTTTTGCGCTCTTTCGGGACTCAGATCTCATTTATTTATTACAGTGCGAACAGCGCAAGTCACATGGAATCTGATCTCTTTCATACAGGAGTCTGTTACAGGCCACATTTAACAGCCACGCAAACCAAATCCAGATCTGAGAAATAAATATCACAATTGAATGTGAACACAGCCTAAAAAACTGAAGAAGACGTTAGTCACAAATAAAATGGAAAACTTCGAAGAGTAAAAGCTCATAAAGAAAAAGGAAAAATATCGAGGGATGATTCTTCTTTACCATCTGAGTACAAAATGGACAGGATTGCATTTTATTTTGAATCACAGGGAAGATGAGGCTACCAGGATAGTGGTGAAACTTTGGAAAGTGTTATCCCAGAGTAGTAAAAGGTCCACCTTCCTTCCAAAGATCATAACATGCAGACTTAACTGCAGCACAGGATTCAGACGGGAGATTACTTTAATTATCCTCTTCTTATGCCTCGGGGCCTTACAGAGAGTGGTGTGGGGGAGTCTGGGAGCCTCTCTGACCATTTCATGAGACACTCTGTGAAAGATCCGAGATTTATTTATTACCCCCTAAGGGCAATTTGTTATAAAGCCGGCTCCTGCATAAGCAAAAGGCAAACAATGGGCACTAAATATTTCAATAAAAAATACAATTATAGCAATCACAAGAAGTTTTTTTGAAGGTGGAAGGCAGCAGCGGCCAACAAGTTTCATAGTCTTTAGTCATAGTTTTAAACTATCTGTGGCCAGACAGAAGTGACATGAACCTCGGGGTGTTGCTGAGGACTGCACTTGTAAATGTAAGTAATTGCTCTTAAGTCAGTTGTAAAGCCAGAGAAACAAATGTAAAAAAAAAAAAAAGAAAAGAAATAAGGGGGGCATTTAAATGTCTATAATTATCTTTAAAACAATAGGTTAAGTTATGTGAGTGTGGTTATCTTTGCTAGTTGGTGCAGCTGTTGAGGTCTCTGGGGACGAGAGCGAACATGGGCAAGAAAAGCTGGTGACACAAACAAAACTCTGTCGACCAGCCCATCTCATTTCAGTTAGCAGTCCACACAGGCTAAGAATACGTTGGACCGATGAAGGATCATTTCCCTGAATTGGGACGCAGTACAAGTCTGCAATTATCGACACTATTAACACAATACAAAGTGCATAGAGTTCCTGCAAGGTATGGGCCTGAGAGAGCATGGGGCGTGATACGAGAGAACAGGACTGAGGCAGCTGTAATGACAGTAGCTGCAATTGTAACGACCTGAAAATGCGACATGGCAAACAAAACAAAGGGCAGAACAGAAACCCGTGGGAAAAAAAAGCGCCAAACAACATACCTCACCCCAGCTTGTTTGGTGAGTCCGAGCCCTATTCCCCATTATTTGCCAAGTGGGATCCACGTATTCCCCGAGCCCATCAGCTGGCCCTTTGTAAGCAGACATGGTGGCTGCTTCTGCCTCGATGAAGAGCGCTGGCGCTGTTCTGTAGTGCTCTCACACTCCATGTTCCTGCTAAAAAGACCTCAGTGATTGCTTAGAGATAGCATGACAAAGCAAAGTCTGAAGAGGTGACAGTGAGAGTAAGGAGGGGACTGAGAGAGGGCTGAGAGAGGGCTGAGGGAAATGAAGGCTCGTAGGAGAGTCAGGGAGATGGAAAGAGTTCATTCATACAAGCAATGTGACCTACAAGTCTGTCCCCAAATAAATTCTCTCCATTTCTTTTTCTTATTGAAAAAAAAAAAAAAAAAAGAAACATATACATAGAACAAAGAAATGATTTTGCTTCCTTGTTCTATGTAGCATCCAGCAGCATTTGCATTGGCTTCATGTTGGTGCATTGGTTAGTGCTGCTGCCTCAGGTTCCAGCCTCTCTGTGCAGTTGTTATGTTCTACCCAAGCATGCAGGTGTTCTCTCTGTTTATTACGGATTCCTCGCTGAGTCCAAAGACATGCTCGTAAGGTTATTAATTGACTTTGTCATTAGGCGTGAGTGTGGCTGGTTCAATCAATCAATTAATCAATCAATCAATGAAACTCTTCACTAAAGCGCATATGGGACGATATGTTGGAAAGATATCTTCACACTTCCTCGCTGTTAAGGTGGAGGTCGGAGCAGGCCGTGTATGAAAGAGGACGGCGGTGGTTGTGGGGGCCACACAGGCCGATGATGGTGGCTGGGCGTCAGGGAGGTCAGGTGGTTGTACTCCCAGAGCTTAGTCTACACAAGGACTAGGCCTCTGCTGCTGGTACAACATGTCGCTGTATGTCAGCCCTATGATTGACTGGAAACCAGTCCAGGTGTACCTCACCTCTCGACCCGCCTCACTTTGTACCGAGACTCCAAACTGGAAAAAGTGGTAAAGATAGTGGAAGGACATTTGTTTTGCCTTACAGACCTTTACGTAGCACAAAACTACAATTTATCCACAGAAACATGAAGGCTCTAAAGTGTCTAAATACACTTCAGTTTGTTCCACAAATGAGAAATACTTGTGTTTATGTCAATAGAAATTCTCTTGGGATAAAATCATTTACTGAAATGATTCTAAAAATAATAAATGGTATTGATTTTCTGGCTGTCTCTCTCTTTGCTGCTACATCGCTCTCTTCTTCACTGAACCCAGCATCACAGAAGAAATGGTCCTCGCTGCAGTAATCCATCAACAGAGGGAAAAAAAATGAAGGATTCACTTTATATATATTTCCAGTTCCTCTCCTGTATCGAGGAGCAGACATGGCCGCCGTTTGTTATCTAATTCAGAGAGCCGTTTTTAGCCACTGCTTTTCTCAAGTTCTGCTGACACAAGAAGCGATGTCCTCAAACAAATAAAAACAAACTCTTTCTGTAATATTGTTTGACATACACAAACACTAAAAACATTGAACACATAACTCTGTTGTGCCATTTCAAAATGGCTGTTTAGGTTAACAGGCGTGGAAGCATCATGTGATTGATGATCTTTTGATCTCTGCCAGGATGCATCTGCCCTTCCTCTGATTGGGTTGATTGTGTTTAAATGGCTTATCTCCGACAACAGAGCTTCTGAAAAAGGACTTTTTCTGATTCTTTGCTGAGTTTCTCTGCAGAGTGCTCATCATGTTACACACAGAGCTCCTTTTTGTAAGAATAACACCTCACAAAGAGGATTGGATGTCTGGCTTTTCATTCGTATTCTCACTGAAATATTTTCCACAACACATACTGTACACACAACTTCTCCCTGAGCAGAGGTCTGATCAGACAGAATATCTAAAGACATCTGTTTACTCCGACATCAGGATTATTACTTGGTGTCTGCAGTTAATGGAATAATACAGTTTTAATTTTCAAAAGTTTAGCCAGTGACTGCATTGTTTTAGCAGTCTGAATGGTGCTTAACCAAAAACAGAAAAAAAACAAAGATGGCAAATTTTCACTTGAGAAATGACTGAAAAACAAATCATTAATCAAGTCACTTTTTCAGCACCTCACCAGCTCAGTGCAGCTAATAAAGGCAGTTTTTCAGAAACACCACAGCGCCTGATGCACCAAGAATAGATTGCAGCAACTTACAAATATTGTGCATCATTTGCAACCGCTATCTGCTCTGTTTTCTGTCTAATTCACAAAGCATATAATGCTAATGATATTTAGGTGTAAACATGCCCATATGGTTCCCCTGCAGATTGCCTTTGGATTTTACCCTGGATGTGGAATAAAGCCATCTGTACCTTCACACGGCGAGGAGCTGCACTCTTATGCTTAAGGAGCACTATTTGTGTTCAAGATGACGAGCTTGAGGGGAAGGCAAAATGTTTTCAGGTTTATTGTAAGGCCATCCTTAAAAAAGTGCAATACGAGTTTTACCATTTAAAATAAAACGTCCTCTTTGATCGGTGCAAGCAGGGTCACGAAGATGAAGAAGAACAACCACACTCTTTGTTACGGCTCCAGAGCGTCTCCACAGATGTGAGAGAGGTGTCGAGCTGCTGACAGCCATGGACTGATTTAACACTTCAGCCGATTAAACCAGGAATGTCAAAGTAATATTTACAACCTATGTTTTATGAAAATGTACAGTCAGAGCGAGGGAGAATTTTCCTGATAACTTGATAGTATGCAGACATTATTTTAGCACTCTGCACTTTGCTATTAGCACAGGTGTCGTAAAATCAATCACTTTTTGAGGTGAGACCAAGCAGAAATCACAGCTCTTGAAAAATGAGGAAGTGTAAAGTCTTACAGTCGAGTGTCCACTTAAAGGAGCCCTGGAAGTCAAACATGTTGTACACAAAACAGGAAAAAAAATCTGGTTTGACGGCATAAATTAACATACATAACAGAAATATTTAGTTATTTTCTTAATAGGCATTTTTGTTTTTTATAAATTGCTCTGTTTCAATATTTAGGTGTGTAGTCGACATGATTGACAGGTGGGCTGGATGTAGCGGTTCGTCAAGGAGCTTAAAACCCGCCTCAGCTCCAGCTCTCAGCGTGTCATCAGGTTGACTGAACGTTAGACTGAGACAGGATTGGCGGTGAGCCTCAGGAGCCCCCTGCCGTGACCATCACTCAGTGTACACCCATTTACATGTACAGTCCATGTGTGAGGCCAGTTTGTACTTTGAGAGACTATAGATGACTGCACGATCATTTGAATATGTGCAACCAGCGCAGAGACGCTGTTTGCGAAGTCGATGGTGTCTTCATGACGTCCTTGCACAGTTTCATTGGGCACTAAAGCTTTGCAATCCTTTTGTGAAGTAGGCCCTCAGTGTTCAGAGTATTTCATCAGCTCCTATCAGTGTCACTCTTGCAGCCATGGGGCCTGTAGCAGTGGGATGGTCGATTTAATACCAAACCACTTCTCAAGATATCTTGGCCCTTAGAGTCCCTTCTTGCACCTCTTTTAGACAAATGTACCCTCCCATATCCCCTGTATCTCTGTGCTAACACACTGCTATCAGCCTGCATCCTGCTGACAAACTGTGTGTGTGTGTGTGTGTGTGTGCTGACTGCTCTGTGACAGTGATGGATGGGACCTGGCCACTGCTCCCCCCCCTCCATGCCACTCAGCTGCTGACTGTGCTCTGTGCTTTATTCATGACATTTGGGGGCAGGAAAAAAAAAAGATTCCAAAAGGTTTAAGAATTTACTCTCCGAGATGTCAAATGACTTGTCAGGTGGTGTTAGGCAAAGAGAGTCTTGAGGTTCTACTTAGAAGTCTGCGGCAGATTGGAAAACAGGAAGAAGAAGAACCACCCAAACAGGACCACCTGCCTCTCCGTACACTACTGCATGCTTACATGGATCAACAAATAGAGGACACTAATGCTGGTCTTCTTCACCATGCAAATGTATCATGTAAATAAGTGTACTTTTTTAAAATAATAATAATAAAATGAGGGAGCATTGAGCTCAAAAGTAAAAAAGAAAAAAACTACAAAAAATTTGACAGGGATGAAAAACAAGACTCCCTCCTGAACACCACCACGTTTGCATATTTGTGGGTATTAAAATATTTTCTTTCCCTTACTTTTTAACAGCTTAGCAAATAATTGTTCAAATACAGTGAGTGTGCTCCCGAAACACAAAAAGGATCTGAGCTGTGTCATCGGATGTACAACACAAACAAGCAGAAAAGAGAAGGCGTTTCTGATGAAAAGTAGCTTTTATATATTGCCAGAGGCAGCTCGCTACATGCTGCGCTGCTCTGTCAACACTCCAGTCTGGAAGTCAGGCTGCAGAGATTTACCGAATAGAACGGGTTCGGGGTGTGTGTGTGTGTGTGTGTGTGTGTGTGTGTGTGTGTGTGTGTGTGTGTGTGTGTGTGTGGGGAGGGACGCAGAGTGAGAGGAGCAGGTGCATCTAAAGCATCCGACTGAAGGATGAATAAACATGTTGTGGTGTTGGCACTACAGCGAGGATGTCACCTCTTTGGTTTGTGCGTCCTCCTGCAGTAATCTTTTGTGTCAGAATACTGTCACAAGTGAATCAAACTCTGCAGTGAAGAGCGCTCGCCAAGTGAGAGCTGCCTGCCTGAAGACGCCCGTGTTTTAGGATATGTGAAATCAAGTGTCATGCGGCTCTTTGGTAGAAATCTTCATGTAAAAAAATGAGATCTAACGTGACTGGGTCACGCCTGTCAGTGGGAGAATCGGGAAACAGTCAGCCTGAATATTTAGATTTTTCAGTGAGGTAAGAACAAATATGATCGGACACATTTTCATGACTCATTCATGTTAAAAAAAAAAAAACATTCATTATGTAAAACTTCAAATAAAGGGCCGGTCTGCTTCACTGGCCTGGTGTTGCTGCATGTTTGAGAAATAAAGGCTCTGATGCATTTCGTGTTAGTCTGTGGATCAAAAATATTTTATCAAGGGTCTCTCCCTCTCTCCCCCACTTGCCTTGTTTCTTATTTACATATTCTTTCAGGTGTAAATTCAAGTCGAGTCGTTTTATTAGACAGACATTAAGAATTGATTCAGCATAGCATCTCGATTATTTTAGGAGCTGATATATCGTCTCATGGCTGCCAAAGATCCATATTCTTAACATATTTTCAAATATGTTGTAAAAAAGTGTAATTACTAAAAGTAAATAAAAAGACTGAAGTGAAATGAGGAGACTGAGACTGAACAAATCTTGATTTAGTTTAACTTTGTAAACACAATATGCAGTTAAAAACCTCCACTGTTATTTATTGTATCGTGGTAATGTTGCATCATGGGGCGTTTGGTGATTCCCAGCCCTATTTTTTATTGTCCCATTATGTCCTGTCTCGTGTTGACACATGTCTCAATTAAAGGCAGGGTGATCATTTTCTAGACTAAAGTAAAGAAGAGCCTGGGATGTTGTTTGAAGTTTTACGGTATTTCACTTCAGTTGATGCAACGACTGTGAATCAGTCTCCTCTTGTCTTATCTTCTCAAAGGATGTAAAGCCCACAGTGACAGGTTTGACCTTAACTGGATCAGGACGACAGTATTGACTGACTCCATGTGTGTGTATCAAAGTCACTGAACGATCGAGCACATGAAGTGGAGGCTGAGCTCTTTACTGCAGCATCTGAGGTTTGAGTCCTCTGAATAGGGTAAAATGTCCACACAGGAGAAAAAAGGAATAAGATTTAATCCACGGTTCAGATGACATCGTCCCATTTCCCAAACTACTGTTCAGCTCTGTGTGGCATCATTTCCATTTATGTGCAGGTGCAGCTGGAGGCCATCAAACTGAAGTGTCCTTCTGTCCGCTGTGAACCAGGGCCGAAAGCAAAATGGAGACACAAAAGGAAGCTTCCCTTCACTATTTGGGGGACTGATAGTGACTCTGTGAGGGAAAGTATAGCACACACGTCGTTCACTAGTTACTGTTTAATCACCCTCTTCTTCCTCTTGCTTTCTGTATGAAACTGTTTGTTTCTGGATTCACTGGCTTTCATGTTGCTGCCCTGCAGAGACTTATAGCTCATCTTAAAGCGTGTCACATAAATCTCATAAAGTACAATTTTACATGAAAAAGTGTTTTCTGCTCTGACTGCTAAATATCCTTTTACAGGAAAAGAAATCAGTAAAATTAAAAAAATAAAAATGACATGTCTAGTCTAGAATAGCAGAAACACTAGATACTAAGGTAGTTAGTTAGGGCAATTTAAAATGGATTTTCTTATTCCTTTATGTAGAGACAGCACAGAGGATGAAGTCAGAAATCAGACAGAGAGGTGGTTAATGACATGTGGGAAAGGAGCCTGAGGTCAGATTCGAACGCGGGCCGCCAGCTTGAAGGACTACAGCCTCCGTACAGGCGGTACGCTCACTAACCATTAAACTACACTGTCATTAAACACGTTGTGTATGGACACAGCCACCTCAGTGTCATGAAGTCCTCCCAAAAGTCTAAAAGCCTCATCTGGTCTGTTCCTCGATCACTCTCGTCTTAGCGTCATCCATCTTTAACCTCTTCCGTCTCTTAGCGTCATTTATTGTATAAGAGTACAGAGACGAGCTAGCTGAAGACTGCTGCGTGAACGACAGCCGTAAAGCCGTACGCATTTCTCCTGAGAGATCCTCGGCCTGCTTCCAAAGTGACATGGTGCTGAAAACAGGCGACCGCAGCGCTCTGTGGACACGAGACAGACGCCATTCTCCCCACTGTAAGAAATTGCACTTTGAGACTGACTATTTAAAGTTGGAAAAGTCAGATTTAGTTCCTTTAATAGAGGTCATCTTCAACTTCAACAAGAAGAGAGAGCTGCAGGCGGCGAGAGATTTATCCTCGTCTCATTACAAATGACCATTCAAATGTAGGGTCAGACAGATTCCTGAAAAGAGATAAAATAAGACGGATAAGTGCACTGTAATGAAGGGAAACAAGCCTTGATTTGCACTGAAAGACATGTGCATTGTCTAGATAATAAGGGCATATTTATGTTCCCATCTGTTGAAGTAATGACAGTGCTTCAAATCCAAACAGACAGCACACAACAAAGAGAAAACATCCGCCTCACAGGCGACTCCTCTCACAGCGAGAGGTGCAAATTCATCCTGTATCCGCCGAGGCTTTGAAAGGCAGCTCAGAGCAACACAGAGCTTTTGGCTTCAAGCGGCACATATCCTGTTTATGGTTTCAGGAACATGTAACTCATTACCCATCGTAACACATGATGACCCAGACACAAAACCAGATCCCTGAAAAGATGGCAATGTGTGTGTGTGTGTGTGTGTGTGTGTGTGTGTGTGTGTATGTGTGTGTGTGTGTGTGTGTCGGCTCTGCAGAGAAAAACAGGAACAAAAGGTGTAGATAGACTGTGTTTGTGACCGAGGAGAGAAATGCATGTCCAGGCAAGAATTTCATAGAATCAAGTATGGATGTGATCATTTCTATGACTTGGAGCTGCTGTTGTACACAATGTTGGGGGCAAAGCAGCGTCAACAATGGAGGTAGTTGTACTTACATGAGGACTCCAGCAGGGGGTGTGTAGAGACTTTGAGCTACATGAAGTCACATTTTGTCACTACACTGTGGAAAGAGTGCTTTTTTATCGTCTCCACAAAGTCTCGTCTCATGACATTTTAAAATGCACCAGAATACAGGAAATGAGATCTGCTCTGTAAAATGTGTTTGAGAGGGAAGGACTCTCATCCCCTCATTTATTTGTCCCACTCTTTTTTTTTTACTAATACTTCTGACACCCAAAGCCTCATCTTGTCTTCTTCCCCCCTCCTCGTTGTGCCCCTCGGCTGTCGATCTGATCATATGATCACTTGTATGATCACAAACTGTGAACAAGGTGTAGAAGAAATGGAAAAGTTGTGCAGAGAATCTGTCGGGGAAAAAAAAGGAAACATCTTCAGGCTGATTCTTTAAAAAATATGCAAAGACTACTGACATATCAGGAACTTCCTCCTGAGAACAATCAGGTGCCGCATCAGGAGCAGCTTCGGCATCAGGTGATGATGACGTTAGTCGTGAGGGGGATGAGGAGAGGCCGGTGGTGGATACTGACAACAACAGCTTCGAGCGAGGAGCGGTAAGACGCGTCTGCCTGGTTAAAACATCACGTAAAATATCAACATGATGTTTACATTATGTTAATAACTTTGTTTAGCTAATAGTGTATTTGTATGTTTTTTAAGGTTAGAATCCATAATAGTCTTACCTTGCTTGTTTATCAGCATTAACGTGAAGTTGGGAGTGTTTCTATTTTCTCCATTTACTCTTTCGCTCGACCCTGTTACAGGATGATGTGTTCAGAGAGAGAGAGTGTGGAGAGCGAGGAGAGAGAGAGCGAGGACAAGGAGAGAGAAAGTGTGGAGAGCGAGGAGAGAGAGGGAGAGCGAGGAGAAGGAGAGAGAGAGTGTGGAGAACGAGGAGAGAGAGGGAGAGCGAGGAGAAGGAGAGAGAGAGAGTGTGGAGAGCGAGGAGAAGGAGAGAGAGAGTGTGGAGAGCGAGGAGAGAGAGAGGGTGGAGAAGGAGAGAGAGAGTGTGGAGAGCGAGGAGAGAGCGAGGAGAAGGAGAGAGAGAGTGTGGAGAGCGAGGAGAGAGAGGGAGAGCAAGGAGAAGGAGAACGAGGAACATGACGGCATAGATAACTATGCCCGCCCTGAGTCTGCTATATTTTAGGCATTTTTGGATCACCACCCACGTCAGGATACCAGGAAGCCGATAATGCAAAATCTTTCACTTGTAAAGTTGGCACCAGCAGGAAGTGGCTCACGTATTATAAGGAAACACAAAGATGATTCTGTTTTGTGTGTCCTGAATTTGCGAGGAGGACAGATGACAGTGTATTTATTAGCGAGACGACAGACTGGAGACATAAACATCAGCGAACAGAAGATCATGAAAAGAGCTTTGCGTGCCGAACCAGTGCTGAATTTCCTGAGAGGTTCAAAAGCTGACATCAAGAGGATGTTTGCAGGCAGTCAGACGTCTGCTCACAGAGAACAGATGAAAAAGAAGGCGCCAGGTTTGAGAGTGTGTGCGTGTGGTTAAAGTTGTTGGGAAGACGGCGCTGAGCTATAGCAGAGAATGAAGTAGCATATACACTGAATGACAACAACATGGAGCACGGTAACTTTTCAGAGCTCATCCTTTCATTAGGAAAACATGATGTCTGCTTAAGAGAGCGTCTGGATGATTGTTTTGAACGGAGCAAAAAAATTGCATCAATCCAAGTGGAACAAGAGGCCGAGGGTCTCTCATCCCCCTACTGTCCAAAACAACAGTAAACTCTGTAGATAGATACAGTGAGTGTAGCGCCAGTGAAGTCCAGAAAGAAGGGGAATGTTTATTCAGCTGGACACAACACAGGACGTTGTGTGTCCTGTGAGGTCAGTAATAGGGAGATTTGACTCGTGCAATGAGGGGCTTGTATAGTAAGGTGCCATGCATCCACTGGGCAATACTTTGTGGACCTGCTCTCAGGAGTCTTGGAGCATCTGAAAGTGGACAAGGCCATGTGCACAACCTTGATGAAGCAGCCAAGACGCAGCACTGATGACCTCCCAGTCTTCTACTACTCACGTGCATGTACTGAATCTCGTGCTGGATGACACGACTCAAAATGTCACTGAAAGTGGGACACTGTTCAGTGAATGACACTGCAGTGTTCATCAGGGATCAGAAGGTCAATCTGTGTGTGTGTGTGTGTGTGTGTGTGGGGGGGGGGGGGGGGGGGGGGGGTCACAAAACAAGCCACAGATGCCTCTCTTTGGTGCCCATTGGTGGACCAAGCACGATGCTCTCCAAAAAGTATTTGGAAAGTTCAGTGAGCAGGGCTCACACTGGAAGCCATTAGGCAAGGCACGTTTATTTATATAGCACATTTCAACAACAAGGCCACAATGAAAAAAGAATGGCAAAAGAAAAGCCATCTGTATATGTGCCAAAGCACAAGTGTCTTGAGGTATGACACTATCTGAACAGCAGAGATATTCCTCAGAGTGTTTGAGCCTCCAGATGAAAGGGACGGACATCCTCTCTGACCACCGTACAGTTTGGTGACTGTCACACAGGAGCGTCTCAAAAGCATCACCAGGGAGTTCACAAACATGAAGGCAGCTGCAGACACATCCGTACAATGGACAAATGACAACCTTGAGGAGGCGGGGGAAGGAACTGACATGGAAGTAGAGGCTGGAACTGTCTCAGAAAAAGAGCCAAGATGGAGAGAAGTCGGGCTGTTTTCCTCCAAGCTGAACCTCTAACAAAGACCCTCTCTTGGTTTTCCCCTTAGCAAGTATAAAAGTTTGAACAATACATGATGCAAGTATCTCTCCACATTTTTTAATCTTTCTTTCTCCGCCTCTCTATCAGGCTTTTAAAGGTTGCCTTGTTTCAGGCGTCTGTTTGTCTGGTGTGGACTTCAGGAAGAGAAGAAGCATTGATGGAGCCTGCTCATCTCGTTATTATGATTATTGTTTTACCGCCCGTGCCCAGACCCTAAACGTCTGAGTCGACCTATGTGATGCTTGAACCTTGTGACAATCTGGTCATGCTTCACCTCAGGATCTGGTCAAGGTTCCTCTTTGTTCAGCCCCTCGGCCCGATCACCAGGGAGTCAGTCTGGAGTGTGAGAATCAACTGCTCCACTTGTCCACTTATTACTCCGCTTTGCAGTGGTTTGGAAGAATAGTACCATCAACTCTAAGGAGACCACAAGAATGGAGTACTGTCGGGTGGAATTCAACCGATTGAGGGGGCAGGTCTTAGCAAAAAAAAATTTTTTTTTAAAATGCCAGGGCAGATTTTTGTCCCAGTTGTGAAGAAGGTTCTGCATGCCCGGGGTGCTGTCATAAAATCTGTGCAGTTATGAGAAGTGCATTATGGATAGATAGAGGTGTAGAAAGTATACAAAATATAACAGATAAGAATAATAGGATTTAACTTAAGCTTTCAACTTGTAACTTAAATGTGAGAAATTAGCTGTGACATTTGTAAGTCATGTTTGACTGAATGTAAGCATAGGCTACTTTGCTGGAGAAGATAAATGCATTAATGAACATTATATCTGAGTAGTTTAGTTTAGTTGAATCAACAGGTGAGTTGCAGAAGGAGCAAAAGTAGAAGAGATTATCATGATATATATATATATATCCATATATATGCAACTGGGACACAAACTAGGATAAACTGAGGAAGTCCTGTTATAACACACACATGCACACACACACACATGCACACACACACACACACACACACATGCCCACACAGTGTCACTCGCTGCTTAGTAGCACAGATGCAATAACCTTGCTGCTGACACCCCTTCAGTCGGCCATCAATACAGTTTTATTGTTCAGAGAGGAAATGAGCCAAACACGAGTGAATGAAGAAAAGCTGCAGGGAATCATTTGCAGAACTGTGAGGGACAATGATGGCTCACACAGTTTGTGACAGATATTTTCTCAAAGACAGAATCACAAAGTATTATTTCTCTTCTTTTTTTGTGGTCGCAGAATCTGCGTCTGCCGCAGCAGCTGGGAGCTGTTCAATCAGGAGAGGGAGGCGAGACAAGCTGTTTCTCCTCCTCCTCTCTTTATGTCTGTTCGCAAAGTTATGTTGTCTGCAAACACTTTACTCTTTTTTTTTTCTTCAATTAGTTCAAATTTACCTGCTAAATAAAGCTCCATGTTAAGTTCAATGTGACACATCTGCACAGACAAAGAAAACCTCTCTGAATCAGTTGCTGGGAGACAAGCGTGGGATTTAAAGCAGGACGACCAGGAAGGATGAGCACGTAGGTAAACAAAAGAAAAAAAAAAAGATGTCAGATGTATTGCTTTATACAACAGAGTATTCAGGCCACGTGAAAGGAAAATAACAGAGCTAAAATGTCGACGTTTAAGTTGCACATTTACGAAATTAAAGTCAAACTCGTCTTTATGTAATGGACATGGTGTAAACTGTTAAAAGATTTATATTATTTATATATATACAAAGTATAAAGGATAAAAATAAAGATATATAAAAGTCTTAAAAATACAAAGATGAAGTTGAAAATGTACGAGATTCAATTCATAAACTGATTTAAATGAGGCTATTGTTAAAATTATTACTGTGAAAGGTTTTATCATCCGCCTGTGTGAAGATGAAGAAAGGAGAAGCCTCACAGCCTCTTCCTCTGACACTAAAGAGGCCGTTTCTTACAAGTCAGTGCGGTGCTTCCTCTGGAAAGTTCCAGTTTCTTGCAGAATCGTTTCCGGTTCCTGACACTGATGACAATGTGACGCTGACGTACCAGAACGACGTGCAGTTTCATATCTGCATGAGTAAAACCCCAACACATCTAATGGGATTTTTAGCAGATCATTCAAACTCTGCAGCCCAGTCACAAAACGTATGGATGTAATCGGTTCCCGAAGTGCGTCTTGAAATATGAAAAAAGGAGTTTCAGCTGCTCCTGCAGGAGGATCTGTGTCTGGAGGAAGATTTAAATCAGTTGATTGAAGGTTTTGGAGGAAGATGATTTGACTGATGACGTGCTGCTCTGTGAGCCTCTTGTAAAAATGAGATGCTCCATCTCAATGAGGTTTCATCTGGTTAAATACATTTTAAATAAAAAATAATAATAAATTAATTATTTAAAATTATTATTTAAAATTATATTAAATTATAAAATAAATTAATAATTTAATTGAAACAACTTAAAGATAGATTGTGTTACAGACTACACCTTTTGATTTCATCAGACGCTCCACCTTCCTCTGCTGCTCTCCTGATACAGGCTGAAATAATGACCTTATTCCTGTACAATTATGAATTCCATCGCAAAATATCAGCATGAAATCACATCCACAGTGGTGGAGTGACATGGTCTGGTCATATAGAGGCATTGGTACGTTTACATGAATTTAGAACAAGTTAAAAATGTCCCCTCATAAGTCCAGTTTAGCACCCTAGAAAAAGTTGCAGTGTCCACTTCAGTTTATCTCCCCTTCAATCTTCTGACGTGCAGAGAAAATATTCACAGAACACATCAAACCGCATCATTTGAGGTTCTTTATTTTTTTCTCCCCAGGCTTTTTTAAACTATCACCTTGATAGTAGACATAGAGGACTGTGTGTGTAGGAGGATGAAACATCAGCACTTTTGTTTTCTGATGCTCTTAAAATGAGTTATTGATGCTGATAAAAAAAGAACCTGAACATCCCGTCCACTGTGGGACTCCAGCGCGGCCGCTCCAGAGGATTAAACTCCACAGAAAATCATCTCAATCACTCAGTTCTCTTGGAAAGACTTCAACACATTTTGGGTTTGTTGCTCCCCCGCCTTCTCTCTTCTTTCAAGCTGAACTGCATATGGAGGGGGTTCAAATATTCTCCGTCTATGTGGGTGATAATAACTTTCTAAGACATGACGGTGAAATAAAAACTAGGTGAGAATTTTTCAATGTAAGTTTGATGCCGTCTCACCCTAACTTTCAGTCAATCTAACGACAGGCTGGGAGCTGGAGCTGTGGCGGGTTTAAGCCTCCTGACATCAAACACACCTGTCAATCAGGTAATCGATTGGTTATTTGATTAGTTATCTAAACATTCGCCCCTGTAGTGTGCGGAGCGAGTTGTGAGCTAATCAGACTTGTTTCGTTCATTGAACCAGGCTGTAAACATGTTCGTTTCTGACTGCTGCTGATTCTGCAGCCAGCCTCCAGCGGACACTCGATGTACTTTCACATCAGATTCATTTTTTTAAATACCGGAAGTTCCTGCTTTTTTCCTCCCTCTTTACCCTTCTGTAAACATAGAGAAGGTAGGGTTCACGACCTATACTGCAGCCAGCCAGCAGGGGGAGCTCTCAGTCTTTTGGCTTCATTTGAGGCGGTGTGCAGCTGTCCATTCTTCATACAGTCTACGCACTGGAAAATGAACCTTATTGTAAAGTCTTTATGATTTTCACACCGTTAAACCATCCATATTTAACTCATGAGTAAATACAGACATGAGCACTATCATCATTTATATTCTGCACAGTTTGTAGTCATTTAATCATTGAATACATCCTTCTGTTATTCCTTATTGAGATGATTGACTGGTTTTTGTTGTTGCTTCGTTTTGACTTCATTCATTACAACACACGAGCAGATGGCTTGTATCTGATGTGTAACCTGTAGCCTGAAACATTCCCACCAAGAGATGGGCCAGTTTAACGATGATAAAGAAGTTACTATGGATACAAGGTTTTAAGATTACTAACACGAATACAACAGCTGTAAACAAGCTGAGAACAGAAGAGAGGACAGACAAAGCCTGACGGAAAGTTCTGGGTATCCATCAAAATACAGAGTTCTTGGCGCCTGATTTTTGCCCTTCGAGACAGAACAAACTCTTCATTTTAAGAATTTTCTGTTTATCAGATGAGCCCTTTGTTCTGCAAACAATCCAGTCTTTCTCGGGGCCAAGGCCTTCCTCACTTCTCTTCAAAAACTACATTTTCAAACTATTCAGGAAAAAAACAAACTTTCTTCTCGGGTATTGGTGACACTGGATCATCGTTGCTGTATTAAATATGTTCTGCTGTTTTTTCTTCATATTGTGTGTTCAGGCTGCTCTGCCTCGACTCTCTGTGATCTGTTCCCTGATGGACAAATAACTGAGCTCAAGTAGCCGCTATTATGAGTCAAAGCCTGGATCACTTCCAAGTTTTGTTTTTTAATTCATTTACTGAATTACCAGCTTGAAATAAAAAAAAGTATTTTGAAGAAACAATATGAAACTTTTCCACCTTTGAATTAGCAGTTTTGAAGTTGATCTAATGGTACATTAACTTTCAGCTGTTTCAACCACAGAGCTCCTCAGTCGCCTGCTTTCAACTTGTAACTTATGCAGCAGACTGGCAGACTTGTCTTGTCTGGCCAGAAGTGCAAACAGCTCTACGGCTGTGGTTCACACATCAGCCTGCAGCTAAAAAAACATCATGTCAGCCCGTCTCTGTACTCTTTGATAACATGGCTGCTGCTAATCCAGAACTTCCAGCAGATACGATACCATGCCAATGCAGTTGCACCCGGAGACCTCCGGTGGGCGCCAAAGGGCACTAAGCTGAATCCCTCCATAACGTTGCTTTAATTGGATGTTCAAACAATAAAAGAACCAAAACGAACGTTTGATTAACAAGCTTTCAGGATTTATTAAAACTAGTTTATTAAACATTTGATCTTTTTATGATTGGTTATTTTACTCAAACGTTAAAAACAAATAAAGTCAAACAGTGGCGTCAGCTCGGAGCACTCAGCTGATCATCTCAATCTGAGATACACACTTTCTATTTTCTCTGGAATATTTAGCTGAGTATTTAACCTTCAAAAGATATAAATAGATAATAAATAAATAAGATGAAGGCATTCTGAAAAGGTTCCTACACCTTCTTCTTCTTCTTCAGAACGATACAGATTTTAGGCTGTTTATATGTGCAGATGTTCCTGTTTAAACAGGAAACAGGCTGCAGAGAGAAAACACCGGCTATGATAACTTCTACTTCAGCACCAACAGATCATTAATAGAAGGTCAGAAGATGTGAAGGACACAGAGGGAGAAATGCATGTATTGCAATGTAAGAAAGCTGAGACGTACCCTGATGGGATCGGTGATCAGATTTTAAGATTCTGTTTGGAAATGTTTGTTATCCACAATCCTGCCAGTAGATGGAGCGAACAAGTTGTGCAGAGAGCTCATTAAACAGGGCAGATAATTCCCACACTGAGAGACGAGCTGAGAGAGGTGTGCTGTGTGACTGAGTGTGTTTGTGGATGTAGAAGTGTGGGGCTCTGCCTGTGGTTATCTTAATTATACAGTACTTTTACTGTGTCTTTGTTTGTAGCATTGATTAGTATGTGAGAAACAATAATAATAAAAATGTATTAAAAAAATCTGCACATTCTTCCTAACAGCATAAAATATCCGACTTTTTCACTTCAAGTTAGAAACTGACCTCCAACAACTTGTCATTGTGTTTATCTCTCTGGTCCAGATGTTGATGCAGCCTCGTTTTAAAGATGAGGTCAGTCACCTTTTGCTAAAGTTAAAATATAGACTTATCCAAAAGTGATGCTGCGTGATCATCCCTTCTGGGCCTCCATAGATGTGTGGTGGTGACGATGTCTGCAGAGACTCTGTCCTCTGACTGGAGTTTTGACTCGAGACATTTCTGGGTGTGGAGCTGGCGTTTCCCTCAGCCAATGACAGCTCACGGTGCAGGAGTGCAAAGAATTCAGGGATAGGAGGCGATGCAAGTAAGAGAAAATATTATCGCATGGATCCTATGACAGCCATTTCTCGACCTGTCTTCCACTTGTTTCCAAAGAGTCTTTCCTTTTTCTTTGTCTCCTCGTCCTTTTCAGTTTCATCGTCAGATTTCCTCTTCTGTTTCCTGCTCCTCGGGTGGAACATGGTCCACATCTGCACCATGTTCTGCACAGGGTCTACAGTGTCGTCAGCGAGTGTCCAGCAATAGGCATCATGAATGACAGTGTAGTATCGTATTGCAGGGTACTTTATTTCAGACGGCTGTTTGAGACGACTGCAATTTAAAAATATGTAAAATTCAACCCACCAAAGTGGCCAGTGAGTGACGCAGAGGCTGAAATCCAGCAGCACATGGCGGGTTGGTAGGAGTTAATGTCAAGCCCTGGTAAGAAATATAAATATTCACACATTTCTAGAAGTTTCTTGACCCAAAGTTGACATTATTTAGGCCTTCTCCTGAACTGAAACGTCACAAAGTTTCACTTGAATGTTTGTAATCAGCCACACTCACGATGGGTCACCACAGCCGACTGTTTGTAAAAACCTCCAGAAAAAGTTTCTACAACCTACCGCACCAGTTCTGTCTGCATGTGTGGACCAAGTCCAAATGAGAGGCAGTAAAAATAGAGACACAAACAGTGTGTGTGTGTGTGTGTGTGTGTGTGTGTGTGTGCTGACAGAGATGAGACAAACAATAGCAGGGCCTGAATCATTTGCTTCAATAAGAACATTTTCAAAGTACATCAAATCAACTCTGTCACACGGCATAACTGAAAACCAGTATTTGAGATATTTCTTTGAAGAATTGGACATTTATAGAAATGTATAAAACCATTAAAAATGAAAGGGAGGATGTGTCAGTGTGTATGTGTGTGTCCCATCAAACAGCATCAGAGCTTTGTCATTCACTCACTGCCTCCTCACTGTGACATCCTTCTAATCATCTCCCTGCATGAAGCAGGTAGGAATTATTTTTAAATTCATCTGCCAAATTACAAGCGAAAGCCCAGGAGAACCCTGATGGGTGATGCAGCACAGCCTCGCACGCAATTACCAAAGTTAACAAGCCAGGAAATTCTGAATCTGTGCCTGCAAACAACATTTAAGACATGCTATTAAATCCAACATCAAACACTGTCAGAGCTAAAGAGTTTTCTGTTGTGATTAATATGATAATCTATGAGGAATCGAGTCATCTGTCCATTCTGTTTTCTCTGGCAGCACAGACCTCCACACACTGATTTCCATGCATTTGAAAATGTGTTGCTGGAGATCTGCAAATTAGAAAACAGTGAAACAGAAAAGTGTCAGCTGTGTCGAAGTGAAACAGATTTATTTCAAGCTTGACGGGCTTTAAATGTTTTTATCACACGGCTTTCTGACAAGACACATACAAGCCACAAATGTATGAATAAAAATACTGCTATTTCTGAAATAATGGCCTTGACTTTGACTTTATTTACCTCCACTTACACACAGAACCGAGCTCTACAAAAACAAAAAAAAACAAGTTTCAAGACGTTTGTGAAGTTCTCTTTCCATCACCCAGTTTATAGATGCAGTTTTGCTGGTACGAGAGCAGGAAACTTTATTTGACTTCATGAGCTGTCGCCTCTCAACAGGAAGGTCGGGGTTCGATCCCCAGCTCCTGCAGCAACACGTCCTACGTGTTCTGGGCTGAGGGTACACCCTGGACCGTTCACCAGCCAATCACAGGCCTGACATACAGAGACCAACAACCTGAAACACTCACACATACGAGCGATGTAGAGTCACCAATTCACTTAACAAGCATGTGCATGAATCGACACGGAGAGGCTGCTGTCTGACGGGGACACAAACCAGGAAACGTCTCGCTGCGTGGCATCGACGCTAACCACAGGCTAAAAACAGTCTCATAATGTAAAACAATCTTTAACAATTTATATGGCTTCCATTAAAAACATCTGCTCCTCCGTTTTGCAATATCTTCAACATTAATGCCTCTTTACCTCCACAGACGGTTCCTCCTGTTCTCCTCAAATCACTTTAAGTCACTTTTTGTATTTTACTGCAGTTTTTTTGAAGTTACTAATTTTTATTGTTATCTTGTTCTATCACATATAACTACAGCAAACATAACGTGCAGTACTTCCAGAGCGCTCAGTCAGTCTGAACCTGCCGATCTTTCCTGAATTCAATCCTGTTCGTGTGGAAGTTCTCTAAATAAAGATTTTAAAAAGCTGTGTTCAAATATTTCAGTTTAAAGAACATTTTTAGACTCAGTTAGTTTTTTCTCCTTATTAACTTGGAAGTGAAGTCAAAGACACTTCACTTGTCAGATTTGTTTTATATTGCCATGGTATTAATTGCTAATTGTGATTGGACAGACCATCCAGACGTTTTTTATTTTATTTTTTTAGTAATGGGAAGGCAATATAAGATTTATTCTTCTCCCGACTCGTTTCCGAACATGGATTGGATTGTGAATAGTTTGTTCGTTTTTCTCTCTGACCATTATGTGTTTTGACATGTGCAGAACAAATAAAACAATGAAATGAAATTTGTCTGTCTGGTTTTGTCCCGTTTGTCAGATCACAAATTCCTGTTTGGCTTGTCTGCCAAATGTCTTTAGTATTTACTCTTTGTAAAAACTGCAAAAGGAAGGGGAAAAAAGTGTAATGACACTAAATGAAATAAAACAAACAGATGAAAGAAGATTTGTGTGTATGAAATGTTTTGGTTGGGCAGGAGAGAGACTGACCAATGTTAGCTCTTAGAGAAGATCATAGAAAAGGGGGAACGAGGCAACGACACTGACATTAGGATGAATAAATTAGAAGAGCTCTTCAGCAGCCGATGAACGGCTGGCATGATCCACATCAACCTCGTTCACAAAATGATTTCAGGAAAGAGGACAGAAAGACTTTCGAACCTGCAGGGTCCCGTAAAAACATCGAGAAAAAAATCAAACCTTTTTCAGAAATCAAATCGTTCTCACTGGACCAACCAAATCCATCAAAGAGTGATTGTGACTGTGAAAATGAATCAAGATGACATGTTTTCAAAATCACCACACAGGTCGCCAAAATCACCACAAACCAAAAGTGTCTCAGAGAAACTTTGATTGAAGCTTCGATTGGATTTGGGATGGTTGATTTGAAGCTGTGCAGATGTCACAGCAGGGCAGCACAAAGAAACTCGAGGGGAACGAGTGAACTCTGGCAGGAGGTCAGCAGAGTGGATTATTACGGTGAATTTGTAAACTGAATGCTTGACGTTGACTTTGTGTCTTCTGTCATACAACTGCTTGTTGCCAGCCCGTGTGGGTCAGGGGGCCTGCAGATCTCACAGCTCAGCACAGTTTACCTGAAAAATAGCACAACAGCCCGAAATGATTGCAATCTGAATGTGACGATGTTTGCTCAGAAAACCGAGTCAGTTTGGTTCGAATGAACTCGGGTCAGAGATGAATGTTCATGGTTTTTTTGTTGCGCTGGTTTGCAAGCCGGCACTCCGAACCTTGGAACGATCTCAGCCGGTGCAACTCTCAACCCGAAAGTCGGGGGTTCGATCCCGAGCTCCTGCAGCCACACGTCCAATGTGGGTAAGACACTTATCCCCATCCCGCTGCTTCAGCATTCATTCAGTGTTTGAATGTGGTTACTTCTGCTGGACTCCTTACACAGCAGCCTCTACCATCAGTGTGTGAATGTGTCGCTGTGACCTGCAGTGTAAAAGCACTTTGAGGAGTCAGAAGACTGGAAAAGAAAAATACAAACTTACGTCCAAATAATTAAATACAGCTCGTTGTCACCTTTTCCCTTGTGGCCTCTTATTGTTCCATCTATTAATTTAAGAACGAGCTGCAAGAAAACAAATCAACCTGCGTGCTTAGAAAGCCAACACTTCACTGTGTGTTCTTCGTGCTTGCCCTGATAACTATGATGAATGTGGCAGTTAAACCATTAACGCAACAGTGGAAATGCTTTCAGTCACCATTTTCTGAGTAAGATAATTGACCCCGTCTCCCGTGTAAAGGTCACTGAGAATCAATGACTGTATGAAATATTAATCAGAGTGCTCCATTTCTTTAAAAGAGGATCAAATGACCTTTATGCTGTGAAAAAAATTGATCATCGCCCGGTGTTTGGAATTGCTTCTAGTATACAAGACTTAAATCCCAAAGGGCTTGGGCTGGATGTATGCTTGCATTCCTCCTCTGATCCTTTATCCCTTTATCAGGTATTAAATGAACACAAATGAACATGCTTTAAGTGTCAGTGTCTGCAGGGATGAACTGGATGTGTTAAAGGACGAGTGAGTGGATTCTTTCTGTCAGTGAGAGCTCGGTCCAACATGCACAGGCGATGAAGGGCACAGAGGGGAAGTCTGCACGGTGATTGACGTGTGTGACGTAAGTGAAATTGATAAAAGTCTTGGATCAAGAGCCTTGCCTTAAATCCTTGACCTTTCTGTGGTTTGTACTGTATATCCTGTGAAATGGGTTTGTGCTGCTCCCACAGAAACAGGAGTGTGTGTGTGTGTGTGTGTGTGTGTGTGTGTGTGTGTGTGTGTGTGTGTGTGTGGAGGAGGGGGGCATTTGTATGCATCAGTATGGCACTCAGGCGGAGCTGCAGCATTGTGTGGAGGGAGTCAGAGCAAGACCGAATCGTAGTTAATGTTTTTCTTCACACTGTAATTCATTCAATTTATAATATAAAATTGGTTTGTTGTAATCTGACATTTTAGGTTCAGGTAATTTATTATTGTTAGCAATAGCCAATGAAAAAATGGCTTTCCATTGGGCTAATTAAAGTCCCATAGGCCAAAAGTGATAATGATATAGCACGTGTTACGTCAAGTCCAATACACAATACCCTCCCCCGTCATAGTGGAGGCAGAATATTGGAACCCTTGTTTCAGTTATTGTTAATTTCTCTCCGAAGGAAAAAAAAAAAAAAAAACACTCAGAGAACGCAGCCTGTTGGCAGTGTTGCCAGGTCCGCTTGTTATAAGCGACTTTGGGATTTCTGTACAGTTTTCTTTGGGCTTGTTTTCTAAAGTGTAGTTGCTTATTTGGCTGGGTAGATATTATCTATTAGAAGAGCAAAGCCGCTCGTTTCAGGCTTATTTCCAGAGAGCTGCTTGCTTGTTTGTCTCACGAGATCCGGCAACACTGCCTGTTGGTGGACGCACACATATGTGGTGGAAGTTCTGGGTAAAATAAGAGATAAGCATTTGGTTTAAACCAACACATATTACGTCATGCTTTTTTAAGGAAGTCGTGTTTAAACGTCATGAAGCTGAATTATGAGTTTTTGGAGATACTGACAACCTGAAAGGTTATCTTAATGAGGAGACACAAAGTGAGCACATCTGTAAACGTTTGTTCAAACCTCAGTCATACTTTATCCAATAACAGTGGAGATTTGTCAGTCTGAACCAAACCATTTGATCGACCCATCACCCTTTGAGCAGGCTGTGGATTCCAATGAATACATTAAATACAGTCAGTGTAATTATATGTTAAACCTAAACAAACAAGAATAAAAAGACAAACAAGTGAGTTCAAACTGAACCTTTGAGGTGGGAACGCCAGCTTCTCAATGTCGTCTCTCTTCCATTTGGTACTTTGCGCCTAGCTGCTCGGGATATCTTTAAATCCCTTACCCAAACATTCATTTCCAAGCAAATCACCCGTGGCGCCGCAAACAGGGAAATAAAAGAGATAATGTGATGCATGGTGTTGCGTTCGGCTCACTGAGGAAATCGCTGTGTCCCTGAAAACATGTTTGCCATCAGCGTTGTCCCCATGCTTACAGAGGAGGAGGACGGCTGAAGACGCCTGCAAGAGAGAGGAGAGGGAGGGAGGGAGGGAGGGAGGAAGGGGAAGCTTCAGAAATAGCTTCAGATTTCTATCTGAAGGCAGCCAGATGTTAGGAAGCAACCGTGTTTCATTTAGACATTGACCAAACCACGTCCTCTCTCCCTGTTTAATGTCCGAGCTACGATTTTATTTTAGTCGATGTGCTGCGTGCTACTGATCAATTTTTCAGACTGGCCTTGTTTAGAAATCTGAAGCTGTTTCACACACGATGTCAGACAGTAGAAGAAATATTTGTAGAGCATGTCTTCTTTTCCCTCTGCTGTGTAATTTCAGTATGGGTCAGGGATCATTAGCGGGAAATTGACATGGGCTTAGCTGGATGAAAAAAATAGGGCGAAGAAGAAGAAGAAGAAGAAGAAGAAGAGAAAGGCAGTGATGCAAGAACAGAGAAACACTGATAAGTCTGTCCGTATGTGTGCGGTGCGGAGTAGCTAGCTCAGAACTAGCTGTTCACAGTCATGTCCGGAGCATTACAGAGCAATTACAGCATGTTTCAGCCTGTTTGAGCTCGGACCATTAATATCTGTCTTTTTAAAGACCACGTTTTCTCTTTTGGATAAGATCTGGACATGTCTGAGCCAACCTTTTCTTTGGTTTTGAGTTAGCATGAGTCCCTCACACAGAGGGAAGATACAGCTATGGGAGCTGCAACCAAAGACAGCTTAAATCCCGGGAATGTTGGTGGTAGTCTTTTCCAACAAAACCGTTTCAAGACGTAAACCCAGGAAGTCTGGAGAAACATTGGTTGTGTCTGAAATCAGCTGATGAAGCTGAAACGCTTCCGTTGCTTTTTTTTGCTGCTCTTACCCAGATAAAGGAAATTCAAAGAAACATTCAGTGTACTGATCATTACAGATGCACAAATAAAACACAAAGCCTGCCGAGGACGGGGAAAGTAACGTCAGAATCCATGTGGCTGCAAAGCTTTGATCACAGTTTTAAAAAAGGCAATTGCCCGATGGTGCCGTTCATAATAACACCACCATATCTCTGAGATTCAAAGATTTTAATGTGTTTGTAGGAACTCTGAGGATCTGAATTAATGCATCTGACTTGTGCTTTATTTGTAACCATAAAGAACATCTGCTGTGGTGAATTCTGTGTAGAAGGTCATAATCCAAAATGTATACATCACAATATGTATCGTATCGTTGGGTGGGGGGAAATGACCAGCACTAACTGACTGATTTTCACAAAGCAATGAAAACATCATCAATTAATATGAAGAACAGAATTTTAAATGGATAAATAAAACAAGTTCTTCACTGATAATCCCTTCAAATTAACTCACGGGTTCTTTATTTTCCGTAGCATCAACCGCTCTCTTGTTTATGATGGCTTTTGTTTATGATGGCCAGATTACATGGGACAACAAGGTCACGCATGTGAGGAGTGAGATGACAGTGACAGAACGAGTCAACAAGATCAATTAAAGCTTCCCATCAACGGGACAGGTGGGTCTACCGTGGGAGTTCTTCCCGTGGTTATTAATCCTGTTGTGTCTGAGTACGCTGCTTTCAGCCTCCACATACTTGTGTCATTGTTCAAAAATTCACAAACGACTGACACAGTTCCCTTCAAGCTATACTGCTGCCTCCAAGCTCCAAATCAACAAATCTCTCTGAGTCTGTTTCCAGCTCTAAACTGTCTCTCAGTTCATTCACCTCCACAGTTTTCTCTCTGCACAGCCCTTTGGCAACTCTTTCAGCTGTTACTAATCCTCTGGCCGGAGTCGAGTCTTTGCTCTTGTGCCAAAGTCAACATTGCCAATTAATGGAATAGATGGGACAGCACTGATAGCATCTGTTTTACCCACTTAGTCATATATTTGTTTTGAATAGGTAAACAGACATATAATGAACCGTCTTTGACCTTCAGATCTGTGTTCATTAAAATGTCACAGTACACAGGTCACAGGCTGAGTGTGTACTGTGGAGCTGTGAGGGATCAGAATCTGAGCAAACTCAGTACACTCACATCGAATTCAGATTTATGAGGATACAGTGGCTTTAACGCGCCTGTTAGGAGTTTTTTAACTGGTTATGAAACAAGCAGAAAGGATTTTATTTATTTATTTCTTTTATTTGCACTTCTTAGATTCTTCATATGTGAAACATTTTGCAAAAATAAGTACAAGAAATGCTTGTTTTAAAAATGCTATTAAAGGCCCTAAGACATCAAGGAGATCGCTGGCCGCTGTTCGTAGCGTAGAGTTTTTGAGGCGTGTCCGGCTAAGTCGCTCCCCGTCTGCCTTTTTCAGATGATTCGACATGTTGAATCAGCGTCGGCCAGTGAGGTTGAGGTAGGACTCTTCTGATTGGCTGTTCAGCTAAGCCCAACAGTAGTGCATGAGAAGAGAAACAGAGTGCCCTCGTTTGTTCTTGTTCCACTAATAAAAGAAGGGCTGATAATGCCAGTGCCATTTTCATCTTTTTAGCAGACAATATTTTCGATTAGAAGTAACTATATTAATAGTGGTGAGAAAATTGCCATCTCATATCATAGCAGATGTTTACAACTTTTTGGCCGAGACTGAAGGTGACGTGAGCCGACGCCACAGGCGACCTTTGAGCAAGAGGTAAGTGATATCGCCTTGTCCATAGGGGGGCGACACAAGCCAAAAGTTCCTCACAGAAACTTTAAGTACATTATTAGAGTTATCAATGAATGGAGTGTGCTATATGCTCACTGTATGTCGGGTAATATTGGGTAATGCAAGGTGTGCTGTGGTGGAAATAAATAGTAGAAAGAAAGCCAAGAGCAGACCAGCGGACCTCCGGGCAGCAGAGGAGGGCTCTCTAAAAGCAGATACAGGCACTCTAGCGTGGGAGAGTTTAAAACGGAAAGAAAAGGAAAAGAAGGGTAGAAAACGCTGATGCATTTCAGCCGAATGTCCTTCGTCAGGGTGTTAGCAATTATAAACATTCACAAAGACAGGCGCTAGAAAATGGATGTATCTGAAAGCCGTGGCATTGGTAGAGCTCCAGTGTTTCATTCAAAGGTAGTCATAGTGACATTATACCAGCAAAAAAAACAAAAAAACTTTCAGTGTAGTTTCAACATCCTGATGGACATGACGTTTGAGTGATTACACTAACTCATCTCCTCAGATGTCTCTTCAAAGTCAACGTAGAATAAAGAGGCTTGAAGATGCAGCACGACTAACACAACCTGAGTTGCACTGTAACAAGGTTGCTATCAAAGATAGCCTGTGTGGCCCTGTCGTGACAGTGAAGCAGACTGATGTAGACAGTGAGGACGTGGAGGTCACAGGAGAATAGCGCAATATGAAATATAGGAACCGTGCCTTGTGATTGACTGGTGACCAGTCCAGGAAGTACCACGCCTCTCGCCCAATGACAGACGCAATCAGCCAACCCTGCATGACCCAGAACGGGAAAAGTGGTATAGATAATGGATGGATGGATGGAATATTCAAACTGTTTGATAGTTCCCAACATGCATTTTACAGCTTTATTCAGCCAGAGTAAGAATCTCAGGTCGCCTCCAAAATTATTTCATGCTCCATGAAAAAACAGGGTAACATGCAGAGAGTATTTTTTACATGAAATTGATTAACAGAGAGGCTTCTCTGTATGTTTTCGAGATTAACGACACAAAGCATTATGTATACGGCACAACTCATTTGAGAGCTGCTACGGCTCCCGAAATCATAAACGTGTGTAGGCAATTAAAAATGAGACAGTCAGCTGCAGCTGGTTGTCGCTTATTAATTGATTAATTAAGCAATTCATTAAGGAATGTGATTTTAACGTTTAGAACAGATTAGTTTTGCACATACGTCGAGTGTCCCCAGAGAATGACACTTTTTTTTATTTTTTTTACTTTTTTTGCATTTCTGCAACATGAAGAAAAAGTTATTGAAGCGGCAAAGGTGGCTCAGCATCTTTCGGTGACACGGCCTCACTCGGGACTTGTGGTGAAACTCACATTTCCCTCTCCAGTGCACATGCACACGGCGGCTGGGGAGAAGGTAATGAAAAATACGCAGCGAGGTCCAAGTGGACAGAGTTCAGAAGATCAGATGTCGTTGATTTCCCCAGTTTTCTGTCCAGCTCTCATGCATGCATGGTTTCTATTTATAGGTGAACGTATGACAGACTTCCACGTCATGTTTTTTTTATTCCTCGTGTCGCTCTGCGCCGTCCTTATACAACTCAAATCACAGCTCCTTTCACTTACCTGCCTGCTGGGTTTGGGCATTCGGCTCATTGCATGAAACAACTTTGAAATATGCAACCTTCTTTATTGAACCCTGAGCCACAGAGGCGCTGGAGTAATAAATGATCCAGGATAGAATTCCTCCTTTTTTGCTTCACCCCCTCAGCCACATAACAGTCCTGGAATTACCTCTCCTTGAATACACACATTCAGCAGGAGGCTCCCTGGGTGAATCGGTGGTAATGACATTTCACTGTAAATATGTATGCTGTGGCTTCTAACCCCGGGCAAACCTGCAAAAGACACTCAAGGTCTCCTTGTGTGTGAGGCTTGAGAGGCTCGGGATCAGTCCATGATACTGTGTACAGATGAACATGTAATCCTCAGCAGGCGGGAGTGGCCCTCCTCTGTAGGAGCTACTTCTATACAGGGTTGAATTCAGGGGAAGATGCTGTGGTTTTACTTGCATTTGATATGGTAGGACCAAATATAAAGGCTCAAGGACTGATCTATTAAAAGATTCAATCATGGGCCTGATAAAGGGTCGGCTGCATCTTCTTTTGGGCTCCTTCTGATAAACTTGTATATCACTGTGTTCTGACAACTCAAAGCACTTTGACACTGCAGGTCACATCTACATGGTAGAGGCTGCTGTGTGCAGTGACCATCAGTACGAACTTATACCATGCATTCACACTCACAATAATAAAGTTCAAACGTCAGAGTGAGATTTGCCACCTAACAGCTGCTTCAGACTTTTGATTTAAGTAACTGTGGATAAGAGCTGCCTCGTTCTGAAGGGTCACATCCTGCAGAAACCTTAACAACGTCATATCTATCCTTTGATTTTTTTTCACGTCTTATGGCTGTATTAAAATACCAGAAAGAACCAACGGACATTAGACGAGATCTTTGTAGTAAAGCTATTTTGGTCGATTGTATTTCTTACACAGCAGGAGACATCTGTAACATCTGCCTATTATAGGTGCAGTCAGATTCTTCCTAATGGACAGGAGCACCTCCACTCTGATCATTTACACGTGCTTAAACATCTATGTTGTCCATCTTTACACCAATTGGAGAATTCCACCTTAAAGACAGGGTTGCTAATTTTCCACTTTTTAAGATGTTGGATGAAATTGTCTTTAGGTCCTGACAGAAATTAATAACTCATGTGCTCTGAAAAAGGAACAAAGAAAACCTGCAGCCCTCGGTAAGCCTGTAAAAACTTTGACCAATGTCTGCCACGAGGTACCAATCTGTACACCAATCACGCTCCTCCCTTTCTCGTTCTCTAACTCTTGCGTGCTCTATCCCACACTCAAAAAGCATCACTGATGACAGAGTTTATACTGAGAGTTTATTTAGTTTCTGGAGCAACAGTGACCATGCATATATGTGAGGGGGCGTGGCTTTAGAGGGAGCACAGAGGACAAGGGGTGGGTGCAGAAGGAGCACTGAGGGAATGCTACTTTTAAAATCATAGTTTTCTGAAATTACTAACCCCGCCTTTAAGACCTCTATCCTGTAAAATCAAAGTCACCAAAACCAGAGAGGTCTCGAGGGCCCACAATGAAAATCCTCAACAAATCTCCTCCTTAATTAGGATATGGAAGATGAAAATGCCTTCATTCATTCATTCATTGTGTTTGTCTCAGCACATATTGAAGAAAAATTGAAGATTTCATGTGTGTGATTGCGGATTAAAGATCACCAACTCTCTCTCTCTCTCTCTCTCTCTCTCTCTCTCTCTCTCTATATATATATATATATATATATATATATACATAAAGTGTTTCAAGTTCACATTGCTCAATTAGAGGAGAGGAAAATTCCTTCATGTCTGAAGTGTCAACTCAATTTGCTCAGCTCGATCCTCACCTTTGGCACGCAGACGACAGTTGTCATCAAGTTGTCATCACCTGCACACTGCTCACTGATTGAACTGTAGCATTCTGAATCACAACAGGTTCATTTCAGCTCAGATAAAAGGGAAGTTCTTCTTTTCACACGGACGTTTCAAGACTTCAAATCAGAATAAATAGCCGTTTGATGTGAAAAAAACAATCATTAAGAGGGAAAAGAATCTCTCTGAGTTTTTGAACTGTGTGAGATGAATGAGTTTGTTTAATCGGCTTCATTTCTAATAGTCTGTTTTTTGCGTCTCATCCCTGTTAAAGAGCCAGAACAACTGAACTGCTGATGTGTTGTAATTGATCTGGAACTTAGTTTTGCTATTTGACTTTTGAATGTAGTCATTACCAGACTCACTGTTCCTTCAACTCGTTGATATTTCAAAAGATAAGCACGAAGCCGAACATTTTACGAGCCGTGGGGGGTGGAAATGTGTCGATAAAGAATGAGAGATCAACACCACGGACTTGTCTTTGTGTGTTTTATTCAAGCCTTTGCAAGGGGATCAGTGCAGCACAGTACAAAGTGAGGCCGACTGACTCTGAAATCAAACTCAGAAACATTCACAGCATCGGTTTTCTGAAGCAGTTTCAGACAATCCTTAGAAGATACTGTTTTCTATCAGTGATATCACAGATATTCCATCTTTCACTGTTTAACTCTTACAACCTGCACCCCAGTGTTTGCCTGTTTAATGACACCTATATACTTGCAGATAACTCGACATCTTGTCACCGCAGACAACCACATTAAGAGTCTGTCTGACTAATGTTATTCTGAATTTGATTTAATTTTTCTCTCAATCTGTCCACATTTCTTCAACAACAATCCACGTGTGCAAAGCAGAGCTGTAATAATTATCACCCTAAGTTTGGATAAAATATGTTGATGTCGGTTATTTTCCAGACCTTCTTAGAAAAATAAACGCAGTTTGCATCAAAGGACAAAAAAATCTAAAAAAAATGTTTCTCTCATCATGTCTTTTTTAATGGGTACACATTGTTATTATTATTATTATTATTATTATTATTATTATTATAAAAATCCACTTGTACAGTATATTTGAACATATATTTACTTCTTATTTTTTTACATAACCTGAGTGTCTACCGTGAAATAAAGTCATCCATTCCTTTGTTTGTGGTCTGCATGAGTCTTACCACACAGAGAGAAATGCTCTGTTTCATCTGTGCTGTCCTTTTGATGTCACAAATTGGATTGTGTGAAAAAAAAGCCCCTCCCCTCTCCTAATATCTCCACCCATTGACTTCACTTTCCAGTCTAGAACCAAACTTGTGCACAGTTCCGCCATTTTTATTTTAGCTAGCGATGGAGTGATATCTACTAGGGGCTCAAGGCATTTAAAGAGACACACACACCAAAATGGAGAGAGCTGGTTTCTACAGGGTCACAAACCTCCTCTGCTTTATTTGGACCAAAGCACAGCAAAGATGTTTCATCTAGACCACAGGGGGACTGTTTGAAAAGGTGGAGAATAAGGAGGGATAATGCGTCCTCTTTAAGTAATGGAAATCACTTAAATTACGAGTTGACATTAAAGAAGGTGCGTCCTTTAAATGAGACGCCATTACTGCTGGCATTTCTAATTGATTCTACAAAGTGTGTCACTTTGAGAGCTGCTCTAACAACACAGAGACTCATGGTGCAACTGTTCCATCTGGAGCACTCATAGCCAAGGACAGCTCATTTTAAAAATCTCCTGAATTCCTCCGTAGCATAGCCAAACACAGGCGCGCAGCACTGTCGGAGCATCAACTATTTTGACCAAAATTATTTCTTTTTAATTAATTTACCCAGCTTGCAAAATAGATGTGGGATTTAACAGATTCCCCCTCTCCTGTATGTATTAAGAAAAAAAAAATCTAGTTGAAGGAGAGAGTCTGGTATATGTTTGATTTTTATCATTTTATCAACACATTTTTCTTATGCAGGAAAAGGATTAAGACTAATGACTCTACTTGTACTTGATGGATTGTGTTTGCTTCAGTTTCACCAAAGTGTTTCCACTACAGAGCATAAAGCTTTCATTGTTTTCTGACAAGCCATGTCTGCATGTGGCCTTAATGTAGATATAAGCATTACAGACATAGAAGTATAATGCCTGGAGTAAAAGATGTAAAATTATGTGTGATAAGCAGATTTCAAACACCTCTTTCCAACAAAGAAGTGTTTAACAAGTGGTTTAATCACAGCCATAGAAAAAAGCTTTAGAGCCACTTTTCATAGATTCTCTGAGCGCGTGCAACTCCACTTGACGGATAAGGACCATTCTTCTCAAATATATTCCATCCCATCAGTATTCTGCTAGATGTGCCCACTGTGACCACCATGTTGTGTTATTTAGATTGTTTTTTTATACTCCTTCAACCAACCAGAAAGTCCTCTCACAAAAGGAAAAGATACAATGTGCAGATCGTGACTAAATGCAAATGAAAAGAAAGTTTTCTCCCTCTCGACAGCTTGGATGGTAAATGGACTTGAGCTTGTTTTTCCTTTTCTAGTCGTCTGATTACTCAAAGCTCTTTTTACGTTGCAGGTCACACCGACCATTCACACACTGATGGTGGATGCTGCTGTGTAAAGAGTCCATTAGAAGTAACTAATCCGTTCATACACATCAATCCGCCGCCTGACGAAGCAGCGGGAGCAACTCGAGGTTGAGACGACCCTGAGTCACAGCCGCTCTGTGGTTGGGATGCTTTTCTAGGTTGTTTACCTTTCCATCGTAGGCTGCGCTCCAAATGTTTATTCGACCTCACAAAAATGTGTTTGATGCCCATTCACTGAATACAATCCTGCTTTCTGAAGAATCAAATGCTTATAATTACCCACCAACCATTTCTACACTGGACTCTTATGACGACCTGCAACATTTGCTGGCATTGTTCCTTTTTCTTCTTCTTCTTTTGAACCGTTGAATACCTTTACGTTTGTACTTCAGCCTGAGCAATACGCCTTGTCGTCTTCAAAACTCGCCTTCACAAAACCAACGGTTGACATCACTGAGGCCACGCCCATCTTTTATAAATTCTACTGCTTAAATCTCACGGCAGCGTGTTGCTGTGTTGTTGTCTTGTGGGTTATTGAACAATGAGTCCCCAAAGTTCCTACAGTTCAAGCATCGAAGAACTCTGAAAAAAAAAATCAATCATAACTCAACGCAAGTCTTTATGAAATACATCAATAAAACCATATAAAGTGCTTGTAATCCATGGTGAGAGTGGTTTATAGGATTTACAGGCTGTGAAACAGGAAGTCTTAAGGCAACATGGACAAGGCCTTTCATTTCACTTTCATGTATTTACCTTTACCAATTATTTCAACATATAATGCAGACTTGTAGTTTGTAATGAAACATGAGGAAGTATATCCTTGGATCCAAACTCTCTTGTGTTGGCAAGCATTTCTGCTCACGACCAATATTTGATGGATTTTGCTCCCCCAAGACTCTTAATTATCGCCCTTTAAAAATCCCTCATCCTTGGTAATATTGTTTAAAATTCACGGTGCCTTTTACAGCTTGATTACCACAGAGGGCCATGTGCAGTCACGCTCTTTTCTTTAGCAGCAGCTGATGGCGGCTTCACTGAAAAACTGGTATCTTAGTGCAGCATTGGTGAAACCATGACGATAAGGTTACTATTCGTTTACCTGTTTATCAGTATAAGGGTAAAATAAAGTCATCACTGACAGTGTGAAGTCTGCTGGAAGTCAGGTTCTGTACTCTTGTGGTGAAATTTGACTGAACTCTGGACTTTAAACAGCCGGCTTAAAGCTGCACTTTGGGAAAACCTCCATGCACTGTCCCAGTTCAAAGTCAAGTAGTCCAAATGAACTCGTGTCCTCACTCCTCCCATTTGATCTGGGATGCTCTGAGAGCTGACTTCTGTGTGAACTTTTGGGAGATATCCCAGCATGCATTTGGATTCGCTCAGAGGAGCTGGCATAGGATATGAAGCAGACCCTTAAATACCTCTAATTTCCTCTCTTTCATGTGTTCGTTTGGTGGCACTGATGCTCCACAGCCTTTTAAACATGACACAGTTTCACTTTGATGAGAGGAATTCTTAGAGTTCGACTTGCCTTACCCCTTATTCTAACCAGTATTCAAGTTTTTTTTAATAACTTTATTAGTTTCAAAAACTCAGTTGCACTGATTTTTTCCGCTTTAATGTACCAATTATGTTGTTGTTGAACCCTTTAAATACTGTTTGTTACCAAGAGTCTATGTGGTGAATAAACACTTTTTATTCAATCAACATGTTGGGTCACAAAAACACATGAATACAATAAATGAATTCAAAGTATCTTCAAGTGAAGATAATGTTCGGTGTTCATGTCGTCCTCACGCTGCTTGATATGTTGAACATCATTCTGCACAGAAAAGTAAACAGAGCTCAAGTTCACGGGTCCAACACTTTCTAAAAATAGAATCAGTGAGTTAAGTCATAGGATGTGAAATTCAGTTTGTACAGCACGTGTCATACTGAGACCGGCAGACACTGTATGGATTTAAAAAATCTCACTACGTCAGAATAATTTAAAACGCACGATCAAAGCTCATCATTTATATGCTAACGCTGAACTAATGTCCGGGCAAGATGCGACTGTTCACGTCAGTAAGGTTTCCACAGGTGGAAGCTAAAGTCAGATCTACTGTCCAACAATCTCTCTCTCTCTCTCTCTCTCTCTCTCTCTCTCTCTCTCTCTCTCTCTCTCTCTCTCTCTCTCTCTCTCTCTCTCTCTCTCTCTCTCTCTCTCTCTCTCTCTCTCTCTCTCTCTCTCTCTCTCTCTCTCTCTCTCATGCACACTAGGCATCCCCAAAAACAAATCTCTAACGAGCAAGCTTAAACATGACACATGACAATAATCCCTTACAGCTGGAGGTCTGCAGACATTTCCTGCCAGAGTTCATATTTTTGGTGATAGAAGGGGGAAAACACTTCAAATGGGCATGCCTGCTGTTGCCATGGTGAGATAAAATGCTTTCTGACAGGGTCAGGTTTGTGTAGTTGCAATAAGAAAAAAAATAGTCCTGGAAATGGGGAACCGTACCGTGTATGACCAAAGTTTCAAACACCTGCTGTGAGACGAAGGACGGCCAATCAGACTGAAACTCAAACTGACTTCAAAATCTTCATAAAATAAAATAAAATACTTTTATGAATATGAGTTTTCCAATGAACAAATCAAGCAACAAAAAAAAAAGTAATGTGGAAACTCGCTGAAAACAGATTTGCTAATATGTCAATTATAAACATTCTGGGAGAAATACCCCCATTTCTATGTAAATGAGCCTTAATGCATCAAAGTCACAAATACTGGAGGTTATTCAAAATTAATAACACAATTAAGAATCGATGATGAATTTTCTGAACGAAAGAATCAAGAAATGAAACTCCTCTACATAATAAAAAAAAGATTTGACATTGTGGGAAATGAACTCAGTGACAGCTGTTCATCCTATCACCTTCAGTACTGTGGCCACGACTCATGGTTGGGGGATGTAAAGATTAATCATGAGGCCATTCAAAAGTGTCAAGATTTGTAGAGGCGATTGGTTGTAACAAGCAGGCGACATCATGGCAGCTGCAGAGCTCAAACAATACTAACAAGCAGGTTTGCAGCCTCGCTGGCCCAAACGAGTGCCAAAGACATTTTGAGTTGCATTGGTGTTTTCATCAAAAAACTAAAGGACCCTTTTTCAGTCATAATTTGTATACGGTCTCATTTTGTAAAATAGATTGTGTACCCAGTATCGTGAATCACATCGTATCGTGAGTTAAGTGAATCGTTATGTCCCTACTCTCCGTTGTTCAGGATTATTCATTTCAGTTTTTTCCGTCGTTATTTTACCACTTAGAAGTTCTCCAGCTGCTTCCTCAGGTCTGAAGCTTCTGCAGCCATTTCCTCCTCTGATCTCCACTTGGAGGGGACGTCCTCTTCGTCTCGATCGTGCTTCTGCAGCTGCAAAGAAAACAAATGAAAACATCATCTGGAGGCAGAATAAAGTAAACTAAACCACGAGTAGAACGGTAGCCCTGTTCTCTGCAGGCGACAGATGATCCCATTGAGCTGTGGTATTTCTGTTTGTGTGATTGTTTCAATGAATAACAGCTATGATTGTATGGTGAAGATCTGGTACTTTTTTCATGGAAAACTCTTTGCAATCAGCCAAACTACATGTCAGCATGCTGCACGCAATCCCAAACACTCGGAGGCAAATCGTAATACATCAGGAGCTTGTTTCCAAATGCTGGTGAGTTTACAAAATAACTGACCTTTTCATTTCTTAATGGGAATTTTAAAATCTGATGCTTTTAGAGCTCAATTAAAAAAAATTGACATCAAGAAGAAATGAATGTGATGGAACTTTATATAGCAGCATCTGCAACTATGCAGCAAAACCAAGAGCTTAACATTAACTGTAGTTAGGTTCAGAATAGCTTTTAAAAATGGCAGCCCCCCAATGAAAACCAAATTTGGTTTGGTTCACTTTGGCACCAACTATAGGTCTCTGGGTGCAACTGCACAGGAACACAGAGTGCTGTTGACGGATCCAAGAGGATCTGTATGTGCAGCATCCTGTCTCTGGTTTTACTCCATCCAACAACCCTGCTGGGTCAGTTTCTGTGTAGTGTAGCACAGCCATTAGCAGCTGTGCCCACGAGTTGACAAGGTCACAGGAGAACGACAGATCACACAGAGAAAGAGACAACAAAGTGCAAACAACAGGTTGCTTCTCCTTGCCTTAAGGCACAGATCCTGTGCCTGATCTCTACCCCCCCCCCCCCCCCCCCCCCGCACCATAGGCAACATGCATTTAACATACAGAATCAAGACAATTGAAAACAATGTCGAGATTTGCAATTTGTGTTACTTAGATGGAATTCTAAATAAACCTATAAGCTGATGACAATCATTTATGCGCAGCACTTGATTTGGTTTAACCCCCAACCTTTGGCTGAGTATCATTTCTTTTGGGAAGAACAAAAAAAAATCCATTGGCTGGGTAATAGATTCTAAATGGAGGACAGAAAGGTGGAGACTGTTTTTAAAAAAAGAATGTCACATAGATTGCAGAACCACTGTACCAGATAGTTTCTTTTAATCATTTGAAGTCAAATGTGACCAGATAAATGAAAACATGCCTGTCCCCCATGAATATGATGATTTCAGACCTGATGCTTTGATCCCAGTGCTGATGAAATGTTTGGTAAGAATTATGGTGAGCATGCTGTGGTTGATGCCGGTCCAGTGAAACCCAAAACCAATTTGCAACAAGTCACCACTCGGCAGAGATGCTATCTCACTTTGATGTCCACGTGTGTCCGTCCACCATTGCAGGCACATTGCACATGAGTGGGTTGAACTTCATCTCATTCCTAACATCAAATAAATGTGTGTAACCCTCACCTGTTTGACTCCTGCTCTCTCATCAGTTGTCACTCCCTGTTTGACAAACGGCTGCTTTGTTAGTGAAACTTCCTAACTTAGCTTTGTCAACCTGTAAACTACTTTAGAAGTTGGACATTATGCATGCTTGATTTGATTACCATAGATGAAAATGCACATGTGAACAGTCTTATCTGAGTTTTTTCCAACTAGGTATAAGTGTCTGATATTTATGAAAGGTTCTTGTTGATTTTATGTTATGCCCTTTTCTATAACGTGGCTCAGAGTGGCAAACTTGCTGCAACAACCACAATAATTTTGATTGGGAGAAATTGGCTGCAAATTCACATACCATGCAAATGCAAAAGGATTCAATGTCAAAGCAGATGCATGAACAAAACAAAAAAAATGCAAATGCATAAATCAGGGATGCGATCGGTATGGGAGGAAAAAGCAGGAGCAATAAATCTGAAAGAATCAGATCCTGGATAAATGACAAGAAGTTAGAAATCACATACACTCTGCCTCCACACAGGTAGTCATAGGTTGAACAGTAGAAAATGAAGCTGGGAAATAGTTTGTGCAAAAAAATGAAAGGGTCAAAGATTGCTTACTGTTACTGTGAGGTGTGTTTTTTTAAAATCAACATTTGAGCGACGTTAAAAAGAGGGAGACAGAAATGAAAGGAGGAGGAGGAGGAGGAGGAAGAGGGTCTTTTATTCAGCTGAGCTCATGTCCAAACATTTGCTGGTGCTTGTGTGTTTATATGTGTGTGTACAGTGTGCGTATACGTTTGTGTTCTGTGCATGCATATATGTTTGTTCTGTGTGTACGTGTGTGTGTGTGTGTACTGTGTGTATGTGTGTGTGTGTGTGTGTACTGTGTGCCTCCCTGTTGAGCTGTGTTAAACCTCTTTAGTAAAGCTCCTCTTCTCAGTAGCAGAGCTGCCAGTGTGGACACAGAAACCCTGCTCGCTCTGTCAGTGATGAACATGTCCATGAATACTAATGTAGTGCGTGTGTGTGTGTGTGTGTGTGTGTGTGTGTGTGTGTGTGTGTATTCATCTAATACTGGCTAAAGCCAACATGGGGGGGGGGCTGTAGTGACACCCCTGTGTCACTCACTGCTCATTACATTCAAACCGTTCTTCAGCTTTTATTTATTTTTCCACACCATTACAAATCAATTTCATTCATTTAAATACAATAATTTATTTCAGCCGCTCATTTTTTTTAAATCATTTATTCACATTCAAATTAATTTAATGGGTTTAAATTGAGTGTGAATGGTTCACCTTGTTTGTTTTAAAGGCAGAGGATTTATTTACTTTCTTAAATGCAACTATTACCTTTTCAGCCCTGTGTGTCATTCTTTCTGAAATGAATCATTTCCTATTTGTGAAGATTGTAAATGTTTAAAAATGTCACCAAAATAAAATTCAATGTGTTTATTACAGCAGCTTGTGTTTGAAGGCAATAATCAAGCAGCCCGTTTTTCTCACAAGCTGAAGTTAATTTAGATTATTTTCACACCAAACCAAAATGAAAACCAAATTGAATCGTGTTGGTCCCTTGAGCTGTTTGCATTTGTTTGGATTCATGGACAAAGTTTGTGTTAGGATGACTTTGTTATAGTGAGTATAAATACAGGTGACAGAGAAGCTAATCTGATAACGACCTGGAGAGTGAGTTTGTGTGTAGTCATATATCTCACTTATCACATGGATAGTCATAGGACATCAGTAATTGATTGGAAAGGATTTCATTGATTAATTCATTCATTTATTCACCCACTTAAAAAAACAGTCGGATGGAATCTATATTAGGAGCCGTGTCCATAGCAACGGTTAACTAATCTCCCTTTCCGTCATTGCTGCTCAAATGTTCTTTGAGTCCTAGAGTTCTCTCTCTGTTCCATGTTTACTTCAGGAGCCATCTTCAGGTTTTATCGGTTTCTCCGTCATAGCCTGCCGTTTTTGCATCACAAGATTCATTTTGGGGCTTTTAAAGTCTTTATTTTAGGACAGAGAAAATTTGGGAGAGAGAGAGAGAGAGAGAGAGAGAGAGAGAGAGAGAGAGAGAGAAAGATAGGGGAATGAAGGTCAGCTGGGAGCTTCAGGTCGGATTCCAATTGGAGCCGAGGTTTGTAAAAAAAAAAAAAACAACAGAAAAATGCTTTGTTGGGTCAGTAACAGAAAAAATGTGTAAAATCTGCAGCAGCGTATCATGTGCTGTTGCAGGAGAATAGATTTGAGGATTGGCCCTCCGCAAAGACTGTTTCACCCAACATCCTTCTATGTTCCTCCACATTTTTATCATACAGTACATGCCGTCAACACGATGCATATGATGCTCTTCATGTCTGGAGCCTTGACCTTTAACCAGACACAACAACACAAGGAAGCTGGCCTGAGGGAGAGGAGGGGGGAATGTATGCACTACAACAAGGTGATCCTGGAGGTCATCAGACAATCAGCAGGGGACGGAGCGAGCTGCTCGGGATGGACGATAAAGGCTCAAACAAAATGTCAAGCCTTACTGCAGCAGCGATATGTTAGCGCATAGATTTATTCAGAAATGCAAAAACAGAAACAAGGCTAATGGGAAAAGCCTATGTGTCTGGTTGGCAGACTTCCTGTTGGTGTTATAATTTATTGTATGTTTAGTAGTTTATTCCGATATGTGTTCTGACACGTAGCTATACACCTGTTAGATGGGACGCGGTGGGCGCTGTATGCTGTTGTCAGGGCCATTCATTGTCTATGTGCTGCACCGTGTGTGTATCAGCACCCCGCTGAGCTGAGCGCAGTGCAACATCTCTGAAAGGCCCCTGAGGCCAACAAAGGGAACGACACAGGAAGCAGATCTGAGCCTGATGAAGGCTGAACATGAGCATGACACACGGTCCCTCAATGACACCATGAATCAGCTGAGAATCAACTTCCAACCTTACATACCTATGGAAACACTGCATTGGGATTATTGAATTATATTGTTATTATTATCATTCATGATTTATTGAGAAGAGATTATGAATCCATTTTTATTGGATGAAACCTCACAACCACAAATGTTTGTGTTAAAGGTCCCATATTACACCCTTTTTGGGGTTCTTATATCTAATTTACGTATGCGTCTACTAAAGTGCGTCCACGATCGCTGTTTTCATGTCCTGCCGAGTCATGCAGGCTCTCTCATCTGCATGTTTTTCTCACACTCAGAATCCCCCCCCCAACAGGAAAAAAAAAAGAAGGAAAAGGATCCCCACGTGTGACAAGTCTGATCTGATTGGTCGGCTGATGTGCTCTCTCTTAATTGGTCAGTTGTTCGGCTTTGAAGGATATGGGACCTTTAACCAGCATCTTAGTGAGGCAAACATTGCCCCAACCTGTTGAACAATGACTGACAACTACTCTTTCTGCCGTCGATGAGGGCACTGATAGATGTCCTTCATTCATTAGTGTTGTAACAAACCTGTCTAACTTGCTGTCCTCTGTGCTGTTGTCTTCCAGTACTGCCGGGAAAGTCCCTGATACATTTGGTAGTTTGCTTCCCCTCAGAACCAACACCAGTCCAGACTTTCTTGACAGATATAGAAAGAAGCAGACGACTCTCAATAAATTGTTCAAGTGATCTGTGGTCATTATTTGCTGACCTACTGTGTAAGCAGCGGTTCAACAATCACATGACTATTGGTTTATTTTCAGCCAAGAAGAGGTGAGTTGGGTTCAGGTTGCCTCGTGCCCTCTTTCTCCATGTCTTGCAGAGCTCCTAAGACTAAGATAAAGATGGCAGCTGGGAGTGAAAAATCTTTTCATCTTGGGCTGGTAATTACCAATGACAATCAGGCTTTTTGCCAGACGTATTTCTATGAATCTAATTAGCAGGAAACTTGATAAAGTGTCTCTGGGTTTGTTTTATGTAAGGCTTTGATAACATGTGGCTTCTGTGGCTCACCTCAGCTCACTCTGGAAGGAATGATACATGCTAAGTTGAGGATGGTTTTACAGTATTTGCAGAACTCCATTTTGCATTCTGAGCATGATGCAGTTATCCTCTTAAATGAATACACACCTTAGTTTGTCCTGAATCAATGACACATACCCTTTAAAAACATGTTTTACTTGTGTAAAGTAGATGCATATACGTGACCATGTGTAACGCCGGGCTTGTTTGAACCTCACACAGATCTAATAGATTAGGATGTTGAGAGTTCAGAGGAAACAAACAGCCTTTAAGTTAAGACTGTAAAGGCAAAGAAAAAAAAAAAACAGCTAAAAATGCATAAGGCGCTGGATCTCAGAAACATATTGAGCAACATATTGTACGGCTCTTTCAGCTCCTCGAAGTGGAGGAGGAAATATCAGGCAGGACAGAGAAAGAAATTGCACTTGATTAACCTCTAGTAACCCCATTTTCTCCCGGGGCGACTCGGTGTTGGACGGCACGTCGGCCTCGACCCTATACGTCAGACAGGACATGCCTTCATTAAACAGTGACCCCACATGGTGACTGAGAGGTCATCCTGACCTCGACGCCATCCACAGGCACAGAGCAGATAACGAGGCCTCCATAGGTACTGAAGCAGTCAATATACTCAGACACAAATGGTCGGAGCCCGTAGGAGAAAACCCTGTATGCAGGGATCCTGAATGAGAGCAGACTGGGTTAAGACCCCGGCCTGTCAATCAAACTACACATGAGTAATTTAGTTTGTCACAGACTGCTACAGGCTGCTGTATTAGTCACAAAAATATCAACATCATGCTGAGGCATGTTGTGAAATAAACACATCACAATTGTTGGTGAACATCTTGCATTTGGTGGCCGGATCCTTTTATCATTTCAGGAAGTAAGAAAATCGACGTTTTTTGAGCTGGATGGTAACACATTCAGACTCACACCCACACACAGTATGTTTCAAAACATCTTTAACTCATCGAGAAGCAATAGAATCACTTAACACCTTTGCTTCACCTCATGGATTTATTTTGTTTTTGCAATATTGTCTGAATCTTAAATAGTCTGAACATGATACAAACTTCATACAATGCTATCATTTAAAGCTGCTGTGAGGATCTTCCATTCGGCGTTTAACTTGGCGCCCCCTGTGGACAAAGAAATACAGAGTACAGTGGTTCACAAAGTGGGGGTTGTGACTCCCATGGGGGTCACGTGCCCCCCGAGAGCGAGCCTGCAGGATGCCTGACATTTTAAAAAGGATAATCAAATAGTTCAAAATGGTGTAGCTGGTGGCGCAGTGGTTAGTGCTCGCCCCTTGTGTGGAGGCTGCAGCCCTCCAAGTGGGCGGTCAAGGCTCCAATCCAACCTGTAGCTCTTTTCCTGCATGTCGTTCCCAACTTTCTGTCCCTGATTTCCGACTCTTTCTACCATCCTGTTTTTCCAATAAAGGCAGAAAATGCCCAAAAATAAGTCTTAGAAAAATCTTCTTTAACCCAGTCTAACTCATCACTCACTGTGAGACTTTTCCCTGAAAGTTGTTTCAAAATCTGCTGCTCATTGATCAGTCATCGGAGCGGGCGGCAGAGGTGACAGGCATCACAAAAAACTACACAGAATAGGACACTCTTCTCCAGATTGGTCATGTCTTCTTACTGAGGTCACATAGAAGCATCAGTATTCATGTCAGTCTTAAGCAAGCGGCATCCTTCAGTGCTGGAAGAATGAAGCGAATGCAAGTGTAAAATAAACTGACGTTTCCCCCGTGTCCACGAGAGGCTGGTTGCTAAAGTTTCTATAGTTTAATTAAGATGTCTGCCCTAAGTTTACTCTGAAGCCTGGTACAAAAAAAACAACATTTTGAATGCAAATACCTTGTGTCTTCATCGGCATAGATTACAGGATTTCAAATTTTTTTTAATATGGCATCCATTTTGACTTTATTAAGGCAAAGAGTGTGCTGGGCATGTTGAAGCTAGGAGGCTTAAAGCCCGCCTCAGTTAGATTGACAGTTAGTTTCAGACAGCTGATGACCAATAGGCTTCAAAACTACGCTACAAAAACAATGGATGGCGTCACTGAGACTTTGTCCATCATTGATACAATCTTAACCACGAACAGACTCCTTCACAGCGGTGGACAATTAAGATGAAAATCGATGAGAAACAAAGCTACAGCAACATCATAGCACTTCTCTTCATACTCGTCTTCATTACATCACTTACAATTCAATAAATATGAAAGCTGACTTTTTAATGTTGTGGAAGAAAGCTTCAAACTTTTTCATAAATACAAAATCTGGATGAATTTACAGCAGTTTTGTTTCCAGTTTGTTTGGTAGATTGTTTTACTTTTAAGGCATCAATGGCTGTGTTTTTTCTTTGTTATTCACATTAAGGATTAAGCATTGCGTCAGTTGTTTTTCTATCAGTGCTTTTTTCCCTTTAACTCACAGTGAAGGCAATCCATCACAATATGAATCAAAGACTGAAAAACACTTTCTACTTGGTACAATTAAAATAAATCAAACAGAATCTTTCAGGCCACGAGTTGCTCTTAATTAATTCAGGTCTTTTTAATGATTTCATTTTGTTTTGCTGGTAATAAATGTATCAGCATGTCTAAATGACTTTTAGACATGTTTAAAACCAAGCATCCTCAGCACTCAAAACTATGTTTGTTTGTGGTACTAGGACTCGAACTTTAGATTAGACCAGGTCATTTTGTCTGGACCTGTTAGGTGCAGTAGCTAGAACTGTCCCCTCCAACCGCTGGTAGCCTTGTGGTTAGTGCGTGTTCACCCATAGACGCAGACTATAGGCTCCTCCCTGATCTCGAAAATGGCAACCCCAAAAATAAACCTTTACACCCCACATGCTATATTCTGTTGTTTGAAATGTTTTTTTTATGAAGCAGCTTTCGATACTGAGGCGGCTTCTGACTACTCATGTAATTATTGACACACACAAGAAAGCTTCCAGTTAGCCTGTTTGGTACAGTTTGGTACAATGAGGCTGAGAGACAGAAGAGGACGGCGGACAGATGACGCTAAGAAGACAAAAAGAGAGCAAGAAGAAGAGTGTCCATCATCTTATAAAAAGTCGGCTATGTCCAATGAACCAATATTCAAGTATCGAACGCTGAGAGCTGTACCGTCATCACTGCAGGTGCAGCTGCCACCATTACCCAATGCACACCTAACACTATTTAATATGTTTCCCGTGTCTTTGTGTACTGTCAGCGCCCACTTCACTGCTCAAAGTGTGCAGCAATACATAAAGACCCCGCTGGCAGCGCCACCTCGGTCATAATCACGCATTTAAAGAAGATAGTGATGTACTGTTAAACCTTGGGAAGCGCTGCTTGGATTGAAAAGAATCCACGGTGGAGGTGGGCGACGCGACACATGGACTGTTGGTCTGTACTTCATAACTATCACCATAGGCTGAGAGCTGAACCGACATATGGGAAGCGAGCAGAAGCACCCGCTGCCTTTGGTCCAAAACTTTTTTTTTGTCACTTCCAAAAAAAAAAAAAAAAAAGAAGAATAAAAAGTCCCTGGATGTTTCCTAGAATTATTCACAAAATGCAACTTATAAACATGACTAAATTCTTTTTATATCAGACATTTTGCACAGACCTTGCTCATTCAAATAATGTTTTTAGGTTATTATTGTTGCAGATGTTTCTAAGAATATGATACAAATGCAAAAGATTTCAGACTTGTATTCCCTTCTTTTGTGAGTTTACTCGTTTAACAGTTACACTCAAATCTCTCCTCTATCCATCTTCCTCTCACTTTGGTCTCTTATCATCTGATCACTTCTCCCATAACGCAGAATCTATATTAAGCAGTGCACGCTGTTCTCCTGTCTGCATTGATGTGATGATGGTTTCATGGAACAATCTGCAGCAGTGGCTCTCATTACTTTGACGTGGCAGTGAGCTCTGAAACTTTGAAGATGCATTTTTTCTGAAGGTGAAACAAGCTGCCAATTAATGATAAAACCACCGTCTCCCCTAACATAAACTGACGGACTGTCTAAATGCGTTACAGAAGGACATCGAGCACATGCCGAGTGAGAGCGCTTGGCTTTGAAACTTGACAGGTGTTTTCATGATTGTCGGAGACAGTGGCCGCCAATAAAAATAACTTCTTAAAATGTGGTTTCCATTATAGAAGCAGTAAATGAACCACAGCAACTTATTACAGGTAAAGGCTGAGCTTTGATTGCAGATGATTATAGCACACAGAACGGTTTAAATGCTATTTTTAATTTGGTTTGGCTGAACCTACGCTGTGCAAAGAAATGACACTGATGAAAGCACAACAAGAAATGAAACCATCCCAAAAAGATGGTTCCTTGGGTGTCAGGCGCTCGTTCAGCTCATTGGCCAGCATCAGGATTACATCTTCAAACAAACAAAACGGAAATTGATTCCATCTCTTCTGATAAAGGGCCAGGAGGATCGAAGAATCTCAACACAATGCAGAGTATCATTAAACTGTGTCTTGGATGTAACGTATTAAAACAGAGTAAAGACTTTGAAGAAGGCCAGATCACAGCTGGCAGATTTTAATCGTCCTTTGTCCAAGGAGTTGAAGTCACTGCAGTCAGGCGGCAGATTCAACCTGCCAACATGTATCACAAAGAAACACTCGTTTGTCCCTGCTGCCATCGCCATTTTAAACAAATAATTATGTTACTTTATTGTCATCAGTTTTTTATCTATTCCATCTATTTGTTGTCCATTGGACTTTTCAGTTCTTGGTGTATTTCTTATGTTTGTTTGTTTGATTGCTGACTGTTTGTACTGTACTGATAACTGTTTGTACTGTTTTACGGGAAAGGTACTTCATTTCCTGTTCGGATTACAAACCTGATTTCATTTTGAAAGAAAAGAAGGAACGTGTGGTAGACCGAAGGTTACAAAATAACTTAAAAATGGAGAAAAGGAAGCTTATAATGTAAAAGAAAAACCCAGCTCCAGACGACTATAAAACGTTGGATGTCACGAGGTGGATGTTACTTTGGACTCGTCAACTGGAGTTTCTTTAAAGAAATGAGAGATTCAAAGGTGCAGTGGTGTCGTTCTTTTCTATCACAGTGCCTGCAGGGAGCTCAGCTACTGTGCAGCTAAAGGGACTTAATTGCACACGATCAATGCAATCAATGCACCTACAGTCATGGGCTATGGGAGCAGCTGAAAGAACAAGATTGCAGACTCAAGCGGCTAAAATTGTTTTCCTCTGGAGGGTGGCAGGGCTCAGCCTAAGACACCGGGGGCGAAGAGCTGGGACTTTGGGGAGAGCTCAAAAGTAGAGTTGCTTCTTGTTTGTTTCAAAAGGAGCCAGTTGAGATGGTTTCAAACTCTGGATTAGGATGCTTTCTTGACGCCTTCATTAGGGGGGTTTTCACAGTCACGCCCAACTAGGAGGAGACCCTGCAGTAGAATCAGAGCTCGCTGGTGGGATTACCTCTGACCCGAGGATACCTCAGAATCCCCCTGAAGGACTTTAAAAATGTTTGCTGGAGAGAAGGCTCGTCTGACCTGACCTCTGACAAGAGGAGGAAAATGGATGGATGGATTCTTTAGACAAATTAGTAGTTAAACAAAACTGTTGTTTGCTTACACCAATTAAACTAGAGACAAAAAAAAATACCTCTGCCGTTAGTTTAAAATGTTGCAGTCAAAAACACATCCATTTGCACACACACACACAGTTACAGGCGGCTTTTAGCACCCCGCCCACCTCCCCCGTTTTATCCTGACTTCACCCCGGCTGTTTTGCTGAGGAAGCTAAATATGGGGGCATGAGGGGTTATGTTGTTCTGCATCAGTTTTAACCTTTTGCACTTTATATTTGCATAAAACTATCAACTGTTTTAGAGATGCTGCTTATACATACTGAAGCACTACTTAAGTCTGTGTGGGTGGGCAGGTGGTCTCTCTCTCTCTCTGAGCAGCTTGCCTGTTCGAGCCTCGATGAATACAACACCTATGAAATAACATTGGCTTTAAGTTTCATTTGACTTTTTCAACCTAATACAATAATCCTTTCACAAATTAACTTTTTACTCTCAACATCATTTTAAAGAAGTAAATAAAAGTAATCCAAATGAGATCATACGTCTGAACATATGGCGTCGCCTGCTCAGCTGCTAAACAACTTTTGAACAGAGCGATGACCTTCTGAGGTGTTATCTAAAAGTTTGAAAACATTTCAAAAGATTTCAGTCCAGAATACTTAAAATCAAATATTTTGAAGGAATTATAACTCTACCATCTGTTCGGTGTTTTTAAACCAGCAAAATGTAGGAGGAGAGAGAAGTTCAGCGCAGGGCAGCTCACAGCAACTGAGAATTTTAGTAAAAATATACAAATTGAGATTTATCTCTTAAAGGCAGGGTTGGTTACTTTTTTTTTTGAAAACTAGTCTGATTTTGAAAGTAGCATTCCCTCTGTGCTCCGTCTTCACCCACCCCCTCCCCTCAGTGCTTCCTAAAAAGCCACTCACTTACATGTGTGCCATTGTTCCAGGAGCAGACCTCAGCTCATCACTCGCATTGCGTAGAAACTACAGTACATCGTCTCACATTTCATTCAGCCGTGAGTAAAAAAAAAAAAATTCACAACGGCCAATGACAACCTCACAGTGTAAACAGGGGGACAGGGAGGCTGTGATTGGTTAATCAGATTGGTACCTTGTGGCAGACATTGGTTGAAGCTGCTACAGATGATGGATTTTCTTTGTTCCCTTTTCAAAGCACCTGAGTTATTCATTTCTGTCAGGACCTAAAGACAGTTTCAACCAAAATCTTTAAAAGTCTATCTGTAAAAAATGACCAACCCTGACTTTAGGACAGACATCCCATCTGATTGTCAATATCATCAGTTATAGTGAAGAGAAATTTCACAAAGGTCTACACTCCTCCCGCCCACTGCGCTCGGCCAATGAAAGGCGTCTGGTCGAAGCTTCACAACAGGGCCCTGAGTCTCTAACGAGGCTCTTCTCCTCTGTCGCCCCCTTCAGGTACTCCATTTGAGCTGCAGACTCCCTTTGCACCTTTTAGAAAAAGCTAAAGACCCAGCTCTTTATGAACACCTACAAGCTTAATGATAGTGATAATGACAATAATAGTGATGATATTGAGGATGGTTCCGATTCTGATTAGAACTGTAAAGAACAGATGTCCAGGTCCCTCTCAAGATCCTTGCCTGCATTGAACTTACTCTCTGATGTTTGTTCTTATAAAGGGTCTGCTAAATGAATTGTTGAATTATTAGTCTGTACTTTAATTACCAATGACACAGAGGCAATGGTGAAAGTCTATGCTCTGAAACAGCACGCACATCTTTAAAAGAGTTTGTTTTACTTGCACAGTGATCTGAGGAACATTTGTCCTGCTGTGAGTACCTCCATCATGTCTGATCATTTATGATGACAATGTGTTCCCTAAAATATCCAAGTTCTCTTGTTAATACAGTAGTGCATTGATTCTCAAACTGTGGGGTGCATGATTTATGTATACTCTGTCCGAGGTGCCAAAATCCACACAGAATGAAAGACCCTCACAGCTGATTTTAACAGAAGACTTTGTGTTTGATAGTGACAAATATTTAGTGATTAGCATCATTTACTAATGGCTACCTTATCTTCTAAGTAACTCCAGCATTCATGATTAACACATTTAAAAAAAGTCAAAATTTCACCTTCATTACAAAATGTTGTTTTGTTTCTGTAATCGAACCTGGATCCAGACTTCGGCTTTGACGAGGATCCAGATTTAATCCAGATGTATCCCAATTCAACCAAGGTTTTATGCAAATATAAACCTGCCCTGATATGATCTTGTCATCGTCTTTAACATATATTTTGAACAACCAGTTTTCTGATTTAATCTGACAGCGTCTCTCCTCGCCTTACTTTGAAAAACTGGGCCAGGGACTTCGTTCTCTTCATCAAACACGGATGACTTGGGATAATTAAAAAGGTACTTTTTGAAAAAGAAATGTGTTTGCCTTCTTGTGATTGTGCATATTTAAAACGACTCAGACTGTGGTGTTAATTCATTGTGCTGGCTGTGTTGACTGCAGGTTCTGCCAACGCTCTGCGTCACTCTCATATTATCTTCTTACTTGGAGGACAGGTGAGTAATCTCACCTGCTGACACGCTTTATTGTGATTGGCAGAACTATTTAGAAATATGGGGAAGCTGACCAAGAAACGTGACGGATTGAGTCGATCTATATGTCAACTATACCTAGACGTGTCTGCATTTAGAGCTGCAGAACCTTCAGAGCAGCTGTACCTGCGATGAGCCATGAGAGCATGACTCAGTAAGCCTAAGTGTGATAAGATCGCTCTTATACCTAAACTTGGACTCCTTCAGATTCTTCCAAAAACAACCTTTACAGTAAGCTAACATTGACTTTGAAAGTTGAAGTTGATTCTGCAGAGAGAGGAGACACATTTTAACTTTGATTGGAAGAAACAACAGTGACATCATCCAAACAACAAAGGAACTTCTATAGCGAGACAATGGCAGAGAAACTAATACAAAAGATTCAAACACGTTTATTTCCCCACAGGCAGACGGCAGCGGCTCATGACTTGTTGGCTGTGGAACATCATTGCGTGCCTTTTCTCCTCATCACTCTCTCACCCCGGGGATCAGTCCAATAATAACAACTATCTAAGCATGCAGAGAGTTTTTAAGATTTTACTTATTTGTCCATTTATCTACGCAGCTTTTCATTGATCTTGACTGTTGTTTCTAAGAATTAACATTTTCCTTTAACCTGTTTGTTCAATGTTTTACTTTCTGCGTGCGTGCGATGGGATACGCCTGAATTTCCCCCAGGGAAGAGTACCTATCTAACCACATAATGAAGGGATGAAGGGACCCCCCTCTGTTCTGTCTTTGGAGGTAGTGACAGGAGCGAGACGGGATTGGCGGAGCCGGTATGTGTGTGTGTGTGTGTGTGTGTGTGTGTGTGTGTACAGTCTGAGTGCATGTCTTACTGGGTGTGGAGCTCCCGCTGTGCCATGCTCTGTCGTACTTCTGTAACGCCAGAAGGCGAAATGAATTCACACTGCAGATCGAACATTACACAGTTGTCCTCGGGGTTCCCCCCCCTACACGACAGGAGATCTGATTGTAGACATTAAATATGTTTATTATTTACCATTTGCAATCTGGGCAGCCACAATGTACTTCCAATCAAATCTATCTTAACACGCCTCACACCACAAGAAAATCTGGTGAGTTTATCTTGAGAAAAGAAAAATCATGCTTGAGTACTGTGACCGCGCTCTTATTGTTTGTGAGTTGTGTCCCTGAGGATACAGGTATGTGATAATTGGGGGAGGAGCCTCTGAAGGAGAAGTTAAGTTGAGTTAAACCATGAGTGCATGGTGCCCTGAGGGCTCTTAGTTATTTCTCCAAAACAAATAAGTAAACAGCTTTACTCTGCTAATCACTTCTGAGAATAACTGACCTCCAATGGACCACAACAGCCACATTAACCACACATTCAGGGGCCAACGGAGAACGCACAATTAAGATTGACACATGATTTTGACGTTGATCTTACAACGTCACGCTTGAATAACTGTCAAGATGGCAACACGGCATAAACACCAGATGTCTGGACCGATGAGGTTTGTCCCCAAGAAAGAAGATTGTGTAAAAGTGTGGGGGTGTGTTTCAGGCTCAGAGATGCTGTTGCCTGATTGTGTTCCTTCTTTTCCTCTAATGATCCCCACCAGGAGAGCAGAGCCACTTCTAAATGACTGACGTCTGAGCAGGAGGGATTTGATCAGTGCTCCGCAATGGTTTCTGAAGTGCCAAAAGAAATGCTGCTATCAATATGCAGCAGGAAAACACAGACTGCTTCCTCTCCCCCTAAGGGAAAGAAAAATACACAAATATCATCCTGACACACACTGTGCCGTAACAAAATGCAGTGTGTGTGACGCTGATGTAAAATAAACTCACCTAAGACCACCGTATGACAATCTGACCTTTGACAGTTAAATCTGAATATCTGAGTGTAAACAAGTGACAGCTGCTGCTGTGGGTCCAAAGTCAATGAGAAGCTGAGACAACGCCGCCATTCTTGTAGCTGTGATGAATCAAAGACGGGAGACTTTAAACAGCTACACAGATGCTTTCTGTATTTCACCTGTGTCTTTTATAAATGAGTTAAAGACAGGCTTTGAATGGTCAATATGAATTTGCTGTGAGATCAACAAAGTTCAGAACTGAAATGTTTTTACTTTGTTTTGTAGAGCAGAGGTCAAACAGCCAAATATTTTACTGTCAATATGCGCGAGCGTGCAACTTAATATTCCTGCAGGAACCAAGGCAAAGCTCCATGTGTTGACTTTGCATACTGAGATTTGTTTTACTGTCAAAAAAACAAAAAGAAGACAATGAGGGTTTTATAAGAGCTCAAGTTGGATACAGTGGCCTTCGGCCAGGCAGTCAGCCAAACTATCATTTTTATTTATTTTTGACAAAACAGTAGTGGTAAGCTCTGATTTAATCTTCAATATTCTTGAAGTGTTTGATGAACACGATCAGTTAAACATAAAATATGTGGAATTTATTAGAATATTTTTACAGGATATTTTAAATTATTCAAAATGGCCGTTATATATATTTTGTTGTTACATACTGACTTCCCCATAAATATTTACTATAGCTATCAAAGACAGAGAAATCCACAATTTTAAAGTTGTAATGATTGTGTCAGTCAGAATAATGCTGTTTCTCTGATGTATAAGGCCTTATAAACTGACTACATCTTGTTATTATACATTCATAGTTGAGAGGTAAACATGTAAAAAAAAGTTGACATAATATGGGAGAAGGTTGACCGGCAAGCATCATCATTCGTTGCTCATTTTCTTTGAATAGAAACTAAAAATCTCGTCAAAAAGGACCACTGTTAAATTTACACATCTTCTGCTCTTTTGTTGTTCACTGTAAAATTGATGGAATTAAAGCACAAATCCAAACCCTCCGAGCCTCTTTAAGTTTCTAATTGTGAGTAATTACAGCGTGCCAATTCAACCTCTGAGTAGGTAATGGGGTCTCCGTGTGGGCTGTAACACAATGTTCCACTTATTAAATGCCGCTCCATTCTCCTCCCTTGACATTCACCTTTCTCACTGTGGGGGTGTAATAAGCAGGCTTATTTATCAGAGATGTCTCCCTTTATTCCCATTGACCACAAATTTGCTGTTATAAAGTCATTAAAGAGAGAAAATACTCGGGATTCAAAGGGTGTTGAGTTGTATTTTTCAAAGAAATTACATTTAATTATTTTGTTAAGTGTCATCAAACTGCTGAAAATGATTACAGTCGTTATTTTTAATAAGGGGATTTGATGTGCCATAAGATCAATAAGACAAGAGAAATGCTTGTGACGGATTCTGCTGTTTGTCTCGACTCTATTTATTCATTTCAATATTTACGATGAGCAATCAGACACAAACCAGGTAACTAAATTAATCACAGCTCTAATTCATAGATTTCAGCAACCAAAAAAAAACATGCAGAGAAGACACCTAAAACTTATGCGAGACGATTTTTCAAATCTTAATGCGAAGACTAGATGACTAGACGAGACCGGGAGACCACACATAGTTACAGACGTGAGATCTCACAGAACCTCACATGGTCTCAAACGTGACCTCGGAAGAAAAACCAATATGGAGGACGATCGGCAATGCACAGCTTGTTTTTCTGTTTTGCAGTGAAAAACAGCAGAATGATAAAAACTAAATGGAAATGAAGATGGATGATATGTGGCTTTATACAATTTGCAGGGCGAGCTGAGGGTGAGTTGTCAGAGTGCGCAACATTTCAGTTAGTCTGTGTCCTCTCATTGGCTGCTCCATCAGGGGCGATCCAACAAGGAATTACGACTCCAGATCTGGGGGGGCTCAGACTCAAACAGGAGCAGTAAAAATAATCGTAGTGACACCACACACTTGAAGAGTCTTTGGATAAAAAATTAGAAACCCTGCCATCGAACCCCCCAAATGGGTGTGTGTCGAAAACCGGGCCGAGAATTGTCCTGTGCGTCACCTGTGCAGTAAATATAAAATCATCTCTGACTTGACTTGTTTGTATCATTTTTAACCCCCCCTCAGTGATAAACGCCTCTGCTTCGCCTATCGCTGCCTTTTACTTGCGTCTGACAGAATAAGCGTCACTGAAGCCGCTCCTGCAGAGCTGAGGCTGCAGCGGCGCCGCTTTCACCTCTCCACGGACGCACACAAGTACGAGCTGTCACAACAGCAACGGGTGCCTTTAGAGGGAGCGCTTTAGTTAGAGAGACAGCGATTTTGTCCTGTGGATGTGCACACCTTCACTTTGTTTTTTCTCCGAGTAGCTTTCCTGTTCCAGCTTTTATTCCAGAGTTCATAAAACAAAGTCTCCAGCACGTTACAGAAAAACAGGATACAGAGATTAAACGTGTGTCCCAGCTGATGGAGCTCGCTCTGTGTTACAGACGTCAGGTGCAATGCTTGTTTGCAGATTTAGCTCCATTTAACCAACGCAACGAGGACATTATTGGCTGTTTTTCTCAAGATCCCGATGTAATCATCTCTACTGAAGAACACCGATTTGTTCATGATAATCACTTTATCGCTGCAGTTTTCTCAAATCTGAATAACTTAACTGGTCTTCACGAAAAAATAAAGAGATAATGAAGTCACAATCTCAAGAAACATCTGTTATATTATACTCGTTATTACTGCACAGTGGAGTCAAATACAATGCATTGATGTATGTCTGCTTAGGGCTTCCGTGTAAAACATGATTAACAGTGAGAAGTACAAAGTATGAGGAAGAGAAACTGCACAACGTGGGTGACATCATCACCTGTCTAATCTCCAACCATTAGAGAGCGTCTCTGGCTGTTCATTTCAGCTGAAAGAGGATGGCTGGGCATTTTGGCGAGTGAAGGTAGCGGTTGGAGCGTGTGTGACCTCCGGCTCTGAGATGTACGGTACGTGTGAAAAACAATTTTAGAACATTTCTTTGGGCCCGAATGTCCTGAAATTGGCAGGAGGTGACGTTTGATTGAAAGACAATTTGGACAAATAACAGACAATAGGCGATAAAATCCTTTCCTTTCTTTTTGTCAACGTAAAACACAACAGCTTGTTCCCGTTCCTTCTACATAACTGCTCTCCGGAGAGAAACACAATCTAGCAGTCCCTTCAACTGTGCTGGTAATCATCTTTAATCATCCATTTTATTATTTTTTATAAGAAAACCCAGTCCTCTCAAACCTCCGCAGCCCTGTCATTGAGCAGCTGTTATTTTCACATGAATGCACTGAATACATCAGCAGAATAAATCAGGCCTTTTTCTGTTTTTTTCCCTCCTTCCCTTTATGGTTTGGATCTGTCACAACTTCTGATCAACTTTTGGTCCCTCTGAGCGGAAATGTTCTTCTTGTCAGAATAATATGCTGGTGAATGTGACTGCTGGACTCGTGCCCAAACATTAGAGCCGGAGAATAGCTGTGCTCTGCAGACTGGGTGTCAGAAGTCAGCCTATTAGAGGAGTGTGTTCTGTCTCCATGCAGGTGTGAGGACTGCTAATCTCCAGTCAGAGCTCAGGCTCTCACATTCAGAACCAGATAATGATATCCTATATAGACGGAGCTTGTACAGTGCTTTTCTAGTCTTCTGATTACTTAAAGTGCCGCTTTCCCACAAACTTCCTCATCAGTGTCTATCAGAAGTAACTAATCTCATTCATGCACATTCACACGCCGCCGATGAAGTAGCGGGAGCAATTCCAGGTGTCAAGTGACTTGCCCAAGGACACATCAGACATGTTGATGCAGGAGCTGGAGATCGAACCCTCAAACTTATTGATAGGAGACTGCCGACTCTTCCAACTGAACCACAGCCGTCCCGTGTACAAAGGCTGTAGGTCAAATCGTCTATCGCTCACTTTACTCCAAAAGAAGGCATAACAAGCATTCTAATAAATAATTAAAGCCATTTTTTGTCTTGGCGTCAAACAGCACAGGGTTAATGTGAGACAGCTGATTCTGTATGAATGTGAAGCAAGGTTACCACAGCTATAGCAGTCAGAGTTTTCACTGTTTGGTGGTAGCAGTGGAGGAGAGTGAAGGACTAAAAAAAAAAAAAAATCAATAATAAATCAAAATCACTACATGGCTTTAACATTGGACTGTTCAACTCAGTGTAAGAGATGATTTTCAAAAGAGAGACGTCCAACGTGCCTTCTCTTCAGATATTTATTTATAACTGATGTTCTCCTGCCATAAGCAAGCGAGTGAAGAAGCAAGCACAGGAAGTGTGAGCGATAGGAAGCTGCTGGAAATAACAGAATGAGTGTGCACTTCATGCTGTCTGTGTGCAACTATGAGCTCCTTTGTTCTGCTACTTGCAGATGAGTAACAGTAAAGGAGGCCCGAACAACCTGATCACAGCTGAAGTTACTGGACAATGTAATTAGCTTAGCTGCTTCAAAGTGACAGGAGCAGTGCTGTGAATGGCTCTCATGTGGTAGAGTTGGCCGTCTCTCATCTAGAATGTGGTGGGTTCAACCCCCAGCTCCTGCACCCACGTGTTCTTGGGCGAGACACTTGGCACCCCACATTGCTCCCACTGCAGCAGCTTGTGAATGTGAAGTGTCAAACGTGCGTTAGGTAGTCAGAAGACTCAAAAAGGGCGATACAAGCTCAAGTCCAGTTCCTATTCATTAATTAATCACCACACCCTGCCCCGACTTTTGCACCAATAACTGAAGGTGTATTTGTTATCCAGTATCTACATTTTGTTCAGTATTTACAAGCTGTTCAAAAGTGGGAACATTGAAGTCCAGTTGAGAAGACACATGAGGGCTGATTCATAAAAGTATTCAAAATACAGAGAACAACACATTATGGCCTTCAAAACAAAGCAGAATTTAACTCAGCAAACTCTGGCATGGAGCGGTAGAGCAGTCGTTAATCATTTGGATGATTTGGTTACAGGCACAAAGATCCATTATCATCCACTGTTATTAAAGTAAAATACATACACACAAATAAAACGCCCAAAATAACCATGTGGTTATAGTCAGTAAATGAATTCGATGCTGTACATCACCTGACCTTCAAGTAGCCCCCACTGTTTGTTGCTTCCACATACTGCAGATGCATGTGTGGGTGTTTTCGTTGCCCCATTCTGTTGAATTCTACTAATTGAGCCACAGGAGCATTGTTGGTAGAGAGGACACTGATCAACTGGAGACATTCAAACTGTCCTCCAGAAGCATCCTCGTCCGTCCTCTCATGGTCCTACTGTTAACTATTCTACCTCCTTCTCCCAGCAGGGACCAGAGCGTAAGCCATTTCCAGCTCCTTCCTTTCGCAGCTCCCCCTCTGACACGAGAAAAGTCATTTGCACTACAGAGACATGTTGGAAAATGGGGGAGAATACATGTTTAAAATATCCCCCACCCTGCTTGAACACAACGGCTCCATCCGGATTCCCCAAAGAAATTAAAAGGAGCCTAACTGAGGGCTTCCATAATGTCCTCGTCCATGCTCCTGTGCAACTGTGACAGTCCCCACCGGACACGGACACACATGGGTGCTTTTTAAGTTCACAATGCTCCAGATAGAGCGATGGGAAAGTGAACGCTGCCGTGACAAATAAGGCTGAGGGATAAAAACGGTTTTGCCCTCGATAGTTTTTGTCCAGGATTATTCGCCCAAAACTCAAAGTCGATAAAAATTCACAACATTTTTGTCCTAACCTTCAGTCAAAATGTTTTCTCTCTTTAAACTAATTCCCTTAGTCAAATCAGAAGATGGTATTGGTAATGGGTTGTATTCTCTTTTTTTCTAACCTTATAAACAAGTAAAACATCTTAAACATCAACATGTAATGTTGAACAGGTTCAGACTGTAAACCTTTCCTCACATCCCCATGTTGACATGCTTTAACACAACTGTCCATCTCCTTTTAGCGTGGAGTGTGTGGGTGTTTGTTTTGCATCCTGTAGCTTGTTCCCATCAAATTCTCCTCATTAAACTTGCAGCATAGAGCGTCGTTGGAACAGAGAAGAAGTCCCTTCCTTGGTGTTTGAAACTCTCTGGAAATGAAGAGGCAGACTAATGGTGCTGAGGAGTGGTCGCGCGATGGTGACGGACTGACATCTGAGAGCTGACGGCGTGTCAGTGGAACTGTTTACACGCCCATAAGAAGTATGACAGCGGAGCAATCCGGCTGACACAAGGAGGCAGCCATCGGAGCGACTGAGATGTGATCCATGGGACGCACTAACAAAATGCTGCCACAATCTATTTTCACAAAACGCTCCACATGCCTTCATCAGTCAGGTCCTGGCATTCAGCCAGTAATGAAGGCCTCTTAAAAAAAGGCAGCGTCATGGAAACATCGGGGCTACATCTTGAACAAAGCAAGTCTATTTTTAAAGGTTGTTGTCTTTTTAAAGAAGGCCAACATGCTTGTATTAAGGCCAGCTAATAACTCAAGTGTTTGCATTCTTCTGATATTTCTGTAGTGCATTAAAAAAACAAAAAAGCACTAAAGAATAACAACCCCCAATTAAATAAAAAAATAGCAATAAAAAAAATAGCAGTACTATAAAAAAAAGCAGCATAACTAAGTGAAGACATTCGAGACAAACAAATAATGAATGACAGACAATCAACAGACAAAGGCAGTATGATTGATTATTGATTGATTATTGCACCAGGGAAGCAGTATGTAGATATATTAAAGATGAACAGTATAAACAGAATACAGATTAAGTTAGGTAGTGCATTGTAGGGTAGTGCAAATAAGCAGAGACAGTATAACGGCTGTGCGGCTGTGAGTTTTTTAGAGTGCGTGAATTAGTGGAGCACGTGGGGGGTGGGGCAAAAAACATGAAAACGCAGGTTTGCAGAGTGTGATAGAAAATCATTGTCAGTTTTTATACTGTACACTTTGAAAATCCGATAAATACCATCCATCATGTCCTTTTATTTAAGAATCTAACACGCCATTTACAGCTTGTTTTTGCTCAGGGTTCAGTTATGTGTTCTACCAAAAGGACATGCACACAGATTCAAGCGAATACTTGTTACTGATAACTTTGACAATAGCTATTACACAATGCTAAGTGAGGCATAAAATTAACAGTTTCTCAGAAAGTGTTCAAACTGTGCTCTCAGTTAGCCAAAGTCTAAACTGAGTTTGAGTTGGAAATGTTTCAGGATATGTCAGCACATCAGATGGTGACTTCTTCGTTGGGTAATTCACTGCAGGTGCTGGGTGAGTAGAATGAGTGAACATATTGAGAAGGGCGCGGTAATGAAAAGAAAAGAGGACATGGCAAAGAGCAAGTCGAAGAGTTACAAACTGCTGTGTAATGCTGGTGATATGCAAAAAAAAAAAAGAGTACAACAACTTGATAGCTTTTCCATATGCTGCACTAAATAGCCTCAATGCATCCCACAGTTGGTGAAATAATTAACAGTTTCATCTTTGACAAATGCCATCAAGAGGACGTTCTGGGAAATGCTTTTAAAAAACAACGCAGCCAAGACCGTCTGAAGGCAGCTAGCTGTGATGCTAAATTGTGCAGCCTGTTTTTTTCTGCAGGGACAGATGGTTATCCCTGGGAGCAGCGAAATAAACAGAGCTGCCTCAACATGCTATGAATAAGAGCCGGGAAAGAAGGCATGAAAGATTGGAAGATAATCAGTGTTTACAGTGAAACATTTAGCAGGAGAGCCAAACGTGCCAGGTGTATCTGTGCTAATTCTATTCCTGTGTCTCTGCAGCACCTGCAAATACAGTACAAGTCTTTATCTATAGAACCGGATTTGTAGAGAAAACACCTCAGTGCGTGAACTTAATTGGTTTGCGCAAATATTTCAGAGCAAACCTACAAAGTAGTTAATTGAGTTATCTTTTGAGGACTTCAATATTCATTCAACATCAGCTCAAAGAAAGGCTCATTGTTTTTTCTTCTATTTTTCTTTTTTGCAGACTTTTGGGAGGAATATTGAACATTTTCTCAACAATTGGAATGAAAATGAAAGAGATGGATAAAAAATGTTATTGCAATTTATCGTTAACTGCAGTGTAACCTTTTATTACTGTGCTTCCTGTCCATCCCACAGATTGGTAAATGGAAATGATGGCTCCATTAAGCACTGATTGCTGTCTTCTGGAGACAGGAAGCCAGGTCTTGTTATTGGCCCTGGTGTGAAAGAAACACTCATAACTACCGTTCCCAAGGAGGTTTGAGTGGAATGACAAATTAGACCATTTTCTGATATAAAAGCGTTCTATTATTGTGTTAAAAGAGACAAATAGCAGTCTGTCAGAGAGGGGGAAAAATGATGACCCAACACCGAGTCCCTAGCAACCACACTGGGAAATCTGATGACCTTTTTCCTGTTTCTGCTCTTGCACATTGGAAGATAAATCAGTGACAAGAAACATCTCTTTATATGATCCCTCAGTTAAATGAGGAGGGCCAATGATAAGATCAAAAGAAGAACATCATCAGACAGTATCAAACGCTCGGAGACCTTGGAGATGAAGACTGAGCGTGGGGGAATTGAGACACTATAATTCATTGCTGGGACAGTGCCAGTGGTGCGAGAGATGTGGCTGCAGAAAATGGAACAGATAGAGACTGGGGATAGGAGGAATCGATTGGAAAGTTACAGAGTGGAATGAAACATTATTATCCGAAAGCTAAATAAGTGAGAGTCATTTTCCTCCTGCACCCATGGGACTTCATATTGAAGATAGGCGACAGCATGGGGAAGTGTACTGATCATAAAAGATCTGAGTGAGGACAAAAGTAATTGAGCTCTAGTTTGTCTGCAAGTCCAATTTCAAGGTCACATAGGTATGGAATTAAATTGTCTGAGATTGATTTACATCTATCAATGATTGGTAATTTAAAGCTAAATGATGGGGTTCATATTTACAGGGGAGTTATTTGGAAGTCTGGGCCCCATTAAAAAATTTCCCATTGGTCCCCACCACAACAGCGGCAAAGCCAACCCGACAAAATACTCAAATGACCCATTAAACCTTTAAATGATTGTTACTTTCTGAAAACACAATGAGTAATGGTAAATGGACTTAATATAGAATAGCATTTTTTTTTTTTTTCCCATTTTTTACTCATTCACACCGCAATCACACACTGATAGCAGAGGCTGCTACAATATGTGACGCGTCCATCAGTATCAAATAATCCCCTTCATACACATTCACAGATGCAGCCGCATAAATTAAATTGCTGGGTTAAATGATTTCTAGATCTCAAAAAATCAACGGGATGACAAACATGGACATTAGAGCATTGTGGCTATAAAGCCAGTATACATTCAAAATCGCTGCGAACATAAACCTATTTTTACACCTGCAGCCTTTAATAACATTTAATACATGTACATCCACAGTTTCCTGTGCATTGAGGGATCAATGCTCGTTGGGACAGTTTGGATGAATATGTGTTTGTTCACAACCTGTTTGTTAAAGTCAGAATGTGTGACATTCTATAAATGCAACAGAAATCCAGTATATCCTCTGTAAAAGTCTCTGTGAGTCTACAATGAGTAAGAAGCTCGCATCTCAGCTGAGAGCTTCGAGAATATGCTCAATTCCAACATCAATGATCTTTTGATAGTGACTTACCTGGCTAACCTGACCCAAGCACAAATTGCTCTAAATGAGAAGCTGGTGCTGCTCTGAGGGGATTTCTTTCAAGTGATTCATTTTTAATTTTGTAAGAAGCTCGAGTCCCACCAGTTCTCTGAGCCGTGTTTACGTCATGTGTACACGGACGACACGACCTTGTGTATAAAGTTGTTTTAGACGAGGACATGAGAAAAGAAGAATAACATACTCACTGTTTGCATGTCACGTAAGTGTCTTTAGAACTCGATCACATATGTGTCAATTTATGTGCAATATGAAGCAACGAGTTAATCAGTGTTTTTAACATGAGCATGCCAAGACAACAAACACAGTTAGGACACAGGCAGCTGCAGTTCAAGCTTGCGCTTCATGGAGCGTAAATATGGTGCACTCTAATTCATAACTCCAGTGTGTGATTGCGAGTGGAGAGTGGTTGGAGGTGTGCTGCTGGAGGAGAGCGGAGGCTTCAGAATAGCAGAGGTGTCTCCAAACCGCAGCTTGTTTTGGTTTCACACTGGTGCTCAAAGGCAACATCTACTGGATCAAAAAGTGACATTCTTCCTTCAAGTTTCATAATCAAAGTGATTACAGGACACAACAAACAAAAGTTAGCTTCTATAAATGGAAACCTTAATTCGCAAAAATGTATAAAGTGGTATGTCCAAGCTCACTGTTTGAAAAGCTTGAATTATTGTTTTTCTTTTTCTGCAGGCTCCACTTTAAGTTTTACAATCGCTAACTCTCTACAGACTAACGTTGACCTGAACTGTGTTGAAGAACTGCAAACACAACATTAAAAACCACCAGAATTATTATTCATGTTGTGCCTCTGCGTATATTAAATTATCAGAAGAGACACAGAAAAAGATGGATGGCATAAGCTAACATCAGAATCAGCATTCTTATTATCAGGGGGTCCAAACTGAGTGTTTGCTGCAATTACTCTCTGTGAGACAGTATAGTGTTTATCTGATTGTCAGACAGATTCATTACCTTCTCTACAGTGGGCACAGGAAAGCATAAAGAAACAGGTCAGAGCTGTGATTAAATCCTGAAGGCTTATATGGGTCAAAACTAGATTCATAACGCTACTGCTGCCACAGTCCTATATAACGAGTATGAACAACATCAAAATCATTACAAATGATGCTGAGAATATATGAAGCATGCATATTTGTTCCCAATCATAGTCACAGTGTGTATGTTTGCACACTTGCTGTACTAATTGAAGCAGTCAAACTAAGGTGCTATTTATCAAACTGTAACACATGAAAGCTTGATGGAACAGAAGGAAGAGGAGGTTGTTTGTGTTTTTGATCGCCTCGACTCAAACACAGACTGTGATAGAGCCGCGTTTCTATGAATTGGAGTAACAAGGGCTTTCAAAATATTACTGTCAAATTAAACTTCACTTTTTCCTTTAATGAAGATAGACGGACTCTGTTTGGCATGGATATCACAGATACATTGGTCGAACCAAATGCAGTGTTCAAGTGTTTTAGCAAACTGAGCGGACATTAGCATACATAATGCTAATTCTCAACCCCTGTCCACAGGAAGCTACTTTGACCTCGGCATTTAAATCCACAATATTCAACTTTTTCACCTTAAAATAGTTGTTTCAAAGTCGATCTAAAGGTCCAAAAAATTTCAACAGGAGCGCTCCAGTCTTTCTAACTTTGGCAGTGGGCCTCAGTGGGCCTTGGGCTCTACAGCGCCACATCAGCCTTCAACTTAACAGAATCCAGTTGGCCCGTTAGTCTTGGTACTGTTTGAGGTTAAGAGAGAGAAGGGGTCTGTGACGATTTTTTTTCTTTTTCTAAGAGGAGATGAAGAGACAGTTAATCATCAAATCCCAGAATTCCAAACTACAAATTATGATGTTAGAAAACAATGCAGTGAGAATGAAGACCCAGTCCAACATTCAGGACATGTGCAGGCAGTGATGACATTTCTTGAGGGAAGGAAGAGCCTGCAAGCTTCTCTTGAATTGTGGCATCAAATTCAGTCTCATCATACCGTACAACACTGAATATAATTGGTTTTTTTAAAAATGAACTTATACAACATGCTTTACACTATGGACTGTGATTACCATATGGTATTATAGGTTCAGTGAAAGTAGTTTAGAAGAATCAGAGTAAGTAAAACTGTTATGCAAGTTAAAAAAAATGTACTGAAGCTGCCATAATAGTAATACCCGTAATACCATTTTAAGAACGGCAGGGAGGCAAAACGTCTGAGTGTATTGGAATATTTAAAGTGTGTGAAATAATAATTAAATGAATGTCTGAGTCATTGTGGGCACAACTGTCTGCAAAAACATTCAAAACTTATTTTTTTCACCACCTACTCACTTTATAGCCAGTGAGCTCATTTTAAATTTCTTTGATTATTTTCTTTGCAATGGTAACAATGTCAATGCTGTTGATGTGATATGGTGGTTATGGTTCCTCCGGTCTCAGGGAGAGCATGTTGGCATCACTTGTTTATAAATCCTTTAAATGGGGGCGCTTTGGTGTGGATCTCTTCTTTTCAATGCACATTGTTTTTCCCAATGCATTGTGGGGTATTAAGTAGCCATAAGTTATGTGACAATGACACACTGTTGGTTGTGATTAGGATTGTAAAGATTTGCTGATCCAAAGATCTGAGTGAATCGGCCACCTTATATTATAATTCTTACCTGGTGAGACAACATGATGCTAACATTTGTAACTTTCTGAGGCTGCAGCTCAACAAGGCATCAGCACAGCTAGTCATTAAAGTCTATAGCTATAACACATGGGTAATTTGAATTAAAACCAATTAAAGGGATACTTCACCTGTTGAGCTCGTCGTGCTCACCGCCGCCGACAGGCAGGTCTCGTGCCTCGGCTGCTGCAGGCACAACACCTGCCTGTCTACAGCAGCCGTCTCCTGTTCCTCCATCATTCTCAGCTGCTTGTTGCTATGTAGAACTATTGCTCATAGAGATAGCCTCAGACATCCAAATCATATCAGTTTGAAGTTGAAACCATTTTTCGTTCGCCAGGTGTCTAATGATACAAAGCTTAATCCAAATGGGTGAAGTATCCCTTTAATCACCAGTGATCAGGTCACAAACCCATGTTTTGAATTTGCTTACCGAATGGTGGAAGTTTTTTTTAAACTGAAGGAAAAGTGAAAGAAAAGTTTGTTTAAACAACCTAATTATAAGAAATAATCATGAGCTGACATTGTGCAGCACCGTCACAAAATAACACAAATGTGAGCAGATGAAGAATCATGGACTCCCTCTCCTCTGATTAATTCTCCTGTTTGAAATAACCTCTGGTCCATGGCGAGAGCAGCTTGTTGCCCCGGCAGGGCTCTGACCACACAAACATGTTTGGTCATTAGAGGCCACATCATGTCTATCAGCACTTAAGTGACATCATCATTTCAAAGGACTGTCATTCAGTCAGGTTCACTGACGTCAGAGACACTTGATTAGTGTTGTTATCGGTTTGATGGATTCAGTCGCACTCAGAGGTGCTGCTCATCATCAGGCAAGGCCGGAAACTGCTGGGGGCCCCAGACCAGTGGGGGGGGCCCCTGAGGGCTCACAACTCCAAACCAAAGCAGTCCACCAAAATGTTCACATATTAAATGGGGCACAACCTAACCGCTCAGCCATTTGGCTCTGACATTATTTTAAACTTCTGTTAAATCTGAACAGAAATAATGGATTAACTGATATCTAATTTAACTTCTTTTTTTTTAACAGATTAGCAGTTTATGGAGTAAAACTGTGCTCACCTCATACTTTCTGCAATAATGCTATAATTAGTGTTGAAGGCTATGAAAGTAGCATTTTCCATTTTACCTTTAAGTCCATTCACAGTCTTGCTTGCTGACCATTTGGCTTTTTTAGGACATTTTTTGTGACTCAAAGTTTTATTTCTATAAAAGGCAAAAGAAGCCGAAGTGAAAGAAATGGAGTTCTTCACACAGTTCAACATCGGAAAAGATCAGAGTTCTTTGACCGGTGGCCTCATGTTTCTTTCTTTATGCAGCTGATCAAAAGGTCAAAACACTTAGTGTGTTGAAAATCCATTGACCTTTCTGAGGCGTTCAGCTTTCAGCACAGGAGGTACTTCACAATGGTGTAAGGAAAAAAAATAAATAAATAAAAAGTTACTTGGGTAAATATGTCCTACAGACCTGACTTACAGAGCACCGACTCAATGAGAGAAGGCCACCGTGGTTCGAACGTTACCTCAGCACATGATGCAGCACAGCTGCCGGCGTATTGTGTGTTCTGTGAATAGTGAAGCAGGGTAACAATTCCTCACAGGACAAACTTTGACTTCTTTAATTTTGAAGAAAATATCTGGAATGCAAGGTCGTATTTTCCTCTGAATTTGGACTTTGCATAAAATCCAAGTTTTCGCTCTTTGCCTCACAAAATAACTTAAAGTTTTACATGTCATTCTTTTGTGGGCAAAGGTGACGTTTGAATAAAAAACGTTTCTTTCTTTGTACAAACATTTTACACGGGAGGTTTTCAGACTTTTACCTGATCAAAACTTTAAAAGTCTTTTTACTTCTTTTTTTTAATTTTCTGTGCAAGCAATAATTTATCGATATGTGAAGAGTATGTTTCACCTCCATTTTCTCCTCTCTTCGCTCGTAAAAATGAGGAAATAGCAGGATGTAGATAATAGGAGGAGGGCCCCTCGTCCTGGTTTGGCCTTCTCTACCCTTTTTCTCAAAACGTTTTAGGGACTCTTCCCTCCTTGTTCCTGTTCCTGGCTTCTAATTTTAGCACCAGAAATATTTGTGTACTGTTCGCTTGTTTGGCCCTCGCACAAAATCATTAAATAGCAATAACTTCTACATTTGGGTGTTAATGGCAGTGAGAGCGAGCATGAAGAGGGAGGCTCTGAGACGCAGGAGCTAACAGCAGAGTCTTCCAGAGGAGTCATGAGCCTAACTTGACTAACACCACAGCAGAGAAGCGCCCACGTGCTAACCCTGTCGATCTATGTCATGTTGGGTTGTGGACTCATGAGAGGCCAAGTGGTTGAGTAGAAAGTATCAGCTGTGTCACTCTGCCCAGAGCTCGTGTACTTAGCCTAGGTCTGTTGGGTTGTGTTGGCCACTAAGGGCCATGTGATGGGGTATGTTATAAAAGCATGCACGTGTGTGTAGGTGTGTGTGTGTGTGTGTGTAGGTGTGTGTGTGTGTGTAGGTGTGTGTGTGTGTTGGGGAATGGAGTGGGGTGGATTCCTCACTGAGCACTTGTCCTTTTCACAATTGTAAATCTAAGATAAAAAATAAAAACTCAGGACGCTGGTGGCCTAGTGGTTAGGCTTCAGTCAGCTGAGCAAGCATTCCCACTCTCTCTCTCTCTCTCCCAGTTTTCCGACAATATCCACTATCAAGAAAAATAAAGGCAAAAATTAACGAAAATAAATCTTTGAATCAATAAAAACTCGTGAATGTCAAATGTACTTGTTAATTTTTCCTTTTTTTGTCCTTGCAACACGATGTCTCTTAGCACAGTCACTTTTGATGTTCATCTGTCTAATTGTGTTTTGTTGGGGAGAAGCCAGGGGACAAACACTAACCACACCACACCAAAACTTGGACTGACTACAACAAAGTAGCCTGACAACTGCCCTTAAAATGTTTAGCGTAAGATTATATACCATTAAAACTATTCCAGCAATACTTAGAAAAAACACCCTTTAAATGGTCAGAAACCTCAAGAGGAACCAGACCCATGTTGAGCAGCCTTCTGCTGAGACTGAATGGGGCTGAAAGTGATAAAGAGGGAGATGCATTAAAGATTTATACAGGACTTAACATATGTTTTTAAGTCTTACAAATCGCAAAACAACGGCATAAGGGTTACGGTTAAACAAGGTTAAAACCATGTAAATGGAAATATCTGCAATGCAAACGTTTTTTTTTTTTTTAACACTTTGCAGTGTCATCTCATACAGGGTAACATCCAGACCTCAACCTGTCCAAATGTTTCCAAAAGAGTGGACAGGCAGCAAAACATCTTGCAATGCATTTTGGATAAATTCATATAAATGTAAACATTATGACCCCATGACCTTTACCTTAGTGCCACCTGCTGGAGAAAAACTGCACGCAAAATCACAATCTACAAATGTTCTCCTGCACCGCAGCATGTAGTCGTGTCTGGAAGTACTTTGAGTGTAAACTTTTTATAATTAATCTCCACTGTATTCTGCACACTAGAGAGTGAACCTCTGCAGCCATGAATGTCAGATTAATGGATTTTAAAAAGGCTCATGTTTCCTCTGAAAAATGTAAAGTGAAGTATAATCAGAACACAGACAGACTGAAATAGGTCACCTAACATCTCCTCTTTTTCTTCTGTTTCAAAGGACCCAAATTGATAAAGCATAGGGGAAGAGTAAGACATCCTGGGAACAAAAGAAAGACACAAATAAGGCTTTCAAAGCGAGTATGATGCACTGTGACAGCTCTTTTTGGGCAAGGTGACACTGTAAAGAAAATGGAATATGTCGTGTGGTATATCAGAGAGAGACAGAGATACCAAGAGAGAGACAGAGGGAGAGACAGAGAGACGAAGGCAAAACACCGAGAAAAGATAGCTTCAACAGTGTTTAGCTGCTGCTGACTCCACTCTCTATCACAGAGCTGCTGTCAGCCCACGAGATCCAGCGAGCAGCCGAGGCCTCCTGCGCTTCACTTCATCTAAATAAAATGACAAGAGAACTGCACTCGCGAGTCCTATCCCTTCTCTTTACGCCGATAAACAGCCCGCTCACTGTGGCTCCACTGTCATGCACTATCTGCATCTGATAAAGCTGTGGACTTCCTCGCCTGGCAGAGGGGGCGGAAGTAATAAATTGCTTTTTACCAGTCATACTGCAAGGAGCTCATTTTCTGAAGCTCAATTTGTTATTGACTTTTAGTCCAGTACATTGAATTTTAGATTAGATTAGAAAACTGTATTAATCCTCAGCGGAGAAACTCGTTGGTCAATTCATCCACGCAACACACAATGTAGACAACACAACCACTGTACACAACGAGTCAATACATAATAAACACCATATAAACTATTTTAGATACAGTTTACAGCCACAACTAAAAACGTTCATTACAAGTTACATTACATGCTTCGTGCTGGCCGCAATTGCGCAATATCGCCTGCGTCGTCCACAAGAAGCGTGAATCAGGTTTCAGGCATCACTAGCCGATCACTGATGGAGAGGAGGAGCGTTCGCAGCAGAAAACGTCCACCCAGAAAAAAGAGGTTGTCAACACGATGTTGTCATAGAGACAGGACGGACGGGCGGCGCCCTCCTTCTCAGCGCACAAACGCTTCATGCACACACAGCCAGCGTTTTCTGCCCGGAAATAAAACACCACAAGGCCAAACTGATTTAAAAATATACCTCTCTAGATGTGGAAGATGACTTCAATGACTTAGTTTTACAACTTGCAGAACAATGATGATGCCGCACCAAAGCAGCAGTGTGTTGTTAAAACCATTCACATGCAGTATGAACGTAGCATTCACTAAGAGCTCCTTTGCTGCATGCATCGAATTAAAAATGTTTTTCAGATTCATGTATTTACTTTTTTTTCTCATCTGCATATGGAGGGGATGTAATATAAGGAAACCTGTAAAACTTAAGTAGGGACACTGTACTACCATCATCATCATTTGTGTCCATTAGTTCATCCCAAACACTGAAATGATTGAAAAGAGACTCTAAGCAGCTGTCCGTGTTTCCTCCCTTTTTTTTTTACAACGTTGAAAGAAAAGGGCTCCACCTGTTCTATTGCCTCTTAAACAGTCGTTATGAAGGAATAAATGTGTTAACTCTGCTCCATAAAACACTTAACAGAGGTAAGGTATTACGGGAGCAAACACTGGGTGATTATTCAGCGCCAAGAAAAACACCTCCAAGAAAAATACTCTCATTTTCTGGGTGTGACACGGAAAGTAGAAATGGCGGCGGTGCCAATGCTCTCACAATAACCCTTATGATCGCATGCAAATTAAAAACAAACCTATTTATATTTTCGCTTCTGGGACTCTGCTGTGGAGCCGCACGTTTCATTTCTCCCCTCAGGCACGATGAGGAAGTGTACTGAAGTTCTTTTTATTAGACGTGGTTATTAGAATATTCATATCAAACACTCACCAGTTATTGATATTCATTTGCTACAGACTCTCTTGTTACAAATTCAAAATGTCACAGTGAAATTTAAAACAGCCTGAAAGGCATGTTCATTATTTTCTTATTGAAGTGTTGTGGTTCATTGGTTTGGAGATTCGGTCTCCTGGGGGCTGTAGAGCCCTCTGATATTTGTTCCAACTCATCTCTCAGATGTTTAATTAAAGTTATTAGGAGCCACAGGTGAATCAGTTCATTAGCAGTGAATTGTGTTTTCAGATTCCTGCAATAACACACTCACACACAACTCTACCTCTCGAAGAACAATGCCAGTTATGCAGAACAAAAATCCGCTCTTCCACTGCTAATTTTTTAAAAATCTATTTATTGCCTGGAGGGGGGAGGGGGGAGGTCTGAAATAAAACATGATGTGGGTTTATGTTCCAGCCACTCGTGCATAGCTCAAAAGCTCTTCACCCTTTGTTGCTAATAGTGACTGCTCTCTGATAAAGAGGGGCCACAGCAAGTATGTAAGGATATGGATAGACTATATTGATCCCCCAATTGGTGGACATGTGGGTGTTACAGCAGCTCAAAAACAGGGAACAGGAAATATAAACGGCTTCAATAGCAAAAAAAGTAAAACAAATAAAATTTTAAATATTTTCTTTTGCTACGAGCATGTTTAGATTAATGAAATAAAGGTAGGAAAAAATATCACTGAATTAAACAATATTAGGTATAAACACTTTGTACACTTTCACTTGTGGAAAGACAGATGAGATCAGAGTGCTGCTTTAATGATAATGATATAAACATATCATCCTCCAAAGGCAACATAGAAAACATTCATACAGCATTCATATGTATATTTAAAAAAAAAAAAAAAAAAAAAAAATATATATATATATATATATATATATATGACATATGACAAAAATATGATATATATACAAAAATCTTGCTCTTGCCATTTATTTTACCAACACTTTGTCACTCCTGCCACCAAGTAGCATACCTGTGGAAATATGAGACACCTTTCACAAGCGAGGCTGCAGAGCAAAGCACTGATGAGAGAACAGGACGTATCCCCGGTCTGTTTATAAACTCAAGTGTATGCACTGTTTGTGTTTTTGCTTTTTTAACCCCTCTGGGGTTTGTTGTTCTCAGTTCGGTTTTCATAGCGTTGGCTCAGACTCAAACATGTGAACCCCTCACTCTCTGTGGAGGCTGGGAGGTTCAAAATGTACACAAGCCAAAACCTTTTTTTTTTTTTAAATAAAGTTACAACAAGACTGCAAAAAAACCAAAAAACGTCACAACCAATGCAAAAAGCCACGGCACACAAATTGCAAATCTTGGCCCCACTCTCTGTGGGACGTTTTCTGTTCAGTGTTAACGGTGGAGTGTCGAAGAACATTCTTTGTTTGGTTTGAATTCTTCGGAGACATAAGAAACACATTTTGAAACTTGGAGCTGCACATCAGAGAGGAGATCAGTCTGACAAACAGCTGGGGGAGGATGGGAGGTGGTGCACTGAAGGGAGTTTTTCTTTTGGGGATCTGAGAGACTGATGCGTCACATGTCATACCTTTAAGGTTCAGTCTATTTAATGTAGCGTTAACGCAAGGTCAGTGAGGAAGACTGTGAGTGATTCTCCATCAGGTCTTTCTCCTTCACCCTTTCTTTTTTTGCTCGCACCCTCACTCGCTGTCATTCTCATCAGCTGTCTCGTCAGCGGCGCTCATCTAACCAATGGCACGGTGTTCCTCCCTCATTTTCAGCCAATCATCGTTCTGCTCCTCTTTTTAAATAGGATTCTTTCTGTGCCTTCACGCTGGTGTTCGTCTGCCCCTCCACCTCCCCATCACCGCCATCTTTATCAGCAGAATCATCATGTCTTCACCCATCCGGTCTCATCAAGGCCTCAGCTTCACCCCCACCAGGGTCTGGACCCCATGTGGGGGATTTATTCCAATGATGCTCAGAACTTTATCCTCCAAACACAACAACCACCACATAGAGTCCAAGCACCAAAGACTTTCTGTCAAGTGCCATTATTCATTGTGATAAACCATTATCTTGATATCACTCGTCTCTCCTGATTGAACTACATTCATGATGAAGTCATTGAGATGACTTTGTGCACCTGGTAGAGCTGCTAAGCATAACATGATAACCCACAATGATGCATCCCCGTGTTGTGTAGAAAACTTTTGTGAATGATCAACGCTTTGCAGGTTTCTGCCTTTGCTTCATATTTCCGGATAAAAGCAGATCTTTACCTCATCGTAGACGCTGTCATTCCTCTCAAAGTCCCCGGCCTTCCTGGGCAGCACATGGACGTGGACATGCTGCAAGCACACAGACAACAGGCAGGGAGAGTTTAGATGTGGTGCTCTGTCTAGAGAAACGGCTCCTTTTTCACCTGGGAGCCGTCTGACAGGCTGACGTGACAGAGACGCCTTCCATAGAGAGTCTTCATTACTTCACAGTACATTGGAGAAGCTGGAGCCGAGTGTTACTGCTGTGCAACAAATCACAGGAGGGTGACCGTGCATTACAACAAGCGTGCCACCTGCACACCGCAGAGACTCCTTATTTTTATGCTTTCAAGGATTTAATCGACTTTTTCGGCCCCCCTTTCTGATGTCAGCTCCCCTGCTGTCAGAAACATGGCCGTGTGTATGCTTAACTTGATTTTCTTCTCTGCATGGATGATAATGCTTATTGTCCCTAAGAACCTGCTTTACTTGACAAAACACACACGAGGAACAAAAGCACACGAGAAAAGCTCAGTTATGCAAAAACAACAAACTGTTTCTTTGGTTATACATGCTACTTGTTCTTTTAATATCAGTGCACACAATAACGCATCAGTGTCTGTAATCTAGTGACAAAAGTTATCCTGGAGCTAAAGATCAAGAACGAAAGAGAAGAGCACATGATGTAATTCACAACCAAAGACATGAAGTATAAATTCATTATCTTTTGGAAATGAACAAGGATTATGTAGATGACAGTATTTAAATTCAATCAGTCACATTTCAGTGCATGCCGTCATATGATGAATAGCTCTGAGTGGTGAAAGAAGACAGATCACACATGGCAGTATTCACTAGTGTTGAAGTATTCAAACTCGGTCCTGGTCTCACAATTAGTCTTGAGACCACATTTTGAAGGTTTCTGTCTCGTCTTGGAATCAAAAGCATTTCTCCTTGGTCTTGTCTTGGTCTCAGACTGGGTGGATTTTAAATCAAGACCGGTCAAAGCCACCAGTGATAGGCTGGTTTTTAACGTCACTACTTTAAGTCGAAGGGGAACGCCCCTTTATTTATCGCCTTCCTGGTGTCACGGTCTAAGTAAGTGACACGCCCACTGAACATAAGCTGATGATTGATTTTTACATTCTTGGCCTTGACTCGGTGCACTCTGTTAGTGTTGTCTTGACAACAACACTAGTATTCACACCTAAATTCAGGTAACGCTAATGCTCGTAACTAGGGAAGGAAAGATTAGGCAGTCTAAAATCGAGCATCAAGTGTGCATTAAAAGTGCTCAAGCCTTATTTCAGCGTCCCATCTCATGTGCCGAGCTGAAGCAGGGAATGAGCACAAATAACCACCCCACCCGTTGTGCACTAACAACTATGTTACCACACTACACAAAACACAAGTTTGTGCCAGTTATATATACAGTCCTTGAAAAACCTGGATTTAGACTTTTAAGAATCTGTGTAATTATGTAGTTAAGATTTCGAATCGCCGTCTGGTCTGAGCAGAGATAAACCTTGAAATCAAAGATTATCCTCTGTAACACCCTTTAAATGTCAAAAGGAGGTCAGGGCGGATCAATGGGTCAACAGAGCATCAGAAGACTCCTGATCCTATGTTTCATCTGACAGTCAATCATTTTTTTAAGTATTCCCCCACATTAAAAATGAAGCCAATGTGGGAGTGCGACACTTGCAGTACTTTAGTTGTCCACTTGAGGCTAGCTGCAAAGCAAATTAATACCCATTAGTTCTATGAAAATGATCTATTAGGATCTGGTATTAAAAGCCACTTTTTTATTGGTAAACAATACGTCTAAAAAACACTTATCTGTTCTGGTTTTTGTAAAGGTTTTGGAATATACTGACATATCATGAGACCACATCTGAAAATGCATTTCCATTTCAGTCTGTGAAACAAAACAAAAAAAAGTAGTTTGAAGGACTCGTTGTTCAAATGAAGAGAGGGTAGGTGTGTTGTACTTCAAAACTCATTTGTTGAAGAACCTTGAGAGTTTGAGATGATGTGAATCAAGCCAAGAGCCGTGCTTCCAACGAGTGCAGGACAACCTCAATTAACATCCTCCCGTCAGAGTAAGGAAGCAGCTGGATCCAAGCTAAGATTATTGAGTAAAGGACCGTTTAGACCTGGGCTAAGAGCCTCAGTGAGACGTGTAGATAGATTTACAACCTCACCTCAGGGATAACCTCATGGGTTTAATCTTATCATACAGGTTGAGTTAATTAAATCTGGGGTTAGAGACTTCTGAGATTTGATGAGCCTAAAGTAGAAGTCTAAATATGGTGGGATATTGGAAAAGCTTTAAATGAACTTTAAAGCAGGAAAGAAATGGAGCTGAGACTCTTACTAAGCATCTGAAAAGCACCCGCATGACAGTCGGATCAGCCACGTGCCCAACAAATGTAACAAAATGAATGAGGTGATCACAGTGAACACCAATAAAGCTAATCTATTCCAGGCTGTAAACATGTTCATTTCTGCTGTCTTAATATATATGTATATAAAATGGGTGGCTGTGGTTCAGTGGGCAGAGTTGTTGTATCTCAAATTGGAAGGTCGAGGGTTCGATCCCCAGCTCCTGTGAGCAACATGTCTAATGTGTCCCAAATTGCTCCGCCTGCTCCGTCAGGGTGTATGCGGGTCGCTGCTCATGTGGTCAACCGCTTGGTGAGCTAGCTGCCCCACGGGGATAAATAGAGTTTAAAAAATAAAAATAAATCTGAGTTAATGGGCAGCCAGATTCAAATTTCATTGCATTCCTCAAACTTGCCTTTTTTCAAATTCCTTGCACTACAATCTAAAACTTATTTGAGATATTTCTTTTTCTTTACCCCCCCGTTAATGGAAAACATTTAATTCACACATATCTCTGCTTCTTTTGATTACCTTTATTCTTTCATGCTGACTCTTTTTAGGCGTTTTTTTCTCCTCAGGAACGGAGAGGTTTATCTAACCTTCAAGAGGAACATTGTGTTGTTAAGGCTAGCAGTAATGTTAGTCCTACTCTCTGATCTGCTATATTTACATATTGTCCCTTAGCTACGGATGGTTTAGGGTGTTGTGCACTGTGCTATAAATCCCCTATGTAATCCGTTGCCTTGACATCAGGTGTTTGTCTGTTTGATGTGTACGCATCATAAAGGGCATAATAACCTCATTGTGGGGCTTTTATTCATTTTTCATTTCTCCACACTGTGATAAACTGTGGAGGCAGGCTGAGTGAATGTTTATAAATGCTACAAACAAGATAGCATGTGTGGAGGCGTCTGCTTTCCCACAATGCATTTTCTGTTTAAATTAGGTCATTTACATAATGTTTGCATTATTAAATTTGCCCTACCTTGAGGAAAACTTCTGAGGCAGAAAAAAATAACACATCACGGCGGGGGAGCGATTTATCACACAGGTTTTCAAAATGAGAGCTAAGTGACTGAGGCGGTGGCCACTGGACACCGTGTGTGTGCCTATGTGTGTGTGTGTGTGTGTGTGTCTGAGTGTGTGTTGATAATGTGTGTGTGAGTGTTAATATATCAGGAGCTGGGAGGGTGGTATGGCTGTTAAGGGAAATTAGAGTGGCCTGACACAGCAGAGTGTGTGTTTGTTTGTGGGAGGTTCCAGAGAGTGAAATGCCCACATACACAGCACAGCGCTCATTGCATGAGATCTCATGTGTCTCTTTAACTCCAAGAAAATGGACCTCCCACAGGCGGCCACAGAGGGTGGTTTTTTTTCTTTTTTTTTTTTGCATCCTCTGTTTAAAATTGATCAAAAATGAAATTTTTTTTCATTACATTTATTTTTGTATCCTTTTTTTTAAACTTTAGCAGGGAGGACTCACTGACACAGAGGTCTCTCTGCAAGATGTGCCTTGCAGCAGTACAATTAAAAACATACCAAAATGAACACACACACACACACACACACACACACACTATAATTAAAGATAAAAACACAAACATTTTAATGCATGTGTGCCTGTCTCTTCTAATATATTCACACTCAGAATAATTGCAAACCTTTTTTGTTTAGAAGTTTAGATTATAGGTCTTGACACGCGATACAAGACGACACACAACGGAGGTATCTCAGCTGTCGCTTCAAAATCCTTCCACATCGTGGGTGCAGCCGTGATTAAGACTGTCACAGCTGATGTCAGTGAAACAGTTTGGCTTGTGATGTGTTTAACTGGAGACCTCATTATTTCGAGGAAATCAAGATTTCAGTCTTTCATGCCATCATGGGCAAATTCACTAAGTGACTGCGCTGCTTTTGGCAACCTCTAAACCTGTGCAAATGAGTCGAAAACGTCTAATTAAGCGTTCCACAACCCGCTCTGCAGAGCAAACACAGATTCTCACACACACACACACACACACACACACACACACACACACACACACACACACACACACACACACACACACACACACACACACACACACACACACACACACACACACACACACACACACACACACACACACACACACACACACAGGAGCATTAATGGAGAGATGTCATGTGGTGATGCTAGACACTGCTATGCATGAAGTGCACCGGGGATGTTGGGGGTCCAGTGCCTTGCTCAAGGGCAACTCACCTACTACAAACCAACCCACGGTTCCCAATCAAGTCCCTACAGAGAGAGCTACTGGCGCCATGTGAATAATCATGATTTGATGTCTTTTTGCATTTGTATAATTACTTGTCTAGTAGACAAATGATATCAGAGATTACTGTGATTATCTTGGTTTCAAGCTTTGATGCAACCTTTGTACCCGGAAGAGCTGCCTGCATTTAAACATGAAGGATCTGGAAGGAGAAGGCCACATTATTTGTACGGCTGATTTCAAAGACAGAGGCAGTTCGACTGTGCTCTTTAGGCAAAGAAGCCCAGTGTGAGGCTCATTATATATTATATTCTCTATAATTCTCTCTATGAAGGAAATCTGGCATAGAAACAGCTTGCAGGATTGAAAGTTTGAAGAAAATAAAGATGCACCTCTCCACCCTCAGAACAGGAGGAGGATGGGAATGTATGTTCTTCACTCACTGCAGGGTTTATCCTGAAGCAAAGCACAGAAACCTGAGTGGGTTTGTCCAAGACGCCAGCCCTTCTGTGTGTGTGTGTGTGTGTGTGTGTGTGTGTGTGTGTGTGTGTGTGTGGTCTGTGAAACACACCTGCTGAGATGGAGCTCTACCACCCCCCCCCCCCCCCCCCCCGACAGCTCGCTCCAACACAACAACTGCTGCACATATCTTCATGTTATCGACTCTTCTTTTACAGATAAATCAGTGTTCATTTTAAAGGACTTCACAGTGAAATGGTTTCAAATGCTACACATCCATTTTGTAGTAACTATGCCAACAAGTATATTTCAGCCAACTGTAGTAAATGTAAATCTTGACCTTAAAATTAAATATAGTATTGTCACAAAAACTATCTATCAATGTGTCACTTGTTTACTGTTCTGAATGAGTAAATGTTTATTTGGACCAAACTGTTTTAATGCAGGAAAAATACAATTACAGCATTTTTTTATGGGACTTATTCATGAAAGGCAGGCTTGGTAATTTTCTCCATATGGTCTTTTTAGAAATGTTGGTTGACATTGTCTTTAGGTCCTGACAGAAATTATAATAATTACTCATCTGCTCTGAAAAAGGAACAAAGACAATCTGTTTCAGTTTGTACGTCTGTAAAAACTGCGATCAATGTCTGCCACGAGGTACCAATCTGACGAACCAATCACACGCCTTCCTCTCTCCCTGCACGCTCTCTAGCCTGTGCATGCACGAGCCCCCACTCGAAGCACGAGCTGAGGTCCGCTTCTAGACCAACGGCATCCTTGCATGTAAGTGAGTGGCGTGGCTTTAGAGGGAGACGAGAACGATGAAGATGAAGCGCTGAGGAAATGCAACTTTCAAAATCGTGCTAGTTCTCGAAAATGAGTCAACCCTGCCTTTAACAGACAAAATAAGCCAGAACAGGATACCTCACAAGCATGGTGACAAATGACGATGCATTTACACGTCTGAAGACATGCTTTAGAAAACATGTCTTTACCTGTAACTGCATTGACAACAACATCCAACTGTATGAGGGAAAGATGCTAAAAGCTAACATCAAACAGTAAAATACAAAGAATCCATTTTATCAGCCTCAGTTGGATTCTAAACTTCTACAGTAACTCTACTTGGCAACTACAATTTCCTTTGATTTTTAAATGTGTTGTACTTTGGACTGGGTTGGATAAACCTGTCTTTTAACACAGAAAATAAGACAGGTGGAAGGGGAAGAAAATGGCCCTTTCTTGTAAAGTCCACATATCAGAAAAAGCTCATGGTCTGATAAAAAATTCTCTGATGTGTCATGAAAACAGGAAATGACAAACGACCCATTTGACACTTGTTAGAAACTTGTAAGAAAAGGCTTTAAGGCAATTACAATCAGAAATGTTTCATCCTCCGGGCCGTGCGACTTGCCTGAGAAACGTTCTCACTCAATCTGACTTTTGTTATTTCTGATGATGATTGTGTGGAAAAATGTGCCTGAAATGTATTAGCCTTCAAGGACCAAAGGTGTTGTCAGTAGGGGTCTTCAGTACCTCAGTAAGGTGAACTAAATGTACCACTTTAAAGAACAAAAATACATCTTTTTGTCACGCCCCTCTCTGGGCAGCAGCGCTCTGAGCTTTTCCTCAGACTCTCTGTGTCCTTGACTCTGAGCCACAGAGTCTCTTATTGGCATTGCCTGATTACACACACTGCAGATGTTGAGGTCATGGTTCACTGTTAGTTCCCTTCCCTGCGTCCTTCAGTCGAGCACCTCCCCGGGCTGTGTGTCCTGTCGATAATTAGTCAATCAACCGCTGCTTGAGCGTATGCACACTCAAACAGAACGCCCTTCATGCAGAGCTGCTCGTTCACCTTGCATCGACTGCACTGACTGACAGAGGCGGCGTCTCTGGAAGAATTTACTGACAGTGTTTGCACACAATAGCCTGAGCAAAGCTGCGGTGCTTTTTTTTTTTCCCTCTCATAATCAAACCAGATGGATGGCTTTTAATCCCAGATAAACAACTAATGAAAATGGCTACCACATCAATTAAAGCAAGATGGCAGGGTCACGTCTGACAGGCAAACACACAGTCTTTGTCATGAACAGATGTGCTCCCTATTATAGGAATGGGAAAAGAAGAAGGCTGACTGGATCAAAGCAGAGCATCCTAATTAGCTGTAAAAGAGAGAGAGAGAGAGAGAGAGAGAGAGAGTCCTGCTTTCTCAGCCCAACTTCACCTGAAAACAAACAAAGATTTTTTTCTTTCATATGACTTGAATCACTCGAGCACCCTCCATCTTATTAAGACAGGTTCCAGCTTCACTCATCTGACCAGCTCCTAGTGAGGCTCCTGTGATAGACTGAGAACTGGCCCCTCAAGCTCATATCTCTCTCTCTATGTGCGTTCACGTCATGTTTTCTTTCAAGCTTCAGAGCTCTCTCATCTCGTAACTTCCTCAGGACTGTTAGCGGGGAAGGTCTGCTTGCTCATAATATTCCAGGAAGTAGATTCAGCTAATAGAGCTACAGCTACCAGACGGGAATGTGTTTGTTTATTTTCCTCTTTTTCAGGAAAGTCTAAATATCTGTGAGGATCTGCAGGACAATCTGAAAGCTCCAAATGCGTCTACAAACCTCACAGTAACACAGTAAACATCACAAATTCGTCCAACTCTTTTAGCTAATATTATCACAGGAAACTTCCATCTCTATCCACCTCTCTCCTCCCACCAATCTGCGCCCTTTCGCTCTGCCTTAATACGTTCTAATGGAGCCTGATTTAATTCAGTGCTCAGAGGAAAGGAACTGTAAGAGAGAACAGCTTTGAACGACTGCAAAAAAAACCCCAAAAAAACAAGCGTGCTGTCACTTTCTCACTAGAGGTCAGAGCAGAACAAGAGCACGGATCATCCCAACCAATGTGAGGGACTGAACCTGGCTGATCAGAGGCCACACAATGAAAGAAATGTCTCCTAATTTGGACTTTTAGTCAAGAGGGGATCACCCATTCATATGTACAGTGTGTGTTATAGTCGGCCAATTTATTATCAGGCATTTTATGTGGCAGACCGAACAGTACATACTCATCTTTTATTGGATTTGAATGTTTTTTTAACCTTTATTTAACTACATAATTAACCCATTGAGATCAAGAACTCAATTTGACGCACAGCAGGAGCTTCACATACACACACAGTCAAACACACACACACTGCTGGCTCAGCTGATCCCATCTCAACGCTGTAACGCCTCCACCTCGAACACTAAATCTCAAAGACTTCACTCCGTCCCCCACCATGACATTGCCAGTAATTGACCATATTTGATATCAAAGTTCACTTTCCATGAATACACATTTGACCCGGTTTCGCTCAGCCAATTCAGTGGACGACTCTCTGTAAAGAGGCTCACACTGGTTTCGGGTTCGACTCCCGATCCTTTGGCATCGGGGGAACTCCAACCCTCACTCTCTCTCCCCACGTTTCCTGTCCCTCTGTAAACGTAACTGGTGAAAAGAGCTCTGAAAATGTCCTTCAAAAAAACGACTAAAGGATAAATGATGGAGGTTAATGTCTGCTAACCACCATCATAAAGGCAATCCTTTTTTCTAACGGTGTACACATATCAGTGACACGCCCACTTCCATATGGAAAGACTTTTCCACACACACCTTCGGCACCCTGATGTTTTCAACCTCTGCGTTAGCTGAACTGGCAACCATCATTGGCACGTCACATACAGTACGAAGGCACTTGTCACAAGTGTCCAGTGTGAAAAGAATTACTCAAGACGTCTGAGAAGATTGATGCCTGATTGTATTTTGACAGAGAAAATCGAGCTTTCAGAACCACTCCGTAGAGCTTTCACTCTTGGTTAGTCACGACAAGAAGCTGCAGACGGTCACGTAAGAGACTGATGAGGTGAAGAAACACTGAAGCTCCAGTCCCATGCTGTCATATTTATATCAACATTAGATTACCACTAAAGATTTAACACTAAGCCTAAAGGCAAGAGTTTGACATTCACATGGAGACAAACAGTGAAAGTCTTCAGCAATACTTCTGTTTACAAAAAAAGCACAACGTTTTACAATCCAGTGTCCAATCCACCACACTAACAAAGAGAGAGACATCCCAAGACCAGAGTGATCTGAGACGGATCCAAAGCCGAGGCACTTAGAGATCGAATTCAAGTCAGGGCGAAACCGAGGCAACACCAAGACCATAACCATCAATGAAATATCCTCATCGTGTGTGTAGGGGGCGTCACTCACCAGGAAGGCTGCAGCTGCTCTTGATTTCAAATCTGGAGTCCACCGAGACGGAGACAGAGACAAGACCGAGAAAAAATGCTTTTAAATCTGAGACCTCTAAAAAGTGTCCTCAAGACCGGGCATGTGACCAAAAAGGATGTCGATGAACTCAACACTATCAGAATCTAACCTTTGATATTCAAATATGTAAACAAACATGAGCTTGACAGATTTGTATCTGAAGGCTCCAGTTATGACGTTGTAAGTCACTGAAGTATTCGTGCTAATCTTTAGTCGATACTGAACACGTCTCCAAATCAAAATCAATCACTTCCCTCTCGTGTCTCTCTCTGCCTCCCACTCTTCCTTCTGTATCCACTGCTTAGATATATAAACACACATCGCCCTGTGAGTTTGTTTTCAATACCATCTACTTTGTGAATATTACATCCCATCATCTTTACCCATAAACACTCATATATATATAACCGCCAGGCTTGCTTAGTAAACAAGCAGGATCTATACATGGGGGCCTGCACATGATAAATCACTGTAATCACGCTGCATTTTCCATAAGACAAAAATAAAATCCAATTCCATCATTCAAAACCCTGAGATTTGTCTTGTGTCTGTGTGACTCCAGGCGCTGAGTCTATAAGAGTGCATTTGCCTCTCTCTTATAGCCCGCCTCGCTCTTATTCAATCAAAGGGCCGTTTTTATTGCCGGCGTGTGGGAAACTGATTGCAATAACCCAGGTGATAGATGGGGGTGGTCTACTACTGTAGCAGGTGTGCTATATGCGCTATGATAATCTGTTTTCATAAAAAGACCAGGCAGGTCTGCACATCAAAAGGAGCTTTGTATCAGAATTACTTGATAAAATATGTAGATCATTTCAGTGAGATAAGAACCAGCAGCTTGGATTTGAGCGCCTTGATTCACTGCTCCCCTGATGTTCTCTCCTGCAGTCAAAACGCTCCACTGAAGGCTCTTAAACAGCGACTGTGGTAATTCTGAAGTATAACCTACCTGCTGGTAGGAATCTAACTGAACTCGAGCAAAAATGCATTACTCTTTGACCTTGTTTGTATTGCCTATCTGACGATGAAAAATGGAGGTTGTTGTGGGAATGGGAAAATAGAAATATTAAACAGACATTCCTCTCTTAAGGCACACAGAGGAGATTGCTTTTTTTACAGCGAGAGAAGTAGGAGATAGAAAAACATGTTTGTGTACATTAGGACATTTGACTTTAGTATTATCTATAGGATGAGAGAGTGCATTTTTCAGGAAGCAGTTAGCAAGTAAGAGCCGTTCAGAGACAACATAATGGGCCTACAGTAAGCCGTTCTGATGTGACTTCCCCGTGGATTTTCCTGAATATTTCCTGCTACATTTTCAAATCAGCTCAGCACGACCTCATACCGAAAATCTAAAAAGGGGGCTGGCAAAGGTCTGGGTAAAGTCAGAGTGAAAAAATGCTGCTGTTCACAACGTAAAATGTCAGGACGTTTATTTTTATTTTTTTATTTTCAGCGTGAGGAAAGACTTATCTTGTCTGGCTTTAGAGCTTTAGGAGCACTTAAGGTCTGGAACTTAATAATACTGGATTTCTTTTTTTTGTGTATTGTCGAACCAAACAATGCTGATCATGACAAAGAGCTAAAGCGGTTATAATATTAATGATGCTGTATATGTATAGCTTTATTTGTGTTGTTGTTGTCTTCAAATCAAATGTTACACCATTAAAGTTAAAGATGCCAACCTTTGATTTGGTCGTTTCTCCGCAAAGTAGTTAAATGCTGTTTACATCAATATCGAAGAAAAGGCTGAGAGTTGGTGTGCTGGAATTTCACAAGTGCACGAGACAGAATTGATGCAGACTGAGACCACAGTCATTTTTCTTTTGGTGTAGTGTTTTTTCCCGAATTTGGTCTGAGAGGCCTCTTTACACGACAAAACTGAAGTCCTATAATAGTGCTTTCACACTTGCAGAAATCCCCTGAATAACTCGTGGAGGAGCTGTATGTGTGAATGCAAACAGCCACATTCTGCCCTCAGACTTCAGTTTCTCCTGCTGGACCCCGAGTATTTAATCCATAGCATGTCCGAGTCAGCTGATGTGAGAACGCAGCAGGATATTCTCCAGAGAATTCACCTCGAGCCAATGGGAGGGGTCGTTTTCATATTGTTACTGCTGCACGGTGAAAAGAGTGTGTGAACGCAACCGTTACAATCTCTGTGCACGTAATTAAACAGCCGCATGTCATTATGGGTTTTCATAGCATTGACAAATTAATTACATTTTCATTATAGCGTCATAAAGCGGATTCTGTTGCTTCACTTCTTCACTGTCTTTTTCTTTTCTTTTTTTTTACATCTGACCTCAGGAGCCTCCCCTCCAGTCTGACAGTCAAAGTCTCCTGCTGTGAGGAGCATATGTGGACAGACAGATCAGGAGAATATCAGGAGCAGTCCGCCTGAAATTTTTAGATATTTTCAGGAACGTAGATGTCAAAACAGCTTTATTAAGAATATTTGTCTGATTTCTGGTAAAAAAAGATCAAATAAAAGTTGATTAAATGTGTTATTTGACACGTTCAGCTGAAAGGTAAAAATTAACATTTTGTTTGAATATGTCCTGATAGAAACAGATGTAATCCAGGATCAAGGATTTAATATAGCAGAATATTGATTGTTATGCATAAATAGTGTACCAAAAACAGAAAGGTGCAGTGATAGTGTGTGAGGATGGACTTAGTGACTGATCATTTTCTGTCCCTCACTTTAACCCATGTGCACCACTGAGGGTCCCCAGCCCGCCTCTTTGGATCTTCCTTACAGCCCCCAACCAAAACCCAAAGTGATTCGAACCTTGAAGAAAAGATTCTCTGAATAATTCAGACATGCCAAGAGTTAAGCACGGCAAATGTGATGATTATTTAATAGTGTGTAACTGTTGCGGAGGCCTCATGACATATTTAAAGGCAGTGAATTATTGAGTTCTCACCTTCACAGTTTGTCCGGCTTCAGGGCCGTCCTGGTGGGAACAGAAAAGAGGTAATTAGGGAAGAGTCGGGAATTCAGAATTATTTACATCAATAATTCAGTGATAGATTATAATTTTAGATGAGCTACAGCACCTTTCCTGGAGAACAGAGAAGAAGAGTCTCCTCCTGGTTTGTTTCACGGCTATTGTGTCCTGACTGTTATTTTTTACAACCATTTTGTTTCCTTCTGACTTTTCTTTGAACACAGAGGAAAGATGATAAATTGTATTATCATGAAAAAAAAACCCTTCAAAAATGAGATCATTTAGTAAGACTTAGACTTAGACTTCTCAAAACGCTGGCAACCACAGACATCCTGTTCACACAAAGCTCTTAGAAACACAAAACAAAAACAGAAACAGATTTGTTGAACTGTGTTGCAAGTTAAAATTAATTTAAGTCTTTTTCATATACATTATAAAGGAACAGAGGAAAAAATGCTGAATGACATATCTACTAAGCAAAATGACAGACAGACATACATTCTTGTCTTGTTTTGCCTTTGGCTTAAAATCAATATATTTGAATATACACTTTTTTTTTTAATCGTCGGTAAATAGACATTTCAGGCGACCACTTTTGGATTTTGAATGTGGGTTTGAGAGTCGAAGGTTGGGAAAGCCTGCACAGATGCAGAACATTTATAATGATCCTGTTTGTTATTCTTCTTATTGTTCACACTTACTGTACCTACTGTTTCTCCCCTCTGACACCCACCAGAGTCCTTTTTCCTGAAGTGTTCATGAAATGTTGTTGGAGATTCATTTTGATAAAGACTTAGAAGTGACTGTTTACATCATTATTTTACTGGACCGCACCATGGGCTTATATTAGATAAATCAACTGAACATTTTATTAGGAGACCTGGAGATGTGCACCAAGTGTGGTTTCAATCAAAGAAGGAACTCTGGGATATGCAGGGTTTTTTTTATTCTGTGGACACATGGACATCATCTCTGTTATTAAAAAGGTGGTTATATTGAAGCGCATTAGGCCCGGTGTTAAACTTGTATTTTTATGAGTCTTTTCTTTTTTTTTTTTTTTTTTACTTCTTAGAGAGCATCAGCAGAAAAAGATGGCGCACTTGGAGAAAAAGCACAGCAGCGTCATTTTTTGCACCGCCTTTTTGTGTGACCGCTCTGAGTGCTTCCAATTGAAAATCTTTCAACTTCTTCAGAAAGGCACTGTTGACGTCACTGGCGCTCTTTTCCAAATGTAGGATCCTTCCCTTGTTTTTTTTTTGTTTTTTTTGCCACCTACACAGCTTGTGTCTTGTGCCCGTTCCCTCCCCGTGCATGCTGGGGTAAAAAAACAAAAAAACAACTAAAATATAAAACATAGAGTGAAAAGTAACACAGCAGTGTCAATCATACAGCGGCCGCTTTCAACACACTGTTGCCATAGAGACAGGACGGATACAGCACTCTTCCTCTCAGCGCACAAAAGCTTCAGGCAAGCGGGCCCGAGCGCACGGCCAGTGCGGAAAAAAGGCTAAGTGCACACAGGGCACTTCATATGCATTAAGGGTTTGGTGAGAGATCGTTCGGTTCTGGGTCATCTCGAGCCTCGTGCTGACAGACTCATGAGTGACTGATAAATCAATTTATAACAACATTTCTTTTAACATTTTGATTGCTTGTTTTATTCTTTCTTTTTACAAGCTTCCCTTCCAACTCAGTCAGAGATCATTTAGGTTGAGGATAAAAGGAAGAAACGTTTTTCTTTCTTCCATCTTTCACTTCATCTGCTACAAATGAGTCATTCTTACACTTGACTCCAATCAGATGGAGCTAATTAAGATCTGTTATTAGTTATAAGAAGGAGATTTCTGGCCTCTCACACACACTCCAACATCAGCTTCGAGAGTGGATGAACCTTTTCTTCAAACACAACGCACGCCATTGTTCTTCTTCAGAGGAAAATAGAACATTTGTGTCACCGTCCCGAAATCTATTTTTCACCACCAATCCTCCAGTGAGGTTGATTTGTGTGATATTATTATTTGTCACAGCAGTGGCAGTTGCCCCCTCCTGCAGAGAGCTCTCCTTTAATGTGTTAGCTGTAACCCGGGAGCTGTCAAAACTAATCTCCGATTATCACTTCTCATCACCTCCGCAGTCACAGAAAATGATATCCAACGTAAAGATTGCTCTCTGCTGCTCTGTTCCTCCGCTTTTTTTCTTTTTCTCTCTCCTAACCTGTGAAACTATTCTCTCTGACAGAGAGCTAGGTGCTATTTCGATATTAGCATATATATCACCAGTTATGTAGAATAGGCCATTGAGTCTGAGACGAGAGCCTGTCTGGCTGTCACAGTCAAATCTGTACCTCCAATAAACTATGGTGAGGGGATCATAAGACGGCAGAGCTGATCCATATTGACAATACCAACCAGCATCTGAAGAGCAAAGTTTCTATCTTTTGAAGTCATTTGGAGTTATGGAGATCTAAGAAATCTATTTTCTTCAAACAAGTGAAATAAAAAAATCCACTCAGACTTTACTTTGTTTGTATTTTTGACTGTTTAAAGGCACAGTATGTAAATCCACCCACCAGGGGGCTCTCAATCAAAACTTTAACAAAAGGTGACACATCTGCACCTTAAAGGGAAATATCATGTGGCATCTGGATTATCTTGTGGAGACTTTATCCAAATTCAGACTGAAACTTTTGGAATTCTACAAAATCATGTTCATCTATAACTTCTGGTTTGAACCGACAGTATAAACATATGCAAAATGTGTCTCCATCTCCCTCAGATGTACAAAGTAAAGCCAAATATATCAACGAAATACGGGTGCTGACAAGTTGCGCTGTGACTTCATTTGGAGGTAAGACGTGCAGAAGGGATCTGGCGGGCTCTATCTGCATAATTGACGCCATTTCCGCTAGCTGAAGCACGCGATAAATGTATCGATAAAACCTCCCGGATACCTCGGGTCAGAACAGTCTGCAGCAGAACAGATCGCTGTGTCGGTGTAAAACACACTCTATTCTGCTAATCTGGTGACATAACAATGCAGGAGCCTCATTTGTCAACAGAGCTGTCAATCATCAAATAGCAGCAGCTCTTTTTTGCATCTCATATTAAAACAAATATATTCAGAACATGCAACACTTGGACATAATCAGCTGGATAGATGCTAACTTTGTTGACAGATACCATGTTTGAGTAAAAATCATCATCATTGGACATGTATTGTAATTTTAAAGTTTTCCTATATTCCATCTTTTAACATGGAGGAGGCGGGGCTTACAACCCACACTGCAGCCAGCCAGACAGCCAGCCAGCAGGGGGAGCTGTGAATCTTTTGACTCCACTTCCAGAGAGCTCATGGGCCGTCCGTTCTTCACACAGTCCGATGTAAATAAAGCCTGACAGAACAAGTCTGTCATTAAAATTAATTTGAGAGTTTGTTGTGTGTTCGTTCACACTGCAAACTGAAGCTGGTACTATTGTGTGTTCGATGATACCCTGAGTGTGTACTTTACCTGGATGGCGATGGTGAGTGAAGTGGCGTTGAAGTGCGTCTCCACCAGGTTGGCGACTCTCTGAGTGGCGCTGAATAAATCGGCCACCTCGTCGGCCTGAAGGTCTCGGAAACGTTCCACTGGTCTTAGAGGGCAGACCAACACATCTGAACAGTGCTCGTTAAGGAAACCTGTGCTGCAGACACATTCAAGCAGCCGATCAAAGGTCAGAGTTGCTTAAATTTTAGTCATAAAAAGAGAGGCCTCCATCTGCATGTCTACAGGGATGGCGTGCAATCAGGCCCACACAAGAGAGGGTAACAACTTATTACTCTCCATTGACTTTGTTAAACACTTTAATGATATGATGTTTCCAGAGATGGCTGGGAGGTGAGGGGAGAAACAATCAAATAAAACCCAGGGAAGAGACGAAGGAACAAAGAATAAGAACATTTAAAAAGATTATTAACAGAACTATTAAAACCTCACATGTGAAAAAAACAACAGTTAAATCACATTAACTCGAAGCCTTGTAGAACACACCCTCCATCCTATGAAGAAGTAATCACTAATGCTGGATGACAGACACATGCAGCCAAACTGTCCACTGACAACAAGCCACCTTTAGGAAGTCCCTCTGCAAAGCTCTTTAGTCTTTTTTTGTGTCCTTGCTAAACTTTCTTTCAAAACATTAAAGAAACAGGGTGTCTTAGCCTGACGGTGGTGTATGCACCCCAAGTTTGGAGACAAAGTCCCCCTGACCTACAGCTCCTTTCCCTCGGGTTAACTCCCGTCCCCTAAAATATGGAATTGTCTGTATTTTGCAATTAAATGTTCCTGATAACTTAATAACATTATTTAAGGTGTAAGTTAAGTTGTAAATTAAATAGTTAGTAGTAAGCATTAGCTGAAGTCGTGTTTTTTGCATTTAGTTGTGCATGATTTGTATCTACCTACACTGAAGTTTTGCGTTTGCAAATTATTTCCCCCCAAAAAAGTTAGTCTGCTTGAAAGGTGGCAACCCCACCTTTCTGTCATGTTCTTCCCACCGCTCTTACTGATTTCCAGCTCTGTCGTAGGACGCCAACTTTAAGGACTATAGCCTCTATACAAAGGATGCACAAACTAACCACATCAACGGTTCCTTTGCAATTTGTGTGATTAAATAAATCTTTCAGTGAGGCTGCTGCAAAAGGTGCCATCGATATTGCAGGTATTTGGTCATGCATTAAAAACAACAGTGATTACATATCTGTGCTAACAATAGGACGACACATCAGGGTAACATCAAAGTTAGATGTGCTTATAATGTTTCAGAAAGCTGTCTAACTATACGATGTGAAAGCACAGTGCGTCTTCTGGTTTTTAGCTCACAGTTCATCAAGTGTGAGCAAGACGTGGAGAAAAATGATCCATTTCATTTAAGTCATAAAGGTCAGGGAACATATTGCGAGGAAAGCTCTCATCCCACGTCGGAGTGATTGCACACAGAAAAGTAATCAAAGCTCAGTGACAGAAGTAAGACATAGTTTGATGAGTGGTATGATGGCTGCAGCCGCAGGGCAAATAACCAAAAGGCTTCAGGAACATGTTGCTTTCCGTCACGGGTCGTTTGATCAATAATAGTGGCTTAGAGGGGGGAAGTGAGAAGTAGTTCTCTGGAAATAATAGAACAAAGGAAAAGCTATAAAAGGACAAAAGTGCATCATCGGGCCACAATGGAGATGAAGTTACACGGGGAAAAATACATTAAAAAAGACCTTCAAGACATTAAAGGTCACATATGGAGCAGAATGCAATTTACCATGGTTTTCAAATCTTCACATGTCCCTTGTCTGTCTAAGAACCCCCCTAATTATGAGTCAATGAAAAAGTCCATCCTCTCCGTCTTTTGGCTTCCTTAAAGAAGTGTGGAGAGTTTCCCTTCATGACATCACAAAGGACAGTAGCCCCTCCCCCAGGTGGGTGACACTCCCACAGCTAGGTGTTTGTTCTGTATACAATGTATACAATAGCATAGAGCAAAAAAGCCCAGACACCCGAGCCCTTCCAGAGAGGGGGCGTGGTCAGACATAGCTCATTTACATATTTAAAGCTACAGACACAAAAAACAGCCTGTTCTGAACAGGGCTGAGATAGGAGTTTATTGACATGAACAAATACAGGATCAGAGTGGATTTAGAACTACAAACGTATTTAAACGTGTTGAAAAGGTGGATAATATGTGATATTTAATGAAACATATGATGCTAAATGATGACTGTGACTCTCTGTCTACTTAACTAGAGGAGGCAAGTAACGATGGAATTTAAAAAAAAAAAGAAGGTGTGAAGGTACAACTAATGTCATGTTAACAAACTGAACCAGATTGTTTTAATAAGTATAAAAGAGTGAAGTTTAAACTAAAGTAAAGCACCATAAGAAAAGTAACTCTAAAACATGAACTGTTGTGAAACAGTAAACACTAAAATGCTGAGAATGTGCTCCTCTGCTGTTCATTTGTTCATATAAAGCACTTCATATTGCCTCTTTGTTTGCAGAGTGCTCGATAAATAAAGCTGCCTTGTCTTTCCTTTGCTAGTGAGCAGACACGTTAGTCTTCAACCACCTTCTGTGTAAATACAGAGATGAGCTGAACACACACACACACACACACACACACACACACACACACACACACACACACACACACACACACACACACACACTTTAGATTCTAAACTTTCTGTTTGGAGTGGAGCTTGACTTGTCATGACCATAGTGACCATGACTATCTCTAGGCAACCAGTCAAGACTCCTGCAGGTTAGAGGAATGACGGATAGAAAGTAACTCCATTCTGTCCACTCTCTTAAACCACTTCATTTATGCCAGAAACAAAAACAAAAAAAGTGAAATAACTGATTTTGTTACACTTGTTTCAAGACAAAAAACAGGGACAAAAATGACAGTACCTTAGATTGAGACATCTTCAATACTTCAACTCTTTTACAACTGACGTCCCTGAACTCTCAATGAATGAAAATCGTGATTCTCGTTTTTTTGTGAAGTTTTTTTTTTAGGTTCATCCCAAGGGGCTAAATTGAATGTTTATTTATAAAAGCAATACAAAATCTTAAAAACCTTTATATCTAAAAACATCAACACAAGAAAAGGTATGAACTCATGTTTACATGCCAGAAGATTTCAGTGATGGATGTTTGAATCAGTGAACGATTTCAACGACTTTGATTTCCTTGACAAATCAAAGGCATGGGGGACAAAGTTAAAAAGCAGGGTTGGTAAAGAGAAAACCTCAAGGCGGCCGGTAATAAAAGAAGTGAAAGAGACATTGAAGTTCATTCCCCTCTCGTGAAACAGCATCCTGTTGTGCGAAGATGATTACATCTCAGCATTTCATGCCACAGTGGCCTCGTCTGGGATCCATTCATCTCAAGAGCCACAAGCAGAGGCACAAATGGTCGCTTTGCTTTTGTTTCTGTGTGTGTGTGTGTGTGTGTGTGTGTGTGTGTGTTTGTGTATGTACGCTGTGCTGAAATGAAATCAGATGTCACATGAGCTGATATCTTTCTTCCCTCTGTGCTTGCCGTGGTGATGGAGCTTGCCCACATGAAAGATGATGCAGGGCCGAGGCTGGAGAGCGCCGAGACGCAGACAAAGCTTGTTTACTTTGTGTCGCTGGATGAATTATGTCTCACAACAAACCCATTAACCTCGACAACTTATCCCCTACTGTACGGCCGGTTTGACGCGTGAATGGGGAGAACTGGCATAAACTTTCTTTCTGTGGCGCTTGAAACCGTACACAGACGAAACTTTGCAGATGATTTCATTCATCGATTAGTCCACGATGTCAGAAAGTTGTAAAAGTTCTCATCACAAGTTTCTTTTGTGGTTTTCAAATCAATGCTTCAAAACCTGCGACTCTTCAATAACAAAATGTAAAATCCTTTTTTTTGTACGATGATCGACCTCAACCTTTCACTGACTTACAGGCCATAACCCGCTCGCTGGTTTACTCTGACTGTAAAATATGTGCGAGAGCTGAGTTTCAGCAGCACCTTGAGAAGGTGAAGTGAAATGTCATACAGATAACTATTTTGTTAAGAGGAGAAATTGGGAAACCAAGTGGTGGGAGTAATGGTCTTGTGCTGCTGAGACTAATGACAGAGCCAAACGTTTATAACTCAGTCTCTTTTTATCTTGACTATTAAATGGGACTCTTGACTGCACCTTCCACAGAGTCTATGCCTGCTGCCTTCTGTCAGCACGACGGGTTCTGCTCTGTCTGACGGCGCACGCCCTTCCCCACTGGGTCAGTTTCTAAAGAGGGAGCGCAGCTATACATACTGTACACAAGAGATCTACAAGATCACAGGAAGAATAAAGAGCTTTGATATAATGTTGATAAAGTGACGGAATATATGATCAGGAGTCTTTAAACTGATGGGACGCTCTCTATGTTTCCTTGTCTAACTTCCTGTCCTGGTTGATCTGGTCTGTTCAGAAGCGTTGTGTACAGTCGCAGCGAATGGCCCCATGCATGCCGACATGCATGGACCATGAGGAATTTACTTTTCAGGAACTCTTTTCCTTTGTCAATACATTTTGTATGATTCTCTAAACCTTTACTTATCTGAGGAGCATTGTTTCGTATAGCTGATGGAAAGGTTAAGCTTTAGGGCTCATTCAAGTTAGAGGATAAGCTGTAAATTCACTCTCTCTCAAATATGGTCTGGCTCCATAAAACAAATGGCAACATGGCTTACATGCTCTAAGTTTGAAATAGGACGATCTGCTGACGAGCAGTTTTCACTTAAAACATGGAGAACCTGCTTCGTGCGATCTCCTTTGTTGGGATTGGTGATGCCAGAGAAGTGAGAGACATGTAACTCTCTGGTAGTTCAAGCCTCTGGGTGCTGTGTGTGCTGAAATTCCTTTAGCTAGAGTATCGCTAACACTCTCTTCACAGCTTTAAATCTGGTCTCATTGGTTTGATATGGAACAGTTTGGACATTTTATGTGGTTGAATAAAGATTTCTTAAAACATTCAACATGGTGTTCTGACCTCCAGAGTTGGGTCACAATATGAAGACTTGTTCCTACGCTGTCATGAAACATTGACACTGGACATAAATCACAGCTGCACTCCTTCAGGAAGCTTCTGCCACCCTGGGCTGCAGCCCCAAATCTAATCAGGAAGTGAACTATACACCAGGCTGGCTCTCTAATAATCATCTGAGCCTAATAAAAACTGGAAACTTTTCACAAGCTGCCAATCCCTCACTCCTTTCACTGCATGCCAAGCACCTTTCAGCATGGATCCATGCGCAGACCCCGCCGCCATTTTTTTTTTTCAGGGGATCCCAAATGGCCTGGGTCATTAGCGTGCCTGGGGAGGATGATTTCATCCCCATAACCCATTGTGTGGGTAAAAGAGGAGAGAGCGTTCCATATGTCTGTGCCCGGGCCAATCTCATCTCCAGCTCTGAACAGCCTCTTCCTCTCTGTCTCCGGCCGGCTGCTCCAGTCGGGGGGTTTGAAGGATGAGATTGAAGAGCCCGAGCATTTCCATATAGTGAGAAAAACCATCTGCTCATATCCCATTATTATCTGTCACAACAGTTATTTGACTGCTTTCGTCTGATTCACTCCCGGGGTCGTGGTGCATGTAATAAGAACAAGGCATCGCAGATTGGTTTTACATTGCAAATGCAATCATTTCTTTGAGGGAAAACATCTGTCCCTGTGCCCCTCGACACCCCCCCCCCCCCCCCCCCCCCCCCAACACACATATACCCGAACCCCAATTGCCACCCCCATTCCCAATGCCACTCTGAGGATTTTACACCACCACAATGACTTCACCTGAGCCTGAAAAACCCCCCTCCGTGACCTTCCTCCTCCACTCAGTCCCATCTGTATCACACCAATTTCACACCACATACTAATGCTAATATAGTTTGATTCTGTGGGCTGCTCACACTGGAAAATTACCAAATGAGGTAGACTTCATAATGGCCACATACAGGATAGAGGTGCTCCAGGTGGGAGTGTGCTGTTGATGGACCACTGTATTATAAAACTAGTGTTGTAAAATGGCTGTGCATTTCTGTCGACGATGCACTCATTTGCATTTATATAAAATGTATGATTAAGGTGTTTACAGTATGTATTAGGGTACTTTGCCTTAGTTCTTTTATCAGTTTATCGTTTTTCGAGCCGAAAGGGTTTGCACAAAAAAACAAACAAAAAAAAGAAAAGCAGCTTCATAGTTGCTCCTCAACTTCTTTTAAAAGTTTAGCATCAAGGTACGACAGAAATGTCATTTCCACTCTCTGTATAGTGACTGTGCAGGCCTTGAGAAGCAAACATTAACTTTTCGTTGAGTTAGGTCTCTAAAGTTGCCCCGCTGGCATTGACACACACGTCGGGTGATGGAGGTTTTATTGTCTCGTCTTGCAGTCGGAGAAAAATAGCTTAGCCTGGCCCACACCTTTTGTTCAGTGTATGTTTGGAGAGAATTCTGCAGCTTTGTTGTGAACTTCTCTTCCCTCAGTGCAGTGAATAAAACTCATCTGAACCAGCCATACAATTGGACCTGAAAGATTATTTTTTTTCCCCCACAATAGTCAGCCCTGGCAATGAAATTCTGAGAATCCACACTGAGCAATTGGCAATGTGAGCTGCAACAAGCTGCCAGTCCTTTGAAAAACACCAGCAGTGGCTCAAGTGATTTCATGACTTTGTCTTTCCTAGTGTTACTTTTTTACTGTATTCCAGATGCACTCATACCCTCCAAACTATACCATTATCTATATCACATTTGATCTTTGAAGATCAGTTTAATATATCTTTTTAAAAGATGCAAATAGGTAAAGGATGAGTCAAACACATACCACTCTGTAGCAGGTAAGCTAATGACGTCCTTAGCCTTTACTGCTCGTTGAAAAGGACAGCAGGAAGTATGACCTCAAAGACCACGAACATCAGATCACCTTCTTATTGTGTTAGAAAAGGCTGCACACACTTCTGACCTTGTAAACCAGCTAAACATTATTGGTTGTGTTGAGACCATTCATCATGAAAGGTTTCTATTGGCTGATGATGATGATGATGATGATGAAATCCATCCTTCCTCGATGAAAATCTTTTATACGTCTACATATGCAAAGTTAAAATGAGTCCCCAAAACAGACTCCTACAATTCCCATGATGCAACTTAAAAAGCACATTTTCACACACATACAATTTCAAGCACATACAATGTAAAAATCCACACACCATGTTTAACCAAGTATTACAACCCAGTGACATCATCATCAGAAGGATTTCCCCACTCTTTTAAAGGGACATGAAAGACATCACACAGTGTTATAACTCATACAGTACTCTCTTATATATTAGCCTTTATGTGTGATATGTCCAACACTGTTTTCAAACCTGTAAAAAGAGTGAGCTACGTGTGTGAATGGTAAATGGACTTGAGTTTGTTCAGCACTTTTCGAGTCTTTTGACGACTCAAAGCACTTTTTACACTGCAGGTCGCCCCGACACGTTCACACAGTGATGGGAGAGGCTGCTGTGTAAAGTGTCAATCAGAAGTAAACAACCATTCATTCATACACTGCCGATGAACCAGCGGGAGCAATTCAAAGCTGAGTGTCTTGCTGAAAGACACATCGGTCATGTTGCTGCTGAAGCTGGGACTTGAACCCCCAACCTTCCAGTGGAGAAAAGCCAACTCCACAAACTGAGCTACAGCCACTTTTTTTCAACTACTTCAGCTGGAATTTTTCCAGCCACCCCCCGAATTCAATTTCTGCAATAAGTCCGGGTTGGCTGATGTGGGAACGCAGTTGGAAATATGACATCTCGAGGCAAATGCTTCATTTCCTTTTGTGTCACTGGAAGAAAACTTAAACACTCCAAGGCCGTTCTCTATGAAGAGACTCTCTGCTACAATAAATAAGAGTGAAGAGAAAGATAAAACCCCAAACTCACACACTCTCTCTCTACCACTGTGTGCCTTACACACACTCCCAGTATAAGAGGCTGTGATGAAGGCAGCGGGCCCTCAAATGAATCAAAATGCCCTTTCCCTTGGCAGCTCCAAATCCTGCCTGGCCAAAACAAAGAGATCCATCACTGCTGCTGCAACAATTGGCTCTTTCTGCCCGATTACAGTTGGCCTGAAATGTCCCCTATCACCCAATCATGCCCTGGAAAATGACACACAGCGACTGACATGGGCATCCGTCTACACACAACAAATATCAAAGGGCTCCTGTGAAGTCACGACAATACATCAGGGATTTATTGGGATTGCGTGCACGAGAGTGGAAGGAAAAGAAAATGCAAAGTCGCTACATTTCCTACCTTAACGGCCTTTTGCACCGACTTTAATTAAACCATTTTATGAAATATTTGGGGAGCTGATGATTTACTTTTCATAAAATATTGAAACCTCAATTATGAGGCATTTACTCAAACTAAGAACCCGGAGAAAAACAAGAATTAGTATTTGTTCTAAATGGAGCCAGCTTGGCATTCAGGGCCACCGCACAGTAATATTGGCTCGACATCAGTGTTGGAGGACTTTTTGAGGCTTTGTTTTCACATGTATGAAGCCCCCCCCCCCAACCCCCATCCACCAGCCCTGAGCTCCATTAGTCCTGTCAGCAAGCAATAAAAAGATCTAATTAAGAGCTGGGTTGTGTGACTCTGTGTATATATATATGTGTATATTTGAGGCTCGATGTGTTGTCGGTCTTAAAAAAGGTTTGAAGGAAAGCTTGAATTAAAGAGAATCAATGAAATGTTTGGCGTTGGTTCAGAGCATTTCATACTGTATCAACAGCCACCAGCCTGATTGTACAAGCAGTCACTTTGGAGCTTCCCTGAGGATCTCTGCTTTTGTTTTAATAATGACCTTTCTTTAAGCTCTCACACAGTAAAAACACCAACAAGCAGAACATGAAGATTGGCCAAAATCTGGTATGTAAATACTGTAAAAATGTTCAAAGGAGTCTGAATGGACTGACAGTGGATGTATGTCAAGATGTCAGTTTTCTCGGCAAACCAACAGGTACTGTACGTGCTCTCACTGGCAAACCGAAGGGCGTCCAAAACGGCTGTGTGGGGGTGCATTCAAAGCCCCGCCTACCTTCTCTGGTCCGATCAAATCCAGAGCATTCAGGAGCAGAATCTAAAGTTAGAAGAAGGACATACTGGCTGCTGCTTTGTTGTCAGAGAAGCTTCAACACAGCAGGTTTCCTTCATGATCACACAGGAGGAGACCTTCATCATTTTATTCAGTAGATATTTATCGTGAGGCTCCTTTAAATAGTGACTGCTTGTTGTGGTGAATGAGCACACTCTTAACCCTCTGGCCCTTTAAGAGCATCAGAAGAATTGTACAACTGTGAGCAGGCTGAATTGTGCTGCACATCACGAGTTGACAGATCTTTTTAAATCTGTGGGAATAAAAAACAACCGAAGAAGAGATGAGCGTCCCGAGGCTTCCTCCAGGCCGTGGCCTCCTTAATGCCCCCTCTTCAGCCGGGTTTTGTTTCCAGGCTGTTCTCGCTGTGCCCCCTTCCCTGCTGATGGGACACTGACCTCTTCAACCGGTACGACCTCTCTCCCTCTCTCTGCAGGAGTAAATGGGCAAGCATAATGACTTGCAGCAAGGGCTCGTGATGGGACATTTCTGTATGTGATGGAATAGCTTCATATCTGAGTGTCAGCCTGAGGCTTTTTATTTTTTCTTTCTCTCCCAGTTTACAGGATAAACAAAGGTGCTCAGAATTTGGATTGCTCAGTTATTGAACAGAAGGTAAGCAACGTCTTCAGGATTTATTGAAATTCCTTCCTCAAGTGGAAGGAGAAAATGAGATTCTATTAATACTCAACTAAATCAAAATAAGGGCTTGTTGTCTTTTTTGATATTTCATGTTTGTAATCATTCATCTCGGATGGTCATTTTTTCTTTTGTCTTTTGTAGATGTAAGGACCCATCAAGACACAACATGTTTTAGTTTGACATGTCATTACTGTATCTTCAATTAAAACAAAAGAAGCCTTGGCTCTATGCTCTGTTGGATGTTTTGCTCACTGACAGCTCATTCCCTCAATTAGAGACACAATCATCTAATCATAGCTCTGGAGATGGGGTCACCTCCTCCCAAATATGAAAAATATGGAAATAATAGTATTTGACCAGGCACATAATTAACTTCAGACAAAAGTAGAAGAAATGCAAATCCATTCCACTTTCAATTCAATGTCTTATTGAGTGCAAACACTCAGAATTCATGACAAATTCATGACATCCCTAACTAACTGTATTTGATATGAAGTCCATTTCACACAGTCTGTACAAGGCAGGGATTTTGCACTCTTAATTTGCCAAGGCTTCCTGTATTCAAAATGGTAACAGGAAAAGATGTGGCTGTATTTGTAGCCAAACAGTCAAGTACATCAGTGTGTAAATGGAGGCGAGATGGAACAGGGGTGTGATCACTTGTTGGGGTTTTATGTGCAAATTACCAGTGGTAAACATCCAATTTGAAGAAGAATTTAGAAGGGAATCAAAGCTGTTCAATTTGTCTAAGAATTGGGGAAAGCAATGTTGCAGAGCTCTTAAACCTCGATGTAAACCACAAGTGAGAACATAACAGGGATGTTCAACCATTCTCAAGTGTTGAAGAAAATCACTCCCTGAAGTGTTATCACCAAGCAGCAAACCCTGTGTTTGAAAAATGAAAGCAACAGGAAGAGCAGAAAACTGCAGTTCCTTGAGTGTCCACTTGAGGCTGGCAGCTGAAGCCCTTTGAGACACATACACAACCAATCAAAAATGCTGTTTTTACAGCAGAGGTAAACATGCTTAAAGTCGAGTTAATTTCTTTTTATTTCGTCTGCTCATGCTTATCAGCTCATTCTGTCCAACTCATCTGTTTTGATGTAATGAAGAATAACAGACTGATCTGACTGACAACAGCTCTTCATAGCTCTCAGTCTAAAGGTTTTAACTTTCTGTACGTACGCTGACCAACGCACTGAGACTACGTCCATGTTTACATCCAATTCTATGGTTAGGCGTAATTTGCTTCCTGAACACTGATATGCCCGAAATCAATTGTTTGGTGATTGTGATAAAAAAATAAAAAAATAAAAAAAAACAGCAGAAGGAAAGGTCATCTTTACAGCAAGTTTAGGGGAACCCTTGTTTTGTATGGCCTACATGTGCTTTAATGGAATAAGACTTATTGTGTGTTTGCATACATGTGAAGGTCAGTGTCCGGTCCACCTATGGTCTTTCCATAAGATATAATGAGGATCTATCAACATGTTGACATCTTAACAAAACACGCCAGTACTAAGTTCCTTTTGTCAGAGCTGGTTTTTCCAGCCTTTTTAAGCTAGAAATCCAAGTTCGATCGCCGTCATTATTTTTAAGGTATAAAGTCTTATGGGTCATTACCGTGGCAACCAAGCAATGAAGTGGGGAGAGAGGGTTATTCCAGTCAGTTCTTTCCATTTAGTCAGACAGATATGATCATGATCAAGAATAGAAGGCATCAATAAAGCATTATCCGTCAAACGATTGCTCCATGGTCAGCTTGTGTTGTCTGTGACGACAGTGTGACGAATGCAACCACATTATCTATGCTCTGTGAGAAGGAGCAGAGAAATTCATGATCCCTCGCGCTCCACGGGACCCAGCTCAGATCTCACAGGAGTAAGCAGGTTTTTTATGTTGTTAGTGCTTGAGATGAAGACTGACGTGAAAAACAATACAGTTAATATTGACGTTTAACTTAAATGGTTAGAAATCGAGTTAGATTAGGGTGTAGTGGGATTAAATTATCAGTCCTATGATTTAAATCCTTAATACAAGGACTTGCATTCTCAAGTGTATGCTTGTGTCAATCTGAATGTGTCACTGAATGCATTCAAATAAAGGCAGAAATTGCTTAAGAAATGCATTTTTTCTTTCTTTTGATACCTCCCCTCCTCCTGCGGTCTTTCTAATCACACTTTAAATATGAGCCTTATTCTTTCAGGCTGCTGCATGCAGATTTATTCAAAAAGTGAGATAAAAGAAGACGGTCCCCTGCAAAGCTTGGACTGCTGTTCTAATGTTGAAGTCAGCATGGGATGCATGGAGCAGTGGCAGTTAAGTGAAGAGAAAGGTGTGCCGCCTGCCAATAAGAAAAAGTTAGACTTGGGAAAAACTCAGTTGGCAGCCACAAGTAATCAGTGACAGGCAGCACAGAGAGAATGGGAGAAGAATAAGTGCTCCCCATCATGTTCCTTTCAGAAGAACAAAGCCACGCACTCATCGGGAGTCTTCCTCATGCTCACAATACGTCTACTCACTTGAACACTCGGAGCCTAAAACATACATCATTCCTGGCATCACAAAAACAACAGGGGTGGAAAAGGAGTGAGGAGGAAGAAAATAGAATGTGAATTTCATTTCAATACGCTCCATTGAGATTTGACAGGCATTGTGTCGACGTGCAAGACTTTTTCTTTTAAATCACAGTTTCATTGTCTGGGAAGATAAGATTTCTCTGCCTGGGGTTGAATAGTTTTCTGGGCTGATTGGCAGTGATTAGCCTGAAAACTCTAAAACGAAGATATGATAAAATGAAGCGCTTGACAGCTGCGAGAACTTCTATTGACGAGACATGACACCTTTATTTTAGGACCTATAAATTCAGCCCGAGTCAGGAAAAATGCCCTCCGCAATTCGAAGCAGATGACTCCCCCCAAGCACCTGGCAGCATTTCCGACATCAAGAGACCAAATTAATCTTAAAATCTAATTGCATGTATACGATCAATCAGGCTAAACTGACACTTCTCCACCTACAATATGGCCTGCAGAAGGAGGCAAAGCCGTTTAGCTCCCGAGCGCCTATGGCCATATACGTGATCTATGATCGAGGGAGAACCTTTACCCAACACAAGGGCAAGCAAGCGTGGTGTTATGTGTCCCCATTATAAATACACAGCCCCTCTGTTGGAGGGCATATTATTCAGGGGGCTCCGCTGTGTTCATGATTTATGATTGAAATATCTCCCTGCCTGAAATGCAGACAAAAGCGGGGGATAAATAATCACATTAGGGGGAGACACAGTGCTTGAAATTATGCACACACTACTCCATATTCGGCCCATAAAACAGACATGAAGACCTGTAATTTTTGATGAATATACAGTGTGTGGAATAGTAAAGTCGGAGCAGAGCACAGGTCTGTCTGCAGTGAAAGGAGCTGGTTTTAAAGTAGAATATGAGACTGTGATCTGCACTCACATACAAATAGTTATTTAAGAATTCCACTGGCAATCCTCTTCTTTATCAAGATTACAAAAGAACTCCTTGGTCATTCTTGAGTTTTAAAGAGTAAAAACCTTGACTATTCAATCACACATACGTTTATGCATGTCTTAAGAATGAGCACTGTACGTTCGGAACCGTTCCCAGTGATGACCCTTAATGCAATCGCCTGCTGAAATGTGATTCAGGAATGCTGACACTCACCAAAAAGCACTTTTCAAACAACAATATAACTCACAAATGAAAGTGTAAATGTAGTTTAAGCAAATGTCTGTTCTGATCTAAGAGAAATAGGTCCAGTCATCAAGAGACAGAAGAGAAGATCAATACATGAAACGTCATTTCATTTCCTTTGGGGAAAAACACGAGGAAATAAGAAAGCAAAGGTTGAGAACCACAGAGAACAAAGAATGGTTCATCTCCACAGTGGTCACGTCAGCACCAATGTATCTGGATTTAAGGACAGATTTAAAGGTTGGTGTTGGAGTGAAGAGCACAAGAAATAAAATAAAAAAGTAAAAGCTGTAAAACGTGTAAATTGAAGGCTCATTATGTGACTTTTAGACCAAACTTCCAGATCAAAACAAAAACTCTCTTCCAACCTCCAAGTCGAATCACAGCTATCTGTCGTGATAAAACACTGCCAATGGTTTACAAATCTGTTCCCACATTTACCGATCCAAAATCAGAGTTTACAAGTCAGTCCTCAGATAAAAAATGTGTTGGGATAGTTTACACGACTGTGCCTGTTATTACAAGTCTTTTTGCAAAGTATACATAATTAGAAATCTGTTCCCAGTTTACCTAACTGTGCCCAACCATGCCAAATCCATTCCCAGTGGATTAAGTAAGCATGCCCACAGATTACAAGTCTGTTAGTTAACAGAACTGTGTCCACAGTTTCAAAATCTGTTTCCATTGTGTTGATTCCAATAGTTTACCCAACTGTGTTAAAATACTTGTAACATGTGCCCACACATTAAAAATAATGATGTTCCTATAGTTTGTTTATCTGTTCCCATAGTTCACCTAACTGTGTCAAAAGATTTATAATCCGTTCCCATAGTTTATGTAACCGTGCCCACAGATTATAAACTGTGAGAATATGTTTCTAAATCAGTAAGAGTACAGACTTTCACCAGTCTCCAAATTTCCCCCATCTGACAGCGTTTTCTTTAGGATGTGTTTAATTAGCAGAATAATGGGAAGTGAGCAGGTTGCCATCACAACTCATCCACATTATTCTGGTAAAATGTACTTTCCCCACAAAACTGACACGTTGAGATGTGGGGATATGTCAAGGTATTTTTCTTCATTACTGCACACGCTAGCTTTACCTCACCTTATGGCCAATATGACAACATCCAGTCAGCTACAAATGGCCAAACCTTAAACTGGCTGCGGTGGGTTATTCTTGAACTGTCCCGTTTCTCACGCTACCAAAGCTGGCTCACACTGTTAAAAATAGAATCTCCCGTCTCCTGTCAATAACAACCACTGCTCTCATTCAATACCCAATGTCTTGGGCAAAGCCTGCCTCCACAATAATTACTTAACTGTCAGCCAGGATTAGACTTAGTCCTAAGCCACCCTGAGCCAACCCACAACCCAAAGAAAAAGAAGTGTCGGGGAGATACACAGACATCTCAGCAAATCTCAGGCCTACGCTGGGAGGATGGAGAGAGCAGAGAAAGGGAGACAAAACCTCCCAGGAATCATCTGGGATAACAAATAAAACTCCCTTCTCCAAATCCCCATCTCAACAAGATCACACTGGGGCTTTGTGAAAACCAAAGATGGGTGTAAGGGCTTTAATAATGCACTTCTCCATAGAAAGAAGATTAATATAAGACCAAATAAACTCCACTATAACAGAGATTTTTATCCCTACAAACAATTCTACAAAAAAAAAAAGTACAGAGCTTTGCTTTCCCACAAACCAAAAGTGATTTATAGTTTTATGTTTTTAGCATGTTTTTAGAAGCAATCTCGTGCATACATACGATGACATCACACAGAGACTTCACGTCTCCAAGGACAAATTTAAATCATTTCTGGAGGGTGATTACATTATATATATATATTATCTCTTTTAATTCTTTTTAGCACATTTGAAAGGCCATACATGTTCAGGATCGTATATCTGTTGAGATTTTGTGTTGTAATGATTTCTGAACAGTTCCATGGTCATCTATTGATATGTGTGTCTTACAGTTAATAAGATCCTTAGTATGACAAGTGTGTGAATGAAGCTTCAGATTGAAGGGTCTTTCAGAGTGAGTGGTGGGCCTGGGCTCTGCTCTCTAATTGTCTTTGAGTGTATCTGAGCTGTGCAGAAGTTCAAACAGTTTCAACTTGGGCGCAGTGCTTCCTGACGCTTCGGAAAACAGATCTGAACAGATGGCATCCAACTCTTCTATGCTCTATAATACCAGTCAAAAGGCCAGAGAGAAACTTCTTGTTTGGAAAGATATTCCCAACAATGTGGGCGTACCGGGTGTGTTTAAAAAAAACCCAGCAGAAACATGTTGTCCTCCTGAAGCGCTTGTTATAAAGCTGCAGCTTCTGGAGGAGCTCAAATTGACCAAAATCACGTCGTTCCCTGAAGACTTGATGAACCCAAACCCACTTCGATCTGCTACATGTCTCAGCAAAGGACCGGACAGGACTTTAGGAGACAGATACAGTGTTCATCCAAAACTAGCTGCTTTACAGATTCAATTACCAAGAAACTCACTCCCATGATGGCTGCGTGTGCATGCTCCTCTTCACAGTCTACATGTACCTCCTTCCTTAATCCTCCAAACATCATGCCAAACAGAATCCATGCTTGTAAAAAATAGGCACTTTTTGATCACATGATCCTTTTTGTGTGTTATTTTGTTCATTAATCTGTAAGTATTATTTTGGGTGTTTATTCAAATTCATGCACAAATACCAAAACAAGATCAACATTTATGTAAACTGTGCATGTTTAAATCGATGAGGTAGATTGAAATCTTTAGAAGAGGGTAAATAAATCAAAGGACAGCCGTCTGCCGGGGATCAAGTCAGTGACAGCGAGGTAAAAAAATAAATGGTCCTTTAAAGAGACAGATTTCTAAATTGCTTTTTCATGGCGAACAGCCAGGCCATGTAAAGAAAATCAAATAAATAAAGTGAATAGTGAAGGGTCATTTTTAAGTATTCAGTCAATTTGAAGCGACTACACTCTCAAGTCAGAGCTAATCAAAACATTTTCCATTTTCCTCTCAGATTCGTCCTCAAATGGACATCGATTCTGTCAGATCAATTTAAACTCAAGGACTCCAATGTACCAGAATTGCATTTAAAAAAGAAAACGCCTCAGATAGAAATTGGCAGCTTTGTCTCAGGCAATCAATTCTATCAATGTTGAACAGGCCTCTGAATCTGATATGATTAAACAAAAGAGTCAAGCATGGGGAAGAGGAGGATGGGGGGGAATCAATATTTGTGGTAAACGCTTCCAAGAAGGATGCTGAGCTTTTAGATAAGGACATCAAACCACTCGACTCCCACCTCCTCTCTCTCTCTCTCTCTCTCTCTCTCTCTCTCTCTCTCTCTCTCTTCATGTGAGATGTACAGGGACTGTCAGCCAGAAGAACAGCTGCTTTTCTGGATCACAGGGTTAAAGCAGTCAGAAAGCCCTGGACCTCAGAGACACAGACTTGTCAAAGCAATAAGCCTTGTCAGGAAACAGCAAAGCCCCACAATGCTCCCGTGTCTTTGTTCCCAGCTCCAGCCTCGGTGACCATCGAAAGAGCAAGGAGCTTTCTCCGCGGCGAGGAGGAGACAGACATTGTGTTATGGGAGCACAGATACATAGAGACGAACTTTACGGTTTCCTTTTTATCACTCACATCTTCAAGCTGAAAATACTGACAGAAAAAAAAATAGCACTGATAAAGACATACAGTTCTCAGCTGGATGTGAAAGTGTGATTTAAACTGGACAAACAGACGAGACTGTCCATCAGGACGACAGAAAAGTACAAAAATAAACCTGGACTCTTGTGTTTTCATTTTGTGAACAGATTTAGTAACGCATAGTGAGATGAAGTCGGTTCATTAATAATCAGAAATTAATTTGATTCTCAGATTAATTAGAGTTTGCCATATTATCACTCACTAGTTAAAAGCCTTTATTGGCACTTTATTACAGGATACAACAACATTATTTTTGCTGTCGTCATCAGAGGATATAAGGATAGGATAGGATATAACTTTATTGATCCCCAATGGGGAAATTCGCGCGTTACAGCAGCAGCAGTGCAGAATCAAAACAAAAAGTAAAAAAATAAAATAAAATAAAATAATAACATAAACAATTCCAGGTAGTAAGGGGGGATATATATACAGAGGACTATAGTGTGGTGGACTCAGCAGGACAATGAAAAAGATAGTAATAATACTGTGCAGTGAATGGCATGTTAAAGTGACCAGTGAAGATTTAAAGGGACATTTGTGATCAGAAGGTTATGTAAACAGTATTGACAGTTATAAGTATAATAAATATAGTGCAGTTTTGACTAGAGTATAGATATATAGTTATAAGAATATAAGAGTATAATGTAATATATAATATAGATAGTGTAGATATAATATAATAAAGGTAACATAATAACATTGTAATAATAATATAAGAGGGCTTGTGTGACTGTCATTAAAGGGAAATATCAGTTTTTTTTAGGAATGACAGCACATCTCCACAAATTTTCTACAAGAACATTTGTCCATGACGCTGATGAGCTGCTGATAGATGGTTGATTAATAAAAACTCTGACCACACTGTTTACTTTTTGTTAATGAGATGAGACACGACTCGTTGGGCTGTCTGACATTCACAATCTGTTATTTCCCCGTAATGGGCATTTAGTTTGTCTGTCAAAATACAATCAGGGAGAGGAGGGGAGTGTGTGTGTGTGTGTGTGTGTGTGTGTGTGTGTGTGTGTGTGTGTGTGTGTGTGCGTGTGTGCGTGTGTGGCGAACAGAGCGACAGACGCAGCATGAGCGAGCGTGAAAACGAGCGTTGACGAGATAATGACAGCGTGGCTGAGCATGTTTGTATGATGTCATCATGTTTGTTACCTTATAAGGGCAAGGCTTCCCTTTTGAAAAACGTATAAAAGCTCTAAAACGTCTATTATAAAATGTTTACTAAGAAGTAGACATACTCTTGCTACACTAAAAGTACTCAATGAGTCAAGTTATTGAGTGTATGTCAGTATTTTCATCCGTTTGAAGTTAAAGTACGAACAGAGCATTAAATTGTTTCCCTTTAAGTGTTTGTTACATTAATTTTACAACGTGGCTGATTGAAAACGTTGAAAGCCACACACTGTTTGGTCTACAATGAATGAGTCAAATGCGCTAACGTTTTAAGACAAAATCTACACTTACTAGTTTTTAATCGACTTAAACTATGAAGGTAAAAAATGACTTAAATGTGACAAAAACAAGGAAGCGTTGTGGCTTCATCTTTAAACGTGCTGTGCGTAGATACATCTGTGAGGTTGATTTCCTGTGAGTGTCCTCTGCCAGTTTCCAGCTTTGTTGCATTTGTTCTGGTTGTAGTTCAGGTGACAAAGTCTATTCACCTCAAAATGGAGAAACATGTTATTCACCAGAGTTTTCATTTTTCCTTCATGTGAGTGACAGCAGAGCAGTGTGGGATGGAGCTCTGTGAAGTGATTCCAGCAGCCCGTATTTGACATTCCCCCCCCAAGCATAGCCTGAATGCATTTCGGCAACTGCTTGTTCCTGAGAAACAACAACCAGCATGTGAGCCCTTTAATACTGTCCCCCCTCTGATGCTGCATGGAGCATCACAAACTCACAAATAGTCACTTTGGCTGGTGTGTTTCCTCTTTGATAACCCGCCTGAAGCCATTATTTGTTCCGAGGATGGCAGTTGTGAAGGATGACAAAATAGCTCCTGGTGTTTTGTTTTCACCCCCATCTGCTGTCTGGTCCGCTATAAGGGATAGAATTGAGCGGGGATGTGGAGGAAAAGTGCTGAGATGACAATCTATAAATCTCCTTCAGTGTGAAAGATGAGTCATTTTGGTCAGCTCTCCAAAGCGGCTGTGGAGATCCATTCACATTAACGGTTGAAACAACACACGGGGACAGGACGGGGAGGGGGATGATGGACAACGTGGAATTAGCCGTCGCTGCTGCGCATTAAAAAAGTACACTGATTGTTTTTTGGGAGACAGATGATCTAATCAATATCAATTTCATCTGCACAATGTTTGGAACATGTTGAGGTAAGTTGAGGACAAAGACGGAGAGCAGGGGAAAGAATGTCCTTCAGTACATCTGCATGTCACTAAAAAGGAGGAAAAATTGTTTGCAAAACAAGCGGCAGTGGATCAGGTCATAGAGTCAGTTGTCTCTCAGCCGGAAGGTCCGGGGTTCAATCTCCAGCTCCTGCAATCACATGGCTGATGTGTCCTTGGGCAAGACATTTAACCCCAAGCAGCGTGAGAATGTGTATGAAGGGGGTTAGTTAGTTCTGATGGTCCCTTCACTCAGCAGCCTCTACCATCAGTGTGTGAACGAGAAAATAAAAATACAGAAAACCGCTATGTAAGCTGAAGTCCATTTTTTGAAGGCTCTGGTTCGCCATTAGAAAATCCTCACTTTAATATCCTGAAACAACTTTTTCTTAAGTAATAATGAATTTTGAAGAGTTCAAAAAGCTCCAGCAGCACTTATGGTGTGATGAACAGCTTTATTATATGGATGTGTTTCGGCTTGTGGCATCCATCAGGGAAGACCATGGATGTGGTCCTCTTCTGGGTCATCCAAGCCGAAATGTGTCTGTCTAATAAAGGTAATAAAGTTCTTCATAAAACAAGCCTTTACCCTGTAGGCCCCTTGATTGTTGGTTACGTTGTGACAGAAAAACTTGACTTTGCTCCGACAGCGAAAATTTTAACATGATTTAATTTCGTCATTTAATTTCCCACGGACAATAGTTATTTCATTTCAACAAATCACATTAAAAAAAACTGAAAAACCAAGGGACACTAAACGATGAATGTTCTGTGGCTTTCACTGTTAAATGATTCATGACTGAGCAAGTGACAAGAATCAGCCATTGTGAACGAACGGAGCGTTAATTAACCATGATTACTGTTTTCATTACAAGATGCTCAGAGCTCTGTGAGCCTGGCCATTTGCCAAACAGCCTCCAAACTCCTTTGTTGCCTCGTCTCGTAAAGACTGCAAAATTGGATTGCTGCTGGCTTCACTGGGTGCTGCACTTCTTCCTCCACAAACCCCGCGTGTATTCTCCAGAGTGAGTGCTGTTTGTAGATGTGAGAATATAACCGCTGATGAAAACTGCTCAAGAAATCTCAGCAGACATTCTGCTTCCTCCTTAGCAGCTAACATGTTAGCATACTGACCCTATTAAGGACAAGTAGGGACTCCAGCAGTTTATCACTTCAATATAATTTACATTACCAGTCATGGTATGTACTCAGTCACAAGGACAACATATCCTCTAACAACTAAAACTGAGCCCTGACAGCGGCTCAGTTTTAGTTCATTATACTCAGAACATCTCCAATTTATATTTTGCAATGGCCAACCTTTGGTGTCTTAAGTCTTATTCACACAGGACTAGTGTTACCTGGAGACCAATAGTGTGGAGGTCGTCTGTGATCTTAATCCTGTGCGAATCTGCCACGTCCGTAATTTTCAAAGTAAAAATTCTAGCGCAAATGAGCTGCCATATTTCAGAGGTTATGTGGGAATGGACAGCTCTGTCGTTTTTTAAGGTTTTCTGTTGTGTTCTCTTCTTTCTGTCCTTTTCCCGGGTCGAGAATTATGGAGGCTGCGTTGGCAATTTTTCAGTCAGCTTTTTGGGTGTAAATTCAGGAGGCTCATATCTGTAGCTACACAGCATGGAGACTCATTTGTAGATCAGGAGACCGAAACTTCAAAAGATGATGAGATGGATTACCTGCATGGCAGCATGCGGTCAGAAACATTTTTCTATCTTTCAACAGGCTCAACAGTTATTGTGTGGTAACGTTAGGCCTACGACGTCAGCTAGCGATTAGACACTTTCCATTCAGTATTTGTCCATTGTGCCATTCAACCAGAGTTACACATAGGTTATGCAGAGCCTTGATATCATATCCGGGGGATAATGTCACAGAGACTTTGCTTATCCTATTTGAATGCACCCAACAAAACACAGGGGTGGTGGGGTCATTTCTAAATCACAAGGTCCCCAGGTGATAATAGTGTCGTGCAAATAAGGCTTTAACCCGATTCCAAGGCGCTTAATCACAGGATTAGTATCACCAGGGGACCTCTGATTGTTGGTAATTACTGAGGATGTCTGTGTTTTTTCATCCTGTGCAAGTTGACCATGTTTGTAATTTAGTAAAAAGTAAATATTCCAGGGCAAATTACCCACCAAATTTCAGAAAACACAGAGGTCCTGTGATAACAGTTTTGGTAAATGGACTTTTTTCTAGTCTTCTGACGACTCAAAGCGCTTTGACACTGTACGTCACACCTTCACATTCACAAACTGATGATAGAGGTTGCTATATCATGAAACCATCAGAAGTAACAAATCCCTTTAATACTATTTGGGGTTAAATGTCTTGCCCAAGGACACATTGGACATGTTGCAGCAGCAGATGGGATTCAAACCTTCCAGTCGAGAGACGACGACTCTACCAACTGAGCCACAGCCGTCTCATGTCATGTGTCAATCAAGTTTTATTTAAATGTCTCTGCATCTTTTTCGGCCCTGTTGTCTAGAAGGAGGAGGCCACGATGGACATTTTGACGACATTTTAACAGTCGTTAACGTTAACTGTTTCATCTCACAGCACGGTCTTAAGTGTCATGTGTAGAAAAACAAACTCAGTCAGAAGAACAAGATGTCGAACAGTGATTCATCCAATCAACAACAGGCTCAAATCAAAAGCATTTAAAATGCTAACAGTATGTCACATAAAGACATCGTCGCCTGCAAAACAAGGTGACCTTCCCGTTTTCAATCAGACGTTTCTGTAAATTAAGCCAGCTACATACTTGGCTTATCTAGAGCGAATGTGCCCAATCAAACGCCGACATTGGGAGGTAAATTATTGTAGGGGCGCCATGTAATACTACTTGTGAAAAGAGGTTTCAAACTTTCATGCCAATAAAGCTTTTAAAATTTGGATCTGAATGTAGACAAATAAAGTCCAACCTACCGTTTCTAGGCTTAAACGTCTGCTAATAACCGGTTGGCACCATGAACTGTTGTACTGCCATAACGAAGACAGAACAAAGTGTTTCAAATGAAATGCTTTAGTGGCCCATAAAGTGTTCAAAATGATAGGCAGATTTTTTTTTTTTTAAGGAATACAAGGTAAAGAAAAAAAAAGGTAATAAAAGAGACGTCAATTGAAAGCCCTTAACTAGCATAATGAATCAAGTCAAGGAATAAATTTAACAGTTACTCCAAAGTTTCTCAAACATTAACAGAAGTGCTGTTCTTGAATTCAGAGGGAGGTTTGTGTTTGTGCTCGGAGGTACAAAATAAGTCAGCCAGGGAAGGCAGCGCTGATCAAAACACTCAGCACACCTAAGCAGGGTTTCTGGGTAGTCGCCTCTCGCGTAATAGAGTGTGTTGTATTCCCAGCAGCGAGAGAAGAAGAGGACCAGGAATCGCAATGGCCCCTGGATCATTGTCAAGCATCACATCAGAGACAGGACACCAATCCCCAGAAGCCCCCAGGGCCTCCCAGAAAAAAACAAAAAACAAAAAAAACGGACTACATTTCAGTCGGATAATGATTTCAAAACAAAACCACTGTATCTGGTTCAAAGTCGTCACCAGCAGCAAAATTCAGCTGGATCTGTGTTGAATAAAAAGACTCAAACACAGCCCAGGATTTACTGAAACATGAATACAAACCAATTTAAACATACTGTGGATTTCTCAGTCATTTCCAAACAGTGGATAAAGCATGTGCTGCATTTGACCAAGTAAGACCTTTACGTCACACATTTCCATGTAGACATTTCATTGTATTTCTGTAAATGCTCCCTGTGTTATTCTCTCTCTCATAAATAACCGTACGAGTTGATAGTTGTTAAGTGACTTCCTGGTATGTTAACTTTAAGGGAGACAGAAATGCTTGAAACTCTTGAAAACCTGCAGGACGGTGTCGATATACTCGACTGAGCTCAAAGAGAAACACATTTGTTTTCATTGCTAGATAAGTGATTTATTTTCATCATTCTTCATATCTGGCAAAACCGAGGGGCGTCCATCAATCCATCATTATTTATAAGCATGTAGGAGTTCATGGTTATAGCCATGGGCAGCACATCTTCTGCATTAGATTCAGGAAGATATAGGTGTGTGGACACAATGCGTTCCTACCAGCTAAGTCGTCTCTGGCATAGTCCTGAAAAATGATGTCTAGAAATATGTGTGGACCCTGATGATGACATGGGACTTGTGTCTCCACTATTCTGTGTCGCTGGACCTGCCTCTCTGGGCTGAAAGGACAAAACTCAACCTTAGCGATGGGAGAGTAAAAAAAGAAGCTTCTGGATACCACTTAGGATTCCTGTTCTGAGAAGGTGAATGGAGCCTTAAACCACAGCAGCACTGTGCCCCAGCAGCAGCCCCTTTCACTCCCTACCCCAGCTGACGCTTTTAATGATTTTTAGCGAAGGCTGTTCTGTCGATGCCTCAAGGCTGGCAGCAATATTAATTCTTTATCAGAATACTTGTTATGCTGCAAGTTTTCCTGGCTTCAGAAGTAGCTAAAATATACATTACCAGGTTGGGGCTGAGCAGGATGTGACAAGGAAAAGAGCATGAAAGGAAGTAGAGGACAGAAGGAAGAGAGGACTGAATCATAAACGAAGGAGAGAGAAAAGGTGGCATCAATCAGATTAAAAACGACAGAATTTCTGAAAAAGCAGGAAAACAAGATATTGAGATCACCGCCTGTGTTTGCTTCTGGATAATTTAATATTTACAGGAATAATAAACTGAATGAATGATCGGGCAGGAAAAAAAAAACGCAGGCATTTGATGGGCCTTTGTTGAGCCTGTAAACCAAACAAACTTCTAATGTGGTGTTTGTTGCTGAACTTGGTAATTACATCAAATTAAGACCATTTACTACAGCGGGAGTTTCCAATCCTATAATTGGTATCCTTTCACCAGCCTTTGTTCTGCTCCGTAATTGGCTTCCTCGAGGAAGAAATTAGCGCAATTATTTTTGCTCTGTAATCCTGAAGCCCACAAAGAGCGACATGTGTAGTTGTAGATTTGTAATGGCAGAGACAGAGAGGCCCCCGCTGATACAGTATATGTACTGTAAGGACACAATAAAAAAGGAAAGTGACGCAGCATCGTGTCCTAACCAAGCGGAACCCTCCAGTGTTGAAATGTAAAGTCAGTGTGGAAGTGCGTTAAGTGCAGTTCCTCCACTGTCCACTAGAGGCATGCCGCAAAAACCCAGCTGCTTTTGGTCATCCATCATCTGTTTTGATTGCATAAAGGATGAGAGTTATTCAACATTAGCCGTGTACCTGATTGATAAGGCGAGGGCGCAGTGTAGCGGTTTGTCAGGAGGGTTTAAAACCACCAGCTCTCAGCCTGTCGTCGGGTTGACTGAAAGTTTAGGGTAACACAGAATTTCCAGCTTGACGGCCGCCATCGAGTCGAACCCAGCGCCTGTTTGGTTTTGATTCTGAGCGGATCAGCAGGAACAGTGTGGCTTCTGAGGGTCACTGCATTCAGCCTTTCATGATGAATCAGAGGAGTGGCATTAAACACAGTTATCAGTATTAAACTGGCCTTTAATCCATTTGACAGGATTTGAATTTGCTGTATCGTTGTATAAGCTGGTCTGAGTTAATACTAGTTCTTGATAGGCTGAAGGGCATCAATTCACTCCTGAGTTTTGGACTTAAAGAAGTTCCTGTTAAACACTTTTTCAAATTCCCACGCCTGTTAAGCACTATATCAGAGTTCATCTAAAGCGAAGCTGCAGAAATCCTGTCAGATCCTCCGTTTTATATTTATGCATCTACAAAGTCACATCTCTGAAAAGAATGAAAAGTGGACATTTCGTTCAACCTTTCCTGAGAGGATAAAAACTTCAAAACTGAAACACTGCACCCAGTTAGGTCCTTCAGTGCCCGCGCCTCTGCACACCACATGATGGCACCTGTGACACACAAGCTGCAGGAAGTCTATATTTATACTATCACTATTTTCCGACCCGTGGTGTTAAAGAAATAATGCACTTTGAGGTATTCACAATCAGGTTTTAATCGTCTCTGCAGAAGCGTCCATCCTCTGCAGCCTGTTGGTCAGTTTCGGCCTTGAAGTTGTGCCTGACTGTGGACACTTCGTCAACCCTCATCCTTCACATGCTCCAACTTGTCTTCCATATATCAAAGAGTCAATCGTTCAGCACGCATTACTTTTTAAATTTTCAGCTGAACTGTGCAATAGCAGATGGAAAAAGAAGCTGAGTGTGGGAGAGAGTCACGGGAGGTCTTGTGAACTCTCCCATCCCGGAGGTTGCTCCATAATTTTCCACCTTTATCTCTCCAAAAGCTCTTGTAACACAGCTTCACCTCATGCTGTTATCTAAATCAGTCTCGCTGCACTTTGCCACTGTGTGCTCTCCTCCCTATCTCCTTCACTCCTTTCGCTCTCTGTCCTCTTTCAAGTTCCAACCTGCTTTTGTCGCCTTCTCCCCTGTCCCGTTTCATCCCATCCAGCCAGTTGACACCTCTTCCTCTTCCCCCCCTCCTGGTTTCCACAGACCTTGTGAAGCGTGCAAAGAAGCCTTGGGGCACAGAGAGTCCCGCTCGGATGTACAGGCTCTCACTTCCAATCCTGACTCTCCTTTTCTCCATGTTGTAATGTGACTGAATTCATCAAAATCTAAAAATGACAGAAAAGGAATCATTTGCATTTTCTGTATGAGACTAATCCTGTTGCAGCTGCTCTTGAGTGGTTTTATCGAAGGCGTACATCAAATATTCAGATGAAACAAGTCTGCGGAGAAAAGCCTGTACTGCTCTTACGCTCAAAAACTATTAAAAACTAAAGAATTGTTCCTTAAGTATTGAAAGAAATACATTTCATAACTACGAAAATGAATCTAAACTCTGTGGAGGGTTAGGCTGGGTTAAACAGACTTCAACACTTTATTTCATGGTGAGCGAATAACACATTTTGCCTGTGGCCTCATTGGGTGACAGGTTACCTAACATACAGATTAGTCATGCAAACTAACATTTATTTTCAAAGCATTACTGTATCTTTAAAAAAAGAAGAAGTCTTAAATGATGCTGATGCTGCTTTTGAGAGTTTAACAAGATGTCTCGGGATGAAGCCAAAAATAATGAGAGCTCCCCCTACTGACTGGGGAGATGACTGCAGCATGTTATGGTATGGTAACATGACAGTAAACCACCGGGGAATAAACAGTTAGTGGGCGTCTGAGACTGACAGAATCAGCTGTCTCCTCTGACATTGAAGGCTCGTGTTATTGATCGCGCTCACGTCTGAAGTCACGGCTCTCACAGGAGTCGTCAGCCGACGTCCAGAGGAAGACTCGGAACTAGAAGGAATCTTTGGACAAAGATACAGGAGATGCTACGTTTTCCTTTATTTACCAGAATGATACCGTTGCTTCCTCATAGTGCATGCTTTCTAAAGTATAGATATTATATATTTGGTGGTAAGACCAACTAACAAATTAAAAAAAACGTTTTTCCCCTTACTTGTGATGTCATCTCTGTATACATTCCCCCCTTAAGATACTGATATAAATTGGGGCGCAGATGTCCTAGTGGTTAGTATGCACCCCATTTAACAGGATACAGTCCTCCAAGATGGCTGCCTGGTTCAAGTCCGGCCTGTGGCTCCATTCCCACCCTCTCTACCGTTTCCTACTCTATCCACTCCAAATGCTGTTTATTTTACAAAATCAAGAATTCACTGTGGCTTGTTTACACAAAAAAATACTGCTAGTACTTAGTAAAACACTGACTGCCTGCTCTGAATAGAATTTTCACAGTGATAATGAAGTGAGTGGATATGATGCACGTCTCCAACGCCTGCAGTAAGTCCATGAGTGCTGCTGTAATCATTATCAAGCTTAGAGGCGGCAAAATGCAACTAAAACAAACTTAGCTTCAGAGTCATTAACTGCACCTCATCTCCAGCATCTTCACCGCAAAGCGTGCTCTCTCTCCACAGCAGCTCCCTCTCCACGCTTTAGGCTACACTCACCACAGAAGCTCTTTAGAGACTCCATTAGAGCAAAGAAAGACACCATTTGTGAAGACACGATGTATATTGGAGAGTTAATCAAGCTGCTTAATTCGCCCGGGGCCCATTACTCACCGTGGCTTATTGTGTGGTCAAGAAGACAAACATGGCGTGTCGCGAATAGACACAATGCACCTTTAATCTTCCCAGGGCAGGCGAAAACCAACAAACTACCTGCCAATCACATAAATTGCAACATGCTTTTTCATTAAAAGTTAAAGAAGTCCTCAGTGTTGGCAAACAGCCTCAGAGCCTCTGTCTGCTAAACTGTAAACACACAACAGCTTCGCCTCACCTGCATAGCATTACAACCAAACATTTGACTTTTAAATTTAATCTCACAGGCAACCAGTTTAAAACCGCAAACAGAATTATGGTTTGAAAATGTATCCACCTGTGGGATGTCCCTCATACATAATCAGGTCCAGGAGTTAAAAGTGATTAGCGGTTGGCGGAGACGTTTGATGGCACCACGCAGAGTTCGTCCCCTGGGTGGGAGATGAAGGCGGGGATGGTCGTTGGATTCTCATTTTAATGTTCGGACGGGGGAGCCAAGGATAACCCAACCTCCAAACCGTCTTTTTATTTTCCGCTGATGTCACAAAGGCTTAAATGCAAAACCTCAATGCACTGTCACTGCTTACTATTATTCACCCAGCGCTCCCTGAGGCGATGTGAAGCAGTGGGAAACAAAATCAGGAAAAATGCTGGGTTGAAGCCTTTTTTACCTCATGATTTATTTACTTTTTACTTTGACAGCTGAGATATTATAGTGGCTACAGAAACGTTGTCCTACTAAAAGTAAACACAGTAAGTCACCCTAACTGTCTACTGAATAACACCAATGTATCTCATATTAGTCAGACAGCCAGTTGTATTGCTGCATATCCTTCTGTCCTCTTCTCCTTTTTCTCATTAACATTCATTCTTGGCAGCGCTCTCATCTATCCTTCTATCTATCTATCTATCTATCTATCTATCTATCTATCTATCTATCTATCTATCTATCTATCTATCTATCTATCTATCTATCTATCTATCTATCTATCTATCTATCTATCTATCTATCTATCTATCTATCTATCTATCTATCTATCTATCTATCTATCTATCTATCTATCTACAGTATCTATCTATCTAAGGGTAACATTTCTGAGTGTACAGCTGACACTAATGCCAGGACACGACTCCTTTAAAATCCTGTTTTCTTGGTGATAATATTAAGCACACAGCGATGTGTTAAACACACTTAACCATCATTACCTTTCGTACCTAGCAACAATAAACCCTGATGAGAAATGCTGAACGGAGGGTCAGTCAGGATCACTGTCAAGAAAAATGTATCCTACTGAATGTATTTATTTGCGGTATGAGGGACCTCCCTGCCCTTCCACGTGCTTACATTGAAAGCATTAGGCACGAACAGCAGAGATTCCTGCCCTTCCGGTACATACAAGGAAAGCTTAACACTTGAAGGAGATAAGCAGTGAACAGAGCAGGCCTCGATGACGACAGCATGACGTATCAGTCAGAGCAGAATAAAAGGAGGAGCTGGGCTGGAGGAGGGATCAGTAAAAGGAGGCAAACTAGAGCAGTTTAAATAAGGTGGCATAAGTACCATTTGGCCAATAGGAGGCTTTGAAGCAAATCAGCTGATGAGGCTGTCTACCAGAACTAACGCTCGCTTAATGTGTCAGTGATGAATTGTATTATTCACTGGTGTATTATCACTGTTGGTCTATGAAGGATGTCAGGATCAGTTTGTGTTAAGGTGCTTTTACACTTGAACTTAAGCATGATGGCTGCCAAGCATCCCCTGCGTCTGTTTGGCGAGCGGCTGCCCCTCAAAGATAAACGTGACACAGTTGAAAGGTGTAATATACACATGACCAGTAGAGGCAGCGTAGAGGCAGAGACAAACAACTGTCACGCCATTCTGCAATTTGACCCCTCTTAGAAGTCACCGTGAAATGGTTGATGTTGTTTGGTTGTGAAAGGAAAGGCACTTTACAGATCACATCCACCGTCCTGTTACACTTAATTACCTGAGTAAATTCAAATAATGCGACACAGCATCAGGGCGGGGAGAGAGGCTCTTGATGCTTTAACTGACACTCAGGATAATTACACTGGTTCTGCTGCTTTTTCTCAATATGCTAATACATTACATCGCTGCATATGAAATAAACACACTCAAACGCACTCATGCAGATGTGGCGCCGGCTTGTTTGTATTGAGTTTGCTGCGGTTGAGAGTGCTCATGTACATCGTCCCATTTATGGAAAGTGCAGAATTTTGTGTTTGCATAATTTCTACAAGACTGAGTTCATCAGTGTGTTCATGATGACGCCGACTGATTCAAAGGGATAACGAAGGTTAAAAACGTCAGATTGGTCTTTTATTCTCTGACACGATCAACTCATTTCCTACTTTTCTATTCCGTCCTCAACTCTTTTTATAAATAAGAGCGCTACTGCCTGAAGAATGTGTAAGTGTGCGTGTTAGGAATTATAGGAAACATTATTTTACACTTCGTCTGCTTTTCTACATTTTTTCTGTTTTGCTTTCATTGCTTTGTTATGGTGGTTTCTATGTGAGAAACAACAAATAGGTTTTAAAAATCTAACAACTTGTTTCGTTTTGGGCTCAACATTTTGTTACATTATCGACCAGTTACTACATTTTGGGTCTTGTTACGTTTTTTGTTGTTTTTGTTTTTTTTCAACATTTCAGGTTGTTGTAACATTTAAGGCTCTAACACGCCTTTCAATGACTTATCAATCAGTCAATTCATTACAAATGTTATCTCCAGACACTTAAGAAGACTACCTTTGTTATTATCTGCAAAGTAAGCCTTTACATCTGAAGTATTCTCGGTCTTCAACTTCTGGATTAGAAGTTAAATGGAAAGGAGAAACAAATCTAAAGTAATATCAATCACACAGAAGGCAGAAGCGGCTCACCATCTCATCAGGTCTCTGCTGAGTTGTGAATAAGCACTTGGTCAAAGAATGAAAAATGCATGTCAAAAAAGAAACTAACAGGGCATTCAGATGAAAACAAACATTTCACATTTTAAGTAAAGAATCAGAGTCAGAGTGAAGCCGAAACACCTCTTTGATTTCTAATCTACAGAAGGTAAACTAGTAAAGATGTTTTGATCTTTGCTGACTTTCTAAATATCGTCACAAGACAACACACGCGTCACGACTTTGGTGCTCCACAAATGACAGAACTGATGTCTGCTGTAACAACGGGCACACGTTTTGTAATGGCTGAAACACCTTCAAATACAGCAGACACCTTGGAGTCCGTCATTTTCTCACCATTCTCTACTTTTCTCTGATTTCTGCTCAGGCACATCTAGCATCCAGTAAGGGTCTGTTTGGGCTCCCTTCTTCTTTGGCTTGCATTCACGCCATGTCAAATCATTAGCATTATCATGATTAATAGCCATGTGGATCCTTCAGTGTTCGGTCGCTCTCTGTTGAATCAATGATATTAGCAGAGACAGGCCTGTCAGGAGATAGTGAAAGAAAGTATAATGGAAGTGTGTTATATAAGTCAGCTGCAGGTGTCTGACTGTGCAGATCTCCTCAGAGGGTTCAGTGTAAAGAAATTACATCTCCTCATGAATGCACACAGCAATCACTGTGATTTGACTCGCAGGCAGCAGAACCACTCATCTCAATATATTTCAATTTCATTTAAATATATTTAAATACCTCAATCGTAGCCTGTGGCTGATTTGCATGACTGGGACGGTGGAGACATATCTTTAAAGGACTAAAAAAAGAGCATGGGGACTCCGGGTGACTCTGTGCTGGACTTGACAGACAGCTAAGTGTCATGTTATAATGACAATTATTCAGGGAAATTAGAATAGATCTACATAAAGATCGATCCAGTCAGTAATGACTGCCCGCGGACATGAGAGAAGTGCTGGGGTGCAAACTTCTGTGAGGTATCAGTTCAAAAAGTGTGCTTGTATAACAGTTGCCAGTGAAGCCGTTATCAGAATGAACTATTGAAAGAATTCAGCCCTTGAATAGAGATGGGGGCTTATAGGCCTGCAATGCCTCAGATTTAAACACTGCAGCGAGGCACAGAGGTGAAACTGTGCTCAACTTTTCCTTGAAAAGTCTGTGTGCTGTGTGAGCTGTAAACCAACCAGCACATCAGCTTTCACATTTCATGTAAAAAGTTTGATCATTTATGAGACACACAGTTAAACTTTTTTTTTCTTTTATTTTAATGCGGTCACTTGTAAATGAAGCCTCCAAATTAACCGCTTATTTCCACACAGTCGTTGTTGTTGTTGTTGTTGTTGTCGTTGTTGTCCCGAGTCGCCACAGATCTGCTCTGGAGATCGGCCAGCTGTACTCACGGCTTCACGAGAGCACAAGAGATCTACACGATCATAAAGAGAAGGTGAAGACAACATGTGGAGGACTCGGCGTACAGTGTGTTGATAAAGTGATGGCATGTACGGTCATGAGTTTCATTTGGACATTTACTGGACGTTTGTTTTCCTGTCTGGAACGATCTTCTCTGATGAGCTCCACGCGTGTTTGCAGAGGACTTGGCGTTTATTTGAAAAAGCGGAGGATCAACGATGACGCACTGACCGACTGCGGCTTGGAGTATCTGTCAGTTAGGACACGTTCAAGCCCACTGTTGTGCACTCTGCAGGCCAAGTGCAGTAGGCATGTCGGTGACATAGCTTTGAAATGCTCCTCAAAGCAACTAACTATGTCTGTGTTTATTCATTTGAATTGTCTCTATTTATCTCTATCACAAAGAAGTACAGGCATCCTAAAATAGACAACATATACTATCACCTCAGATCCATAAATAATCAGTCTCCTCCTCCGATCTGACCACAGCGATCCTGAGCAGTACATCACTAATACAGGAGCGGGTCTAGAGGTATTCACTGTGGCCCTTAATCAGAGGGAGAGAGAGAGAGAGAATCAGCTTCTCTCACTCCCTCGCCTTAGACACACTCTCACTTTGATAGATCAAACATAAACAGGCCTTGATCAACACATAACTAATCATTAAATCTCCCACCACTTCAAGAAGGAGCCCGCTGCGACAGATGTTCCAAAGTGTAAAATGCTCATGATCATTCCAGCCCAGAGATTTAGAGGAGGTTGGAGTGATTACTGTGAAACCAAACACATCATCATCATCATCATCATCATCATCAGAGCAATAACATCAATCACTGCACGGCTGCACACTCGCTTATGCGGGTTAATGAGGGTGAGGCCGGACAGGATTCAGGCCTGCTCGGGTCAGTATAGCATGTGAAGCTGAAAGCAGAGACACTGTGTTCGGTAAATAAGAACTCTGCTGGAGTGATGATCAATGATCAAAAAAAAAGTGTTTAATGTGAGTTTTCCTCATGACGCAGCGCGGAGGAGCTTTAAGGTCACAAAAGAGGAAAGTTTGTGATGATAAACTCAGTTTGAAATAAGTCGGCAGTGCTAATTCAAAGAAAGTCTCCTCGCTCTTTGGGCTTGAAGAAGTTATCTTCAGTCATCCAAGACATCCATCAGTTTTAAACTGACTTGTGTCGAGTGTGCGGCTTCTTCCAATCATTGAGATCTGACGCTGCGCTTGAAGTTCAAGTGCTCTTTGCCGTTATCATTTGAAGCGCTATTCGTCTCGGATTATATCACCTGTGGCTCTCTGATCATTTTAGCGCGGTCCATCAACGCCCACTCTATTCAATAATTATGTTTCCACAACACACCAACAACCGTCCGTCTCCGGAGCATGCTAGCAGGAGTCACTTTGCTCTCCCTTTGAAATGCGCTGCGAGTCTATCTTTGGACCGAGCACCCTGCAAGCACGCATCAATTAGACCCATAAAAAGCAACAAGGAGGGTCTGGTCAATTTTAAAATAAAACACAACATACGGACTCTCGGTCATATTATTCATCACTTCATCAACAGAACTTCAAAACAAGAAATCATCCTCTGAAAGAGAAGAAGTTTTTATTCATGACCATGTGATCTTTCAGTTCTCCTGTGATGTGTGAACAGCCCTCCAGAAACTGATTCAGTGGGACGCCGTCCGTCGCAGCAAAACTAGCCGTGGTGTGGCGAGTAAGAGGCGATTCTAAATAACTTCATTTATGATCCAAACACAAAATTATCTGCGAGGAATTTAACCCATTGAGATCAAGATTACGTTCACAAGCGTGACCTGGCCAAGAAGGCCGCAGCACTCGTCCTTAAATATTACATGTTTAAAAAGAAAGGAGTTAAGAGCAGACAGCAGTGTGCGGGAGTTTAGCTTAAAGCTACTGTCATTTGTAAAGGTAAAGCTACAACAGTCTAGATGAATATGTAAATATTTAGTCAGTCGGGGAACCTTTGAGGAAAGTGTTGCAGAAAGGTAAAGAAGAAATGTCATCGCATCCGATCTTCTCTGATCACTCATTTTAAATGTCACTGCAGCTGATCAAACAATACAGCTGTCGTTAATCTGTAATGTTGTTTATCTCATGACTTGATAACACATCTCAGTGCAGCAGTGCAGAAATTACAGTCACGTCTGGTTTAAAAAGCATCATGAGTCGCAATCGCACATCTCGACGATGCTCAGTTGTCTGACAACAGGAGCAAGAAAAAAAAACGTGTTGATGAGAATGTCTTCATTCTGACTTTGATTGTATGATGACAGTAAAGGTTGCAACAACGATAAGGTGAAGATGAAACTGAGGTTTCATCACTTAATGCTCGCTCTCGCTCTCTCTCTCTCTCTCTCTGCAGATTGAAAGGAATAGTATTGGACGTTGGCACAGGGCATAAATAGTGCAGGGAGATTCATCCATTGTGAATGACCATTGGCTTCATCTGGCACCATGCTCAACGGTTGTTTGCTGTGAAGCCCAGTGTTTGTGTTTTCAGACTGAAAAAGCAGAAAGAAGACGTTCTGATCTGGATACTGGGTTACACTTATTCATCTGTACGTTTTTGAAACAATAACTCAAGTTTTGTGGGTGCGAGACATCTTTTTCAAATGTTAATATGAGCATGTATGTGCATGTATATTAGGTTCAGATTTTGCAGGCGGGTGTGAAGTATATTTGTTCGTCACAGGAGACAGAAGGAGCCAATCATACCACGTATTTGATTTATTTTTAAGAAAATCTAAAAATCAATGATGATGTACAATAAGTGTGCACCGTATTAAGACGTGTTTTACTTTGTGGCTTCGTTTCAACTCTAAGTGTGACACGTGCATGTTCACACTGCTGTGATGTATGTGTCACTCTGTGTCATGAAGTACTACGGGAGGCTTGCTGAGCATTGAAAAGCATTCGGTGATACTGTACGTTGCTACTCATTGATAGAGTCGCATCACGTGGTACAAATGGCCCCTTCTGCAGCTTTAGTTCCTCAGTATGCACAAGAGTACGCAGCTGAAGAAGCAGCCATCATTCGGGACACATGGGGATCGAACCCCTCGACCTTCCGGTTTAACTCTACCCACTGATCCACAGCCGTCACAACCCCACTTCAAAAAATTCTGAACTATCCCTTTAAGGGCAACAACTTGGCAGCAAATGCGTGAAGACTGGTGAGAAGTGTCATTACTGAACGGCCTCCCAGCTGGGTTCTCTGTTTAATTGTAAAAAAATATCAGCCAATTCAATCACCGCTCGTCTTTTTGTGGCCTCTCTGTCATATTCTGAAACTTTCAATCGTACCCAGGTTTTTATGAACTGGTGTTTACTGGCTGTTTACATCTCACTGAATAAGGCTCGAGTATAACGACCTTTATTCAGCCCTTTACCACCTGACAGCAGCACAGTCCCATCCAGCTCGTTCTACGAAGAGAATCAGCCGGGACGGAGGATACTCAGGAAAGCCTTGATCAATATGTACCGCAATAACATTTTTATATCTACACCGCGTGGTTGTTAAGCAGACACTTGATTGAAGACGACTACATCAAGTACAGTTCTTATTCCAATAGATGGTTGAGAAGTGAACGGGCCGCCGCAGGACAGAAACAGACAGCATCAGAAGGAGCTGCAGGATCTCAGAGCAAAAGGCGGGTACAGTTTTCCCACACGTTTCCCTCATTCCTATGTATGAACGTGGAGAAAGAAAAAAAAAAAGTGCAGGGACAGCGAAATCACTCTGCATGTCTTCACATTTCCATACCATCAGACCCTCCCCCAACCGATAACCGAGACAAGCAACTGCAATAAGATTTCCAGAACTCGCCATTTTATTTTGGCCTCAGTCTATTTAAAGAAAAAGAGCTGGAGAGAGGAATGTCATTCAGTAAGTCCTTCATGTTGAGTAGAGAAAAAAACATTAGAGGAGAGTGAAGTGTGGGAGACAGAAAACCACAACAAGCACATTCAAAGTCGTGCTGAAGCCCTAATTGAGTTATGCAGATAGTGTATGTTGATTGCGAGGCATTTTGTGATGCTTTCCCTGATGTCTCCTGGGGATTGGAACACGGCGATATAAACAGCATTAATGGAAGGAGATGAAAAATGCTCACACTGCCTCCGCTCTTTGGCAGGCATTTGTTTACTCAATTTGAACAGGAGGAAATCTATCATAAAAGCCCGAGTCGTTAACAGTCAGGAGAACTCGGTGGTGGATCCTTTGAAGTACACTTCCAAGATCTAAAAAAAATGCAGACTGTGCAGCTATGGCTGACTTCACTACACGGCTAAACGACTGAACTTTGCATGCTTGTGAGGATGAGCTTTTTCCTGACACCACAGATGTAGAATAGACTGTCTGTTGTCTGATGAAGTTGAAAGAACAAGTCAGTCATCTTGCCAAGTACTCTGGGAAGCTTTCAAACTGTACGCAGTGATATTTATGTATCTGTTTGTCCAGTATGAATAACTGAAGGTTTGTTTAGCTTAGCTCAGTCGAAAGCATAGAGGCAGGTTACAGCTGTCAGACAACAGCTGTGACTGAACAGAGACTTTTAAAAGTTCAATCTAAGTCAAGCATTTATAAAAAGTAACTTCCTTACTTAAAGGTCACATATTATGCAGAATACACTTCACCATGTTTCTCTAACTCTTACGTGTCTCTAGTCTGTCTACAAACACTCCAACGATGAGAAAAGTTCTTCCTCTCCGTCTTCTGCCTGCTCCCCTTTCAGAAAATGTGAAAACAGGCCGTTTGGAGATTTTCCCTTCATGACATCACAAAGGGCAGTAGCCCCTCCCCCAGGTGGGTGACACTCCCACAGCTAGGTGTTTGTTCTGCCCTCTGAGTCTGCCTTCTCACCGTAAACAATAGGACATGGAGCGAGAGAGCAGCGAGTACACCCGAGCCCGTCCAGAGAGGGGGCGTGGTCAGACACAGCTCATTTACATATTTAAAGCTACAGACACAGAAACAGCCCGTTCTGAGCAGGGCTGAAATAGAGGGGTTTATAGACATGATCAAACACAGGATCAGAGTGGATTTACACACTTCACACACACACATTTTGGGGAGCTCTGAGACTTATTTTAACTGTTCCAAGAGGAGGAGAATATGTGAACTTTAAAGTTTAGAATTAAATATTCAAAAAACTACATAAAAGCAAACTTGAAAAAAACAAGCTTTGAAATAGATTCAAGAGAAACCAAATTAAACTCAATAAGTAATTACTAAAGAGGAGGAAATGAGAACAAGAGTGAAAGCAAACCAACGGCAGTGAAAATAACTGAGACACGTGATGATGTGGCGAACACACAGAAGACCAAACTTCAGCAGCAGATGCCTTCCAGCTGCTCAGAGATTCAATTCCTCGGTGTAACTCTGCAATATCTGCGCAAGACTCGAGCACTATCGCTGCATTCCAATGCCGTTATCGAGGGAGGCTTATTGCAGAGGAGAACATATGGTGATATCTACCACACAGCAAAAAGACACAATAAAAAACAGTGCTGATAGACACCTTCAGAAGTGTACTGTACATGCAGACCTGCTAGTGTTTATGCACAGATTTGTTTTATTGGCTCTGCTACCAGCACATCCATACAGTGCAGAGCTTAAATCATGTTGCAGGACGAGGTGACAAAGCGACCCGGAGAGTTAAAGTTTGTAAATGTGTGAAGGACTTATTGTGATTAAGGGGAAGGAGGAAATACACTATCCTATTTTTATCGATACATAATTGATTTTGACTGGTTATTGAAGGGTGCACTTATCTTGCCGCAGCGTTGTCTCTTCCCCCCCCCCCCCCCCTCTCACCACTGCAGTCGTCATCTGCATACGGTATTAACTCCAGCTATACAGAACATAAAATGGAGCCCAGCGAGAGATAAGCTGACTGTTTTACTGCCACCTCTACCACCACAGAGAGAAAACTTTTCTCAAGCAGAGGACGTAAAATTAGCATTTAAATAGCAACACATATTCTATCATCTTACTTGATTTGATGCAACAGCAGCTGACACATAGTAAAAAACAAACAAAAAAAAAACAATCAAGAAAAGTGGGAGATGAGGAGAGGACAGGATATCTTATGAATAAAAAAAAAAAATACATTGATTTCTTCTCCTGATGTCAGAGACTGATTTTTTTCTTATCATGATGTCAGAGTGTGTGCGCCCTCAGCTTTCTATAATTATGTTAAAGCTTTGATGCACAGCTTTGGATGTTGACAGATGGCAGCTGGAGGTTTTGTCCACTTACTGAGAGATTCCTTTCCAGACGTAATGTCATGGCTTGTGCTCCACTCTGGACAGTGTTGGGACAAACCCAGAATATGTGCATTGCATGTACAGTTGCATTCTCAGGCTACGTCCAAATGTATACGGATGTTTCTAAAATCAAATCCTTATAAATACAAACAAACACACATTGTTCAGAACCGTCAAAACCAAGACTTTTATTCTGGAAGGAAAATCGGGCACACATAGACGCCTTGTGTATCTGCTGCAGAGCTGAGACACAGTGGAAGCACACTCAGTGAATAAAGTGAAAACCAGCTCAGACCGGACACTCTGGTGGAATTTCGGGATAAAGCTGTTATTGTAAGATTCAAATATTATTACAAAAAAAAAAAGAAAGAAAGAAAGAAAACGAAGACAGTCATGTTCAAAGACCTCAGCGTGGAGCTGACCTCCAGAACACGGGACTGTTTCTGTTGAGATTGAAACCAAATGAATCTCTTGGTCACTAACCATGTTTTTACTTTGTGGTCATGAAGTGAACATGGGTGGGGGGGGTTATTGAATTCTTCATGCACAGAGCCTCCTCATCAGATTATCCGATCTTAGTGCCTGCTGACTCGGTGTGTGTGTCACACTGAAACTGTCAGTGTTGTCCTCGGGTACTTCACATGATTCCTCTCTCTCAGTGTTCCCCTCACACATCCATGTTTCCCTTTTTTTTTTCTTCCTCTTCTCAATGCATTCACTTAATCATGACTTTGGCACCGGAGCAGAATTATTCATGGGCTATTGAAATGAGAGCGCTGAGCCATTAATCAGATAGTGGTAACTGCCACGGATGAGGCCGCTGCCTATTAAAATGTATGTCCTTTTAATTTGGCGGTGTGGTGCTGGCAAAGTGCAGCATACATGCCTAAACCTCCTTTTAATAGTCTGTCATTTACATTCATAGGAATGGGCCGAGCCAAGGGCAGGTGCAGCAGTGATGGTGATCGAGGTCAGCGATGGAGCTATTGTCTCGTGTTTACTCAACACGAGACACACTTTGCTTACATGGGACATGAATTGATCATTTAAAGAGGTCATCGATACTGCATGCTGGGATGCACGTCATCTGCTGACCTCTGACTGGACCTGTGTTGATTACAGATTGAACCTCATTTATGACCATTTCAACACGGTTATTCCCAAATTACAGTCAATTCACAAACAAAACAAGATTGAAGATGGTTCAATCAGATATTACTATACACAATCTAGTACAAATTAAAAGCACAGATTTTTTTAGGTTTATTTTGGGCATTTTCAAGCCTTGATTGTAGAGGAGGACAGTGGACACTGCGCCACCGGCGACCCAAAAGCACAGATTTAAAGGAGGAAAAATTGTAATGTGTTTTATAACCAATTTTGATCAGATTCGTAGCAACCTAAATGTGACTTTTAAAGTTATAATATCAATTAATCAATCAGTCAAACTTTATTTGTATCGCACTTTTCATTTAAAAATATGTTTCACAAAGTGCTTTACGTCATAATCAATCAACAGCAACAACACAACTGCCTCCCCCAGCCCACAGTTCAAAAACTAAGGTAAAATAATGAGATTAAAAAAAAAGGTGCTGACGGACCGAAGAAACACTATCATCATCATTCTTCAACGAGGAAACACTGGAAGTTAAAAATGTAATAAAACTAAGATTAAGATTAAAAGATGGACTATAAAGGTAGGGTTTGAGTTTGTGCCACATTCTGAATATGAATATAACCAATCAAATACACAAAATGTAAATATATGGTGGAGTAATGAATTCCTTAAGTGGGAGCAAAGTTCAGCTTCCTCTGGATTGGTTGATCTCGGCTCTGTATTCACACTGACTGGACGGGACGTCCATCAGTTTATTCAAACTGTTTTCACATGAAGGAGGCGTCCACTCTTCAACTGTCAGTCCCGCCGCCAGCTGAGAGACGAGAGAGACGGCCCCTTCTACTCAGGCTGTCCTGGAGGCTTTATGACAGAGTCGACTAAGACTACAAATGAAGGAGGAAACTTCCAAACATGTTTCAAAACCGCTTCGACAGCCGCCAAAAAAAAAAAAAATTGCAAACATGGATGAAAATGTTGTCGCCTTTTCTTACCATTTAAGAAGTGAAATGAAATTGAAATCTTCATCTCACTTGGGGTCTGATCAGTAACGATGTGATATCCTGTTTGGGTTGTGTCCTCCGGGCTAAAGAGTGGGGACCATCGAGCTCAGTCCAAAAGATGGCTCACCTGCACATTGTTCAGATTTAGGAGAAAAATATGCCAACAAATTGACATCTCTGTTTTCAGGGACGGCCTTGCTTTTCTCACCAACACACTGCTGATCCACATCGTGGACTACAGCGTGGCTCTGGAGTCAAAGAGTTCAGGGGCTGAGCTGGCCTGCCTGCAGCTTCTGCTTGACATTAATTCAAAGATATTTGGAGCATTATGAAACCTCAGGTATGATAAAGGAGACTCATAAACTGTTGAACAACTGAAACTCTTCATGAAGAAAGCATTGAGAAGAAACCCACTTTAAAACTACAGAAACGTAACCTTCATTCCCAAACATATTGTATATTCAAGACGAGCAGATGTTACAGAGAAAGACATGTGACCCTGAGCCAACCATTGTTAAGTGTTGCAGGCTTTCTATGTCAAATGTACACACAGGATGACTTTTTAAGGATAACATTTCTAAAGGAGCACACGACACGATCATCGGACCGATGTTTGGCTCAATCTCTCCTTCAGACAATCCAAAGCACAGACGATGTTAATAAAGAAACTGTGGTTGTAAAAACAAAGTTTTTACTCCGTTTGGTTTAAAGAAAAACTATTTTGGATTGATCTGAGTTAAAAATCTAAAGTTTCATATTAACTTCAAGGTTGTTGTTGCAGTTTGTGTTTCATGGCTGTTTTTTTAAAGTCGCAGCACTCAGCTCTGTTTGCTCGAAGACTTCTCACATGAATAAATCTCCACAGCCGATTTAAAATCCCCTCGAGTGTGGGTCTGTGTTCTCATCACCAAATGAGAGTCTAAATGTGATGTCATTATTGTAACATACATTTAATACTGTTCCTATAAGTTTGTCTCTGTGTCTGAGCGGATGGGGAAAACACTCAGACCTGTGTGTTACTTTTTAAACTGACGCGGTACACTCAGTAAATGTAGAGACGACATTTATTGAAGCGTATTGTTTGCTGTTTCAAAATCTATAGATGAACACAAAGTAAATCAAACACAAATGGTGGAAGAGTTGGATAATCAAAAAGCTCTTTTCGTTATCTTTCCATTTAAAAACAACAGATTCGATGAAATGGGACTGAAATGGTTGAAATGGGATTTCTGCATTTTGCTGATAAAATCCTCATCAGGGGAATATAGTGGACCATTACATGCATGTCTTTTTTTTTTTAATAAATGCTAAAAGACACTACTAATGGCACTTTACATAACGGAGACTTTTAAAACTAACCTGAGAAAAAAAAAAAAAAAAAAATCAGTAGAACGGTCTGGAAACAAAATGGATGCAGAATGAAGACATCGCTCATTGACAGTGCACGGTTTCTTCTCCTCAAGACCCCTGATTGGTCAGTGAGTCGATCTTACATCCTAAAGATAAACTGCTTGAGTTAACCCTGAAGGTACCGCAGGAAATCAGTACAAAGAAGAACCTGAGATTACAGCAGTGAGACCAGACTGTAAAGACGATATGACACTTCACACAGCTTTGTTGTGCATGATGTCTCCTTGTCAAGCAGTGACACTTAGTTTTATATTTACTTACTTACAATGTGGAGCATTATGTTTGCTTATTCCCAGATGACTTCATTACATACATAAAAACTACAACCTCGTGTAATTTACATATCCCTCTCCGAGTGGATCTGTGTGCAAACATCTGTATGTGAACATGATCAGATATTCTTAGAGCATGTATGTGAAATCAAAGAGTTCATTAGCAGATCAAGAGCGTTCCTGTTTCTTTTTAATCATACAACGTCACAGCTGACAACACTGCAGATTATCGACGGTACTCTACTGCCAAGGTCATGTCACATTATTCAGGAGGACGAAAATCTTCAAATAACCGGATTAAATTTTGATGATGATTCACCTTCTTTTAATTTATTTATTTATGTTTTTAAATGAGCTTGTTGAGGTCAATCAGCTCCAGTTTAATTCCAGAGTCTGTGGTTGCTCGTCTCTCAGTTTACAGTGACAGGGGAAAGCTTTGGGCTGTGTCCGAAATCACACCTCCATTCAGCACTCTCCCTTCATAGAGAGTCTCAGTAGTGAACAGTAAACGGAGCTCGCTGGCACAAGACAACAAAATAAAATAAACAAATAAAAAAGTTGGACATTTATGAGATTAGAGTCGTACATTCATGAGAATAAAGTTGTTAACGGGGAACCCTCAAAGAGACAACTTCATCCAAGTGACTTTGGCTCTCTCTTGAAAAGTCCCAGTTTACTTCAGTGTCTTAATTATCACAATGTGGCGCTGATGTGCCAAAAGAGAAGAGAAGAAAAGGATATTTAGAGACCTTGTCAACCTGTTGTTTTAAAGCAGGTGATTCCACTGAGAGTTCATACTCAAGAAGTATGTCCTTATTTCTGACACCTTTACTGAAGTATAACATCACAAGATGCTCCTCATTGTCGCACAGGCGGCTGCTGCTCTGCAGAATAAAATAATGACTTTATTCTAGTAAACTTACGACTGCATTCTCGTAAGATTCCTTTACGACTTTCTTCCCAGAAATGTACAAGTTCATACTAATGAAATTCCCCTTAAAGTGGCCTCCTTTGTACTTAATCCTCACAAACAATCATTGACAACACAGTATTTTATTTTTTTTTTTGAAAGAAAGCTTTGACTTAACTAGCTTGTAACAGTCGAGACTATACAATTAGATTAATGTTGGTTTGAAATGTGCTACATGACTAAAAAAAGCTCAACAAACAAGCAGCATTTCTCCATCTGCTCGTCTCGGCTGAGTAGAAAACAAAGTGTTAGCCTGTGTAGAAACAGAAGCCGGACGTGTCATTGCTGCGGGCAGTGTTGAGTGTGTGTTGGCAATGAAGTTGACACATCTCTTTTTTTCTTTTTTCTTTTTTATTCTAGAGGGTTCGAATGGCCTAAAACCAGGCAGACAGACAGAGAGTGAAGGGGTCAGTATTCTGTACGAGTGTTGATGGATATGTCAAGTGAAAAGCATCTGCCTGTTTAAATTGATACCTTGTGACATGGAAACAAAGGGAAGGCTCATCGCTTTGCCCTCAGATACCGCTGGCTCCTGCCCTGCTTGACTTCCTGTCTCCGTGTCTGTGTCCCATCGGCTGGCTGCTGTGTGTCGCTGTGTGGACGGGGGCTCTGGTGACATTCATCTGACTTGAGTGTTGGACCTGCAGGTTTGAGTCTGCAGGATTTATTTTGGTCACTTTTCAATTCATAAATAGTCTTTAGTGAGCGTGTGCATAATTTAGATTAAGACATAAAGAGTGCCAGATGTTGGTGATGAGGAGCCAGAAACAGTATTTATTGGTAATAGTACCTGATTGGTCAGTACCGTATACTAATGGCCGACTTCTGTTAACACAGATGAAGTCTCGCCAGGATTGGCTGAAAGAGCTGTTGTGTTGTCATCAAACCACTTCTGCAACCGAACACACACGTTTAAGCTCCGGAAACATCAGAACGGATCCTTGTGTTGGTTTGAAGCAAACGCTTACGTGAGTGTTGCTGTTTGTTACGTTATCTGTTGCTGTATCTGTTGGGCTCCGCTAATCCGTTGCAAGAGCCAAATTCATCAACAGAGTTGTCACTCAAGTTTATAGCATCAAATAAGTCGTTAAAAAAAAAAAAAACATTTGACATTTTCTGGTTTGATCTCCACTGAGGAGGCGGTGTTTGTAACCTATGCTGCAGCCGGTCAGCAGGGGGCGCTCTAAATGACTTGTAAGCAGCTCTGTGAACTATAAAGGCTCAGACACAGCCAGCAGACAGCAAAGAACAAGTCGACTCTTGACACCTTTTTGTCTTTCAATCACCGCGTATATTCTGTCACGGATTAAAGACAATAACTCTCCATGCCAGCAGGTGGCGGTAATCCAAAAAAAGGAAAACCAGAAGAAGACAAGGACAGAGAAGACTGAAGATATATGAACTGTTATGATACAGAAGAACATTTTCACACTGCTGTCGCTCCCCACATTATTTATCGTCTGTCTCAATATCAAAAACTTATGGGTCATATTTACTTATTTGGACATTCATGGCGTGCTGCGGTGTATGTAATGCTTCATAATGGGTCAAAAGTGTCACTCGAGAAGACAGGAAACATCTTGAAGCTGGAAAAGGAGGTGCCTCCCGCAGCACTTAGTAAGCCCTTCATCGTCTTTAACCCTCAGGCAGTAAAGGTTGGCTCAACAGAAGTGAGGGTGTTTGGAAACATCTGGACGAAATGGTGCAAAATGCTAACGTAGATGTCTGAGAGGTCCTGTGTTAGCATCCATAACATTATGTGGTATGCGTCTCAGTAAGTGATGAGCGCAATGAGCTGGATGCAATCGGGTCACCTGGGCTACCTCGTCCATCTACATCCTCAGTTTGAGGAGTGATTCAGCAGAAAGACCAAACAACAGTGACTTTCCCATTTTAAGGCAAGAGATCTACGATGAAAAAATGTGGAATCATTTCACATATTTGAGTCTGTGTTTTTGCACCAGATAAAATAAAGAATATCACTAAAGTAGCAGTATTAATAGGCATCATCGGTACAGAATGAAATACACGTCTGTCTTTTTTCTACTATCTTTACAGTTTTAGAAGCGAGTGTTGTCGTGCATCAACCTCATTTCACGAGTAGAAAATGCAAATCTGTGTACACATATAGTACACGAGTGATGTGTGAGTGAATCAGGCTGTCAGAGCGGGGTGTGTTGTCACCATAAGCTGAATTTGTTCACCCATGTCTGTGCACACAAAGAAGTGCCATTTGTTTTCCAGAAAGGCATTGCAAACACTCCATCACCATAGAGAGACATCTCTCAGCGGACCCAGCCCACATGCTCTGCAACACAGGCAATCTGTTTACCGAGACAAGGCATAACGGTGTTTGAGCGTGTGCACGTGTGCGTGCATGCCGTCTGTGTTTTTTTTACACCTATACGTCTAAAAGAAGAAGTATCTGTGAAACTGCACAGCAGATGGAAGTATTGGGATGTAAGGGAGAGGAGAGTCTTTGTTCTTCGACCAGATCTAAATCTAAATATAGCGTTTGTTTAATTCATTGTTTTTTTCTTTCAGTCGGAGCATCAATTTGACCAACGTGGGGAAAGGGTCCTTAGAGGGCTAATACACAATGTGTAGATCCACTGTACTCACACCCACATGTCCAACCAGGCTCTCAACCACAGCAACACTCACTTGACAGTCACGATAATCTTCAAACACATTTCATTGAACTTTAACATAAAGATCATCAAAGCTGCCTTTACATTCTCTTTAATGAGCAAAAGTGAATATTTAACTGGTAGGAAACCTTTTAGTTCCTTTTTTTTTAGTTCACGCAATCACCCCGGATTATCAAGTCCGACTTCCTGCATATAACTTTAAACAATGAGGCTCAGGTGGTGGAAACACTCACGCAGCACAGGAAAAGGATTTTATCCACATTACCAACAATAACAGAAAGTACTGGATTCATACGCAGCGCCAAACGTATGCACAGAAACTACTCAACATGCTTCACTATTCCCAAACAAAACACCACATGCACCACAGTAGTTTAAAACCAAACACACACACACACACACACACAGCAGGAGTAAGTGAGAAACTTAGTGTTACTATTTAGAGACAGCATTAAGCTGTTTCTGTCCAGGAGTGAAAAAGATGGCAGCTCGTTGTAGAATTTAAGAAACAGATATTTGTTGAGTTGTAGTTTAGAGCTGTCAGCTTCGTCAGCAGCTCTCATATTTTAAATGCAGGGTTCGACATTTTGCAGACACATACACGTCTACCCACTTATTTTTCAGTCTCCATACAGTATACACACTTCTGATTCTTAGCTGATTCACACCTTTAATTGATTGGTCGTATTCAGTAGGATGCTGGCTTGCTAAGATGGTGAAGGGATGACCCTCCCTACTCTGTCTCTAATTGGCTTTCACACATTAACGGTTCCCTATTATGCCCTTTTTAGGGTTCAGAACTTATGTGTCTACTAAAGTATGTTCACAATCACTAATGTTGGAGAAAAGTGTCTGTTTTCATGTACTGCCGCTCGCTACAACAAGGATCTTGGATCAGTGACATCATGGGTTTGTGATGTCACTCCACATGAGTTAAATGAGGGTGGGGCTCGGGCCCGAGCGTTACATGTGGCTATTGCTACTGCAGACTTTGAATATTTGAAAATAGATATGCCTAAACATGCACAAGACACCTGGCAAACACACTAACGAGCATGTAAAGAAGAATATGGCACCTCTAATTAAATATGCAAGATGAGTCTTATGTCACTGTTCGTAGCAGAGGCCGTTTATCCTCCGCTGGATGGGACACTTCAAAATTATTTGGGGAAAAACTACACTACGAGACATGATGCTACATATAGCGAAACATACATCCCAAAACTTATTTAGGAACCTTAAAGGTGAAATATTACTAAAAACACTCTAACACTAACATGTGTCCCTACTCTGTGTACATCCAGTCTCAGGCCAACACCATTCTTCTGCTCACTAATATGTCGGTCCCCAACACTACTGTAATCACATTTTATCCAAGGACGCTCATTTCATCTTAACCACGCTGTAACTGCAAAGTGAAGAAACTGCAGGAAGTGATTGTTTTCAAATCATCTGCCGGCCCTTTAATCTTGTTTTGCTATGTTCAAATGTACTTGTGTGACACTGCATTGAGTTAGTATTACGTTGTTTAATTACTGTCGATGCTTAGATGTCAGAGAAGTTTCTGTGACTAACTAAAACCACTAACTGTGCTGTGGTTTAATAAAGTTCTCTCTTTAGCTCTTTGTCTTATTTCTCCTGCGCAGCGTCACTGTCACTATGAATGTAAGTATGACAGTATCACTTATGTTTCTGACCGAGCCTTTGAGATCAGGGCCCCTCGACTTTGGAGCGACCTGCCTGAGGCGATGAGGCGGGCAGAGTCAGTGGCATCTTTTAAATCACTTCTTAAAACTCATTTTTATAGACTTGCTTTTATGTGATCTTTTCTTTTAAGATTTCTATTAATCTCTCCTCATTCATTTTAATTAACTTTCATCTATCTCTTATTTGTTTTAGCCTGTAAATTCCTCCCTTCTTGCACTTATCTTACTGCACTTAATATTTTATAATTCCTACTCCTTTATAACGTTTAACTCTCCTGCCGTCTGCAGTCTTACTCATTTTACCTCCCTCATTTATCTCTTCTTTTATCTACTTCTTTATTCTACTTGTGATGTGATGTCATCCCCTTCAGTCTAATTATTTGTTCTTTTATTTGAGCCATTTGTTTTTAGTTTGGTCCATCCATTTACCTCTGATCCCTCTAAATGCTGCTGTATTTGTTGTATCTGTCCATCACCCTCGAAATGTTGATGTTGATTTGTTTTTATATGTAAAGCACTTTGTAAACAGTTGTTTTTAAAGGCGCTATATAAATAAAGTTATTATTATGTTTCCTGTGTTTCACAAGTGTTACGATCTAAAGAGTGCAAACAACATCCCATATGGTTTGTGTGAGAAAGAGCGAGACTGTCTGTAGCTGAGGGGCAGCAGGTACAGGTGATATGAAAGACGCACCTCCACTTAAAAAGGAAAACACAGCACACACCACTGATGTGTGTGTGGTATATTATCGGCAGAGTCAGTGGGATTTGAAGAGGCCATATTAAAGGGTAAATGGGGAACGGACTTGAGCTTGCACTTTTCTTTTCTCGTCTTTAAACTACTCTAAACGAAGCGCTCTACTTTCACACACTGATGGTCGAGGCTGCTGTTTAAAGAGTCCATCAGAAGTCACTAATCCCATTTATGAGCATTCATACGTCGCAGACAAAGCAGCAGGAGCAACTTGGGGTTAAGAGTCTTCAAAAGGACACATGGGACATGTGGCTGCAGGAGAATCACATCTCAGTGTGTTTGTTCCTTCAGTATTTGCATGAATGAAGTATGCTGGATATTGTAAAGCAGAAAATGGATTTTGTTGTCTGTGATAAAAGGCACTTTTACTTACTTACTAAAAATGACCTTTCTTAGTAAACCTCACAAAGTGCAGATGTATTTGATTCACTGGCGAGACAGGATTATGGATAGAGCCAGAAATTGGGGAGAGAAAGATTCGGGAATGGCATGCAGGAAAGTAGCCCCAGGCTACAGCTTCTGCACATGAGGCATGCAAACCAACCACTGGGCCACCAGGGCAAAGTGCATCTATAGACAAAGTACAAGGACGTCATTCAGCAGGCAACAAAGCATTCAAAAAAAAACAAACTGTAAAAGGGCACAAGTAAAAATGCGAAACACAAAAAACCCCAATGAATTACACAAACACTATATTTAGATTTAGATTTGGTCGAGAAAAAAAACAAAACATGTAATCAAGAGAGCGTAGTTTATATGGTTGAGGAAAGTACTGGCCAAATTGCCTCTATTCCCTGCACCCATCAGTCTCTAAATGGGCTAAAATGGATAAAACGTTTTTTTTTTTTAAAAACCTTGAAAGAAAGAATTAGAAAGGAACACAACAGCTCCAACAACACGGCAGAGTTCATCCAGACAGCAAGCTGCAGCTCCATGATGAGCTCACACATGAAGCCTTCCAGCCACTCTAAGCTCCACTTAGATCATCTGCTGTCTTCTCTTCTCCACCTGCCAAGTGGATGACAGCTCTCAGTGGACCCACTTTAACAAGCAGGGCCTCGGGGCCCGAAGGGAAAAAATAAGGGATTCCAGCAGATTGCTAGTGGACCCCGAGGGAAACAACAGTAGTCTGCCATTTTTTTTTCTTCATCCCTACAGTACCGAGGAGCCGCCGTCTGTAACTCTATCTGTACTGTGACATTCCAACAAAGTTACAAGTCAAGATAAGTCTCAAGTCCAGTGGGAGAGAAGAGGTTTGTGAGGAGCTGTGATTAAGTTTGTGCTTCTTCATCACCTTGGGAAAGGTTGAGTAAAAGAAAAATAAATGAGGCACACACACACTTACGCAAACACACACACACAAACACCAAGTGAAGAAACAGAAACCGAGTTTCCCCAGGAGTAATCAATTAATTGTTGGAAAGTTGCCAGCAATTACTGATCAAAGGAAGAGCTGAATCACACTCCTTAAGCTTTGAAGAAGTTTAATAAGTCACCTACATGCCTAACAGTGTAGCCTGTTTATCATCGCAATTTAAGCTTTAATGGGACACTGAGATTATCACCTCCCTCGCTCAGCTCCCAGGAGACACCAGTAAATATGGAGGAAAGACGTGGAGGAAAAATAGCAACGTAGAATGGTCACATTAGGATCCACGACTGCAGTGATAATTACTGTTTCACTCCTGCAGAGATCAGTGGAGTCACAGCCAGTAATATCCTCCTGGGATTTTTAGGTTTCATCACCACCGTCATTAGGTTGTGAGTTTGTTTTATTTCTCAGCTCTATCCAGGTCTGATCTCTGGCCAAGAGCAAAAGGCACACATGATGCATAATTATGTGATTATTCTTGAGTAGTTAGGTCAAGAGAGAGAGAGAGAGAGAGAGAGAGAGAGAGAGAGAGTCAGAGTCACCTCTCCAGCTGACCTTGTCACTTTCCCTCCAGAGCTGACCCCTGCTTAACCCTCAAGTGATGCCACTCCCCCACCTCTCTCCGAAGCCATTCTCCGGCTAATTATGGACGTCGCAGACCGACTCGTCTGCACGCCGGAGAGCAGGCTGCCGACGCCACAGACACAAGCCGAGATAGGACATGTGTTCCCCAACAAGGCGCTGTACCGTAGGCGTCACAGTCCAGCGAGTGCCACAGCAGGAGACACATTTCCCACCAATCATTTCTGACAGGCAACTAGCACTGCAGATGTGCTTGTGAAAGAAATTCGAGGAGGACAAATGCCACCTCCCACAACATGAAAAATAACAGCAATGTGTTTATGTGACAAGCAGGGGGGTGATGAGTTAACCTCGCGCCATATCTGTTTGAGGACTCAGCAGGAGAGAAGGCCCGACTCCCCTCGAGGAGACAAGTACTGCCTATTAGCTGTATGTGAAATGTAATATGGATCTCTGTTTGAAATGATAGAAGCCATAAAGGCTCAGATATGGTACAAACATCTTAGACAGTGTTTCTCCCTCTTGATGTTATCAGACAAACAGAGTTTGATTAGACTCTTGATTTGAGGCCTCTGCTGCATTTAGTGTCGATTAGTTTGTGGATGAAAAATATATGATCAAGAGCATCTCTGTCTCTCTGAATGTGTTTAAGAACCGCGGGAATTCCTTTGTCTCAGCACCCCAGCTGCCTGCGCTCTCCGTGCGGAGGACGCAGCCGGTGGATGATGGCGGCCGAGGGTGCACGGAGCCATCACGCGCCAGAGCGGACACGCAATGCACACAGATCTGGAGGACTTGAGGGGTGATGCTAGCTGCAGGAACGCAGGAAGTGACTTAGACACCGCAGGCTAAAAATCATTTTTTACAGCGTAAATAAACGTTTACAACCTTATACAAAAAATACAAAGAGGTCTGATTAGTGATGGTCATCATGGACACACATTTTCTTTAAATGTCCTCTTTCTGATTTTAGCTATCCATATTTATGAGCACAGCTGACATGATTGGCTGACGGGCGCAGTGTAACGGTTCGTCAACAGGCTTTAAACCAGCTTCAGCTCCAGCTGAGTCGAGATCTGTCATTATGGCGTTGACTCTGCCTCGCCCGACATCTTGGATATCGTGGAATCTTTCTAAGCGTAGCATCCATTTAATGTCATGTCCTTCCATGTGAAGCCCTTCTTTACCATGCAACCGATTCAACCTGCAGGGAGGGATATGAAAAACAACTAACTGTCCTCACATTTATCTAAATTCATTCAGGAATGAGTATGTCACAAAAGCTACCGGACTCTTACAGAATGATAGTGAATCATGAAAGCAAACATTAATGTCGACATCCAAACATTACTGACCATGGAACATTTTCTTTTGCCTTTTCGTGCAGGTCAGGTACGAACCCGGGCTGTCTGCCTGGAAGAGAAAAAGGCTGCCACATAGATGGTGTTCAGGCATTCCTGTGTTTACTTTCGACTTGCATAGATACAAGAACAAATACATCTTTGCCTTCTCCCTTCTTACCACAAGGTTATAAGCACACTGCTGTTTTAAACATAGAAGACAACGTGGGCGTCAACGTGCATTTTTAGATCCAACGTCTCCAGAGCTTCAAAGTCTCATATCAGCCAGCTCCAAATGTAAATGTACTGATAAGGGCAAGAGGTAGGAGTCTTTAATGAACTGACGAGGATGTTGGCAGGAATGAAGAGTGAACCCTGAACTCGTAGTTACAGCTGGAGCTGAACCTCAAAGCTGCAGAGTCAAACAGATCACTGACGAGAAGACTAATTAGCTGTGCACTGTTAGGAGCTGTGAAGAGTACGGCTGGGAGAGAAGAAATGCAATACAAACAATGAATCATATGGAAGATACATTCCAACTGTTGTTTTTCATAACACTAGGATTGAAAAGATTTTGTCCCCATCCATCTACATGTATGTTTAAGGTACTTTCTCCGACATGCATTCGAGGAAGTTTGAGATAGAAATGAGCTGCGTGTGTACAAAAAAAGTGTCCGATTGGGTTGGATCACTGAAAAATCTATTCCAATGCTCATTGTTTTGGCCTGTGAATATGTTTACTTCATACTTTTGTAATTAAATGTTACTATGGAGGAAAGAGCCATCAGGCAGCACCATACAATGTATAAGAAATGAACAGTGCCACACTTCGCCTCAAGGGAATGATTTAGAGCTCCCCCTGCTGACTGACTGAAGCATAGGTCATAAACCCCACCTCCTCCATTCTGGCATAGAGGACATGGGTCGAACGAGAACAATCAAATTAATGTCAAATACATTTTTCCTCCCAGTTTTATGTTGACCATCAATGTTGAGACGCTAGAGTCCACAGACACGTTGCTCCTTTGCTGCCCGTCATCCCCAACTCTCCCTTCCTCCCTGATTTAAGACTCCATACACTGTCTCTCTAATGAAGGCGTAAAAAAAAATCTAAGCTGTTACAACGCTGGGTCGAGACTAGCAGAGTCAAACATAAACAGATGAGAAGAAACATATAAAAAAATAGGAGACAGTCAGCATGACCAAGGGACACTATTTATTTAATCTGCCATATTTGTGAACTTTACAATATTTACAAAGTCTGATTTAGTCAGTCACACACTGTTTTTATCCCGTGAATCAAATCTACTTCAAATGAGCAAGGAGACTGTGCTTAAACATATTCACAACTGATCTGATAGAGTCGTGAACTCACACCTGAAGTCCAGAGGAAACAAAAAGGCTCATAATTACTGAAATAAAGATTCACAGGGAACTTGCTTTTATCCGTCGACCTCAGTGTTTTGTGATCAGGTCACATTTCCATCTCCATTATGCAAATTGCAAATTCAGTCTAGGTCACAAACTCAAATTACCTCTGCAATCATTTCAATGACCTGAGGTCTGCAGATAATAACAGCCCACACTGAACAGGGTTAAAGACGTGGAAACTATTGTGAAGCCCTCTGCAATGATCGACTGAAGGCTACAATAAAGAGGGATGGTGAGTATCAAAAGGGCCTTTGTAATAAACTTTATGCTGCAGCATATGTCTGTTCCTTCAGTAGAAAAACACAAGGACTGCTGGGGAAAAAAAAGTTTTTCTTGAGTGTTCAATGCTACAAACAACCAGAGACTGAACCCTGTATATATTGTGGATTCCACAAACAAATGGGTGATGTCAGCCATGTGTGCTGCAGGGCTGTTTGGTCGTATCAAAGTTGTCTTTAAATGTAATAAATGACCATAGTTTGATGAGAGAGGATGATTATGAAGGCTTGCGAGTGGTTTAATGGAAGATTTTCATGGTAAAATGATAAATGACAAATTAAGAGCTTTCACAGTCCAAATTTCACGTCGAGTTTCTCCCACCAGACCTTTTTTTTTTCTTTTTTCCAGCATGTCCGAATGAGCTGATGTGAGAACACAGCAGGATATTCCTCGAAGAATTCACCTCAAGCCAATAGGAGGGGGAGTGACATTTCTATACTGTGACTGCTGCACGGTGCATAGAGTGTACACAGTGTGTGAAACAGTGATTCACCAGTGAAGGTCTTTGTGCCATTCAATCACAGCCTCCTTTTCCTATTAGCAAAGGTGAAGAAATACCATCTGAGGTGGTCGCATTTTGCATCATAAAAAAAAAAAAAAGTTATTATTACGGGGCCCCTGTGGCTGAGGGGCTCGTCCGCCCGCCCCATTGAAGTCCATTGAAGCAGGCGTCCCGGGTTTGAATCCAACATGTGGCTCATTCCTCCCGTCTTTCTCTCTCCCCCAAACGTTCAACCCTTTCCACAGCACACAAAGACCAAACATGCTGGCAAGGAAATTCTCTTGGTGCTCAGATTAAGTCAAAGTGAACCACTTTAGGGTTTACTGTATCGCTCTCTATACTGCCCCCTTGTGGGTCAAGTTTAAGAAGGAGAGCATCCAGAAGCTCCAGGTTGCCTATAATGATTGTATGTGTATAATGCTCAAAAAACCAAGATGGGGCAGTGTGAGTGAAATGTTTAGTAATGTAAGAGTCAGCACGCTCCAAGCTCTGTTGAGAAATCTGTTGTACAAATCTGTCTGCCGGAATGATTCTCAAAATGATGTCATTATGCTGCTGACAAGTCCTCATCTCAGCACTGTACGATACCAGTCACCTCTGTGGAAGCATTGGTATAACTGTCTCAGACATCTGTTTGTTGCTGTCTATCTTTCAAATGGACCTTTAGTCTTCCAATAACGAAATAATAATAACAATAATAATAATAACAAAACACTTGAATTCATCAATGTGGGAAATGAATAAATGTGAAACAGAGGCAGCTGTAATGAACCGGATAAACAGCTTTAGCTTTAAGTTTTACCAACTAGTAAACATTTGAAACACATGTTTTATTATTTTGCATTAAGGATGCATTAAATTATGTTGCATTAAGGATGCATTAAATTATTTTGCATTAAGGATTGGTATTTAAACACGGGCTGTGATGGGGACTGACTCGATCAAGTGGCCATTTAAGAAACTGCAGCTTTTGGCACTGCTGCATTGGCTCCACTTTTCAGTCCCTGAGGTTGCCACTTGGCAGTAACACAGTGTTAGTTCAGTCCATCTGCTGACTCTGGTCCCTAACACTGAACATGCTCATTATCCTCCATGTTGTGGAGTTCACAGCCACACGTCACCGGACCAGTTTGCAGCACAGATGCATACTCAGCTTTACACTCTGTCTCTGTGTTAGAAACGACTTTGGTGCAAATCTGTTTCGCATCTTCAACATCTTGCCTCAAAGATGTACAAAGTAGACAACACAGACTGCAGCAGATTCACTCTCCGATTCAGAGGAATGTTTTGTATTAAACATTGGACGTTTTTAAAGATCATGATCGCCTGTTGGCAAAATTCATTTTCTTAATATATTCAGAGTGTTTTTATAACTCTAATATTTGTCTCTAGTCTGTCTACAAACCCCCCATCCTCTCCGTCTTCTGCCAGCTCCACATTTTAGAAAATGTGTGCTCAAACAGTCCGTTTGGAGATTTTCCCTTCATGACATCACAAAGGGCAGTAGCCCCTCCCCCAGGTGGGTGACACTCCCACAGCTAGGTGTTTGTCCTGCCCTCTGAGTCTGCCTTCTCACCGTAAACAATAGGACATGGAGGGAGAAAGCACCGAGTACACCCGAGCCCTTCCAGAGAGGGGGCGTGGTCAGACACAGCTCATTTACATATTTAAAGCTACAGACACAGAAACAGCCTGTTCTGAGCAGGGCTGAAATAGAGGGGTTTATAGACATGATCAAATACAGGATCAGAGTGGATTTTTTTTGTGATAAACGTTTGAATTCATAATACCTTTCAAGGGCAGTTTATTGCCATCCTACTCAAAGTTTCCACGTGCAGCACACGTCAAACTTGACAGAAGAGACCGACCCGGACAGGAAGTCAAACAAAGACACACACAGAACGTCAGGTCAATTCCCAAATAAAGCAGATTATAACACAAGATCGTATTTTCAATGACTTTATCAACATTAAGTCAACGCAGTGACCAAACGAACAACAAAGCAACCTCAGACAAAGAAACCTGCTGTTTGCACCTTCCCTCTTTATTCTCCTGATGTGTGTACAGCTGCTGATGACTCTTCACGAAGCTCACGCTCCAGCACAGCGTACGGACTATGTGGGAAGTGGCTGTAATCCTAAAGTTCCCTGGTCAGATATATGGAGAGATTGCTGCTTGCATCACGATCACATTTCATGCTTCCACTTGAAGTTCCCAAACACAGAGGTGTTTCAAGAATTGTATTTAAAGAAATGACTTTGGGCACTGAATGTTTTTAAATTACACAACTCAATCACTTGGAAACACCGTCTCTTTTCATGCAAACGAGACCCAGCAGCGTTAAAACACAGCCCTAAAAGTGACTTCTGGTTATCTGCATTTGTCAAATACACCAACGCTTTTTATTTTCTGGCACTCAGCCACCTGGGAAGTGTGGAGAACAGTGGCCCAGGCTGGTGTGAGGTAATTGACAAATGTGCATATCTCACTAGGAGGGACTCTCCAAGTGTTGAGGAATAGTTACCCATGTGTTTCTTTTCCTGGCGGCGCAGGTTACTGCCTGTGCGCCTGAAACCTCATTAAGCATCCGCTGTCATCCTCCATCTGTTAAACCCTCAGCCAGCAGAGCCGAGGAGAGAGAGGAGGCAAGCTGTCCGCTAACTTCCTCTCTTCTCCCTCTCTCTTTATCTCCCAATCTATCGCTCTTGTACTAACTTTATAAACCTATTGTGTCCTTCTTGTTTTCCCCCTACTGTTTTTCTTTATTGCGTCTGTACTCAGCCATATCTCCTCTGAATCTTCTCCCTTTTTTTAACTTTCTACTCGGCTGCTCTGTTGTTTTTGCTTAGAAAATGGTTCTTTTGAGGGCAGCAGGACTGAGTGCTGACAGTTTCTTTGCAGCCATAAAGACAGAAACAATGACAAGAGAGATCCACATTATGATTATGGCTTGTTTATTACTTTGCTCACAATGTTTCCAGAGCCTGCCCCTATGGTACACAATAAAAAAGCAGATGATTCGCCCCTGCAAAAAAGGCATTTTAGAATTCAATTTCCTTTATCAAGGATAGCTCAGTCTTATTGTTTCGCATTTCTGTGAAGCTTTTATTTTTTCTTATATTTCCCTTGTGTAGCTGTCCATGACAGGTCAGCAGCAGCGGCTAAGATATTTATTTTAGGAGTGAGGTGAGGTTAAAATTGTTTATGCTCGTGTTTTTCCCCAACCAATACCTCTGGACCAAAAAAACCTGAAAAATCTGTCAAAAGTTAAGGCCTTTTTCACCATTACTGGACAGGACAGCTGAGGAGAGACAGGAAGTGCTGGGAGTCGAGAGCGGGAGACAGCATGCAGCAGAGGGCTGAAGGCTGGAACGAGGACAACCGCCTCCGTGCACAGGGCGGGCACGCAACAAAACCGCCAGGCTATCAGCGCCCCCCAAATACACTTCAATGTCTGTGGAAGTGAGAATGATTTAAAATGTAGCTTTAGTACAAAATGTCGCTCAACTCCACAAGGCGGCAGCTCTTCAGCAATCAGGAGCAGTTATATCGTCATTCTTCTCCAGGCCATGTAAACGTAGGGAGGAGTTTGAGTTCTGGCCTACAGAGATCTACGTTCAGCACAGGATGTTTTCAAGTCAAATTAAACAGCTACCAGAGCTTACACGTACGTAGTGCTGATAGCTGCGAGTGGTGAAACATCTTTTGATTTACTCAAGTTTTTTCTCAGACTCACTCACAGAGACCGTTGATGTTTCATTCTGTATGGTGACATTTTACTGTTTACACAAGAAAACACGTACACTCACGATCCTAGATTGTCTGAGGGGGGGGGGGGGGGAGGGAGAGAGAGAGAGAGAGAGAGAGAGAGAGAGAGCCAGCGAGCCAGCACACTACTGCTATACCAACCTCAGCTAGCCAGACAGCTAGCCTTAAGAAACAACCTCTAACTATTGGGAGCGCTGACGGTAATACACCACCCAGTTATCTCAGGGGAACATGGATTAAGTCGGTATAGAGTCCGAGTGTCGCCTGCAACATGTTAAGTTTGACAGAGTCAGATCATCAGCCTTAACAAAGTCACCTGGAGAAGTCTAGGTAACGGTCTGTGCGTGGTCAAGTCAGCACCAAACATGATTTAAAACTTCACGATGATGCATTTTAATTGGCTGAGGAGAGAAAAAAAGTTGCATTACTGTTTAAATATATATTTTAGCTCATCTGTGAAATTCATATGATAAATGTGTGAACTGATTCAATCTGAGATTTGGGATCGGTTGCACCACAGTTATCTGCACCATGCCGTTTGCCACGTGAGATGGTCTGAACAGATAATCATGCCGCACATGGATCCAGGTTTTATTTCAGATTTTTGTTGATGCCGTAGGAGACTATAACATTTGATATCAGACAAGAATTATCTATTTAAAGAGAAACTTCCAGAGGCTTTAATGATTCACCAGGAAAATATCACTTTGAGCAAAGAAAACTCTGACACACGTCTCTTTATCTCCGTTTTTCTAATCCTTATGTCATTATCCATTCTCCATCCTCTCTTGTCTCATTTTCCCCTCCCAGCGTGCTAGGTGACTCACAGCGACGACAGTGACAGAGAGAGAGAGAGAGAGAGAGAGAGAGAGAGAGAGAGAGAGAGACAGACAGACAGACAGACAGACAGACAGACAGACAGACAGACAGACAGACAGACAGACAGACAGACAGACAGACAGACAGACAGACAGACAGACAGACAGACAGACAGACAGACAGACAGACAGACAGACAGAGAGAGAAAAAAAGAGAGAGAGGGAGGGAGGCAGAGAGACAGATCCGCTGTATTCCCGTCTGAACGGGGTGTAAATAGACAGGGTCAGCAGCAGGGGTCAGAGTTTCCGATGAGAGTTGATCTCCGGAGACTGGCGCTCAGGGACGCCGATCTCCGTCAACCCCGAGTCTCTTCCTGGCTCTGCCGGCTGCCCCGCGTGCCCCTCCAAACTTTTTAATGAGGCAGTTAGTCGTGCAGCGGTGGCCTTTCAGTGACGTTCACTGACCGAACGCTCTGATGAGAGAGAATATTGATAAAGCTGTCGGGAGGGAAAGCTCTGCCTGTCTGCAGCTGCTTGTGTATATATATATATATATGTGTGTGTGTGTGTGTGTGTGTGTTTAGGTGTGTGTCTGTGTGTGTGTGTGGTTGTTCTTCATACTTCCTTCTCGAAAAGCAGTTTTCTGTCTGGCAGCTGCCTTCCAAACACAAATAATCATCACTCAGAGTTCAGATTAAAGTCTGGCAGGTTGCTCTTGCGTTTTCAGTTGAAGATATGATCAACAGCCCAGAACCAAAGCAGGAAGTATATTTGTGTACAGCATTCACTCACACTGTCAAGTCACAGAGATGCACACAGTGATGTCCGTCTCTTTCTTTGAAACAGGTGGTTAACAGGAGCCTTTTGTCAGATCTGGCCTGGGACAACAGATGAAAATGAGCCTTTTGGCTAACTGGTATATTTACAGAGATGTTTTTATATGCATAAAATAAAATACATTTGATTAGGTTTAGGCACCAGTTTTGGGTTTGAGGGGAAAGGTGCATGTGTAGTTTGAGAACAAAATCAGCTGTCTTGTTACTCATCTGACCAATGGCACGGTGTTCCTCCCTCATTTTCGTTCAGCTCCTCTGTTAAATAGGATTCTTTTTGTGCCTTAGTTTCTTCATGCTGATGTTCCCCCATCACCGCCATCTTCATCAGCAGGATCCTCATCCATCAGCTCTTCACCCATCCGGTCTCATCTGGTCCTCAGCTTCACCACCACCAGGGTCCTCTTTGCTATTAAAAATCTTGAAGTGGCACACCATCACCCAGATCCATACGCTAATTTCATGAATTCTGTAAAGTTTTTTTATTTTTTTATTCCAGGCATTATCTGAAAACTATGTCAGACAGCAGCTGTCCTCAGAGGGTTGAATCTGAAGGAGTACACTGATTCTTAAGGACACAATATGACGGCTAGTGGGAACGAGCGATCCAAATTAATAAAGTGACAAAAAAAGGCTTAATTATATAAAAAACCCGCAAAAGGTAAGAAATAGTTCCTGAATAAATAAGTGTCTGCTGTTTTTAGTAATCATCCTGCTCTTCACACATTAACAGCCATCCATACCCTCCGAGACGTGACACTGTTGAAACTGAGCTGCCGCCTGATGAAGGCTCACACCACTGTTGTTACTTCCAACTAAATGTGACACCCCCCCTCTTGTTGGCTGTCACATGTTATTTCAACCACCATGCTTATATATTAGGAGTGCTGATCAGTCCTGTACTGAAGTGGAGGGAAGGAGTCATTAATAATTCAGGGCTGAGCTATCTGTCGGCCCACTGGGAACCATCAGATGTAAGAGCAGATGACAACGCCCGGCAGGTATTAAAGATGGTATCGACACCATAAGCCGCTAGTATGCTAGCTAACATAACCATGTGTGTGTTAATGGCGCACATCCACACACACACACACATTTCCATGTGGAGTAGGATTAGAGATGAAGCAGGTGAGAGGTAGCAGAGATCACAGAGAGGAGCTGGATTTATCAGCTGTATTAAGAACACTGATAGGAGATAGATAGAGGCTTTTGTGCTCGCTGGGTGAGGATCAGATCCGACACGATGCTCATGTCTTCAAAGGCCTCATTGAAATGAGAGGGCTGGCTTTAACTTGACTCACTGCGCTGCATGTTCCTCTGTCAAGGTGTGATCAGATGAACTCCTGATACTTCACACAGCGAGTAAGATGTGGGAGTCTATTTTGGTTTGTAATTCCAGACGCACAATAATCCATTCTTTAAAATGACACACATAATTCATAAACCCATACACACTGACATCAGGTACGTCTTAAAGCACAAGCCTGCATTGTCCATTTGGTCAACTCTTTGATGGCCTATTGGGCGCCATCAAAAGGTATTGAATCACAAACGTCGGCCATGCAAAAATGATGATAACTAAAAACTACTGCCAACATTATAATAAACAACTTGAGATAAGGAAACCATTATTGTCAAGCTAGCGGAAAGCTATTACTTTAACGATTATTTTTTTTTTGAGCAATGATTTGAACATATTGGACTGCTGAAACTCTAGAGGAGCAGAAAATCACAGTGTTTCCTTATCTTTTAAAGCTTCACGCCCGTTACCATGGCAGCCAGCAGCGCGAGTGGACAGCAATCGTCCTTGCTTGAGCTCGTTTAATCCTTTTCTCGTACTCTGCTTTTACACCGCAGGTCACACCTACACATTCACACACTGAAGGTAGAGGCTGATGTGTAGAGAGTCTAAAGTAACTGACCCCATTCGTACACAAGGTGGGGGTCAGTGTCTTGCTCAAGGACACGTAGGACATGAGGCTGCAGGAGCTCGGGATTGAAACCCCGACCCTCCGGTTAAGAGACAATCGAGCAGCCGACAAAGACACTAGCTGATTTAACACGAGTTTGCCTGGTAAAGGTTTCTCATTGTAAACACTGACCTTGTCCTGTTGCTGCTGTGCACACAAGCTGTCTCAGTCTCATATTTTTTTGATATTGATCATGTTCCGGGAACGGTGTTAAAAGTTGTGTTAACTGATTGAGACAGATCTGTTTATACTATTTACCGCCGTCTATTGATGGGCTCTGAATTAATGTTGCGGTGGCATATTGTGAGGAGATGAGCACACTTTGAAGTTGTTGTAAGCCTCATTAAATAACTCACAGATGTTTAGTTTAACAATAATCAACAAGAGAGTGCTGCTGAAGAAAAAGAGAATAACTTCCTCCCTAGTGGTTGGTCGGTTTAGGTTTCTCCTCTGAACTGTCATGCATCAATTATCACGCTCAAATTATTTATTTCCCCCCTGCAGGGTGAGGAGGGACGGACTAAAATGTCCTATTAGCTAAGACCTACATGTTTAGGGCAAGCTTTGCAACGCTCACCTTATAGGATGAGTGAGCTGATGTGTAAATGATAACTGTGATCAGACTACACTGAGAACATATCATTTATTATATATATTAAAGAAACTGAACAGGCTGCTATGAATCACATCATCATTCATTCAAGTTACATCAGTTTTGAGACAGAGCAGTAGCTTCTCTGGTGATTAACCAGCAATGCGTTGCCACGGTAACCAGCAATAGGATTGTTAATTAAAGACGATTGTTTCCTGAGGTCAGCATGGAAATTAGAGACAGCGTGTCGTTGATACTGAATTTGATCAGTTCATAGTAATTCACTAACATGAGCAGTGGTTCATGTTTGTTTTTAAAACGTGTGTAAAGTTATAAAGTCTGAAACAGAAACAAATTATGACAGAGTAATAATTCACTTCCTGACGTTGCACTATAAAACTTGAAAACCCGAAAAAAAAGTGGAAGGCCAGCAAATGATATGATCTCAAAGACTCTTCACCAGTTAGGTTGAAGGAGCTCTCAGGCCGTCAGTACAGTCAATAACACTCAGCTCCTGCAGAGGAGCTCCTCATCTGACTGCCCGGCACAGCGTCAGGGAGAAGAGAGGACACTTCATATTGGGAATGGACAAAAATAAAAACAGCCTCGACATCTGGTACGAGCACATTTTTCAACCAACTTTAAATTCTGTTTTGTCGTTTTAAACTCTTCAGTGGTAAAAAAAATATGCACCTTATTATGTTTGATCTTTCAACCACAAATGGGTTACGTTCTGTTCAAAATCACATTAAAGCAACAATATGTAGAAATTTGGTTTGCTGCGGTTTGGCGCCCTCCAAAGGTCTCTGCGTGCAACATATAGTGCAATTATGCCTACCTCTCCATAAAAAGTGCCTTGGTGGGAATCTATTGCAAACTGTTTGCATGTGGAGGATGTGTATATGTGTTCAAATGTTGTAATCATGGGCTGTGGCTGAATTGATGAAGCTAAATTATCGTGCTAGTTTATAAAGGTTTGTAAAGTTCCAAACTTAAAAAAGCTAATCTAAGGATCCACAAGGAAAGAGATTACTGTTTTGATAAGATGGACTTACTCATTTATTTATTTGTTAGCAATCCTGAAACATAACTTGGGTTAGACGACTTTATCGTAATAGCTTAAAAACGTTCATCATGTCTTCTTACTACTGTAGACGTTTTCTGTTTCTTTGTTCAGACATTTAGTGGAAGGGTAGATTTTTACGACATGCTCTGTTTTGAAGTGGGCGTGGCTGGCTGTTAAGCTCTGCCGGCTGACGTCACTCGCTGTCAGTGACGTCTGACGCTTCTGAAGAAGAGACACCGCCAAAACTGTCCAGGTAAAAAGCACATTACATTAAATGTCTGTGCAAAAAAACAAAAAGCTGCTTAAAGCTGCTAAACATGAGACAACAATGATAACGATACAGCCAAACGTACGCTGTCGGCGACATCTGTTATCTTTTTTTCTCTTATAGCTTCGTCTGTCACCATCCTCTTCCTCTTATCCCATCTCTGTACAGTTACAGTAGCTGAGGCTAATGGCTTCTTTTTCACTGAAGGCCGATGGGTGAACTACAGTAGTGCCGCCGTACACTGTACGAACTTGTCCAGGGAAAACCGCAGCACGCTGCCAAAGCTAGCAATCATATACATCGAACCTCTCTGTGGACTTCATCAGAGATGCCATTCTCTGTGTGAAAAGTTTTTGTGCTATCATATTGACCTTTAAAACTACCATTTTAAGGTGGAACATTACAATATGTTGACTTAACCCAGCTCAAGTCTTGATCTCGACCAGAATGTATAAAGACCAAAAGAAAGAGAGAGTGACTGAGACGAGCACCAGCACCAAACTGCATGATGAATAACATAAAACTGCAGGTTGAAACTGTAACTTCTAGTTAGGATTGCTACTGGCAAAAATGTGTTCTGTGTTTTCTGGTTTCTGTTTTCTTTTTTGAACAGAAACCACCATTACTTTACTCGATCCAACACCCCCAGAGTCCAAAAACACACTATACCTTTAGGAACAAAGTTGCTGATCTACAGTACCATTTTTATTTTATTTTTTAACTCAGCCAACTTTGTTTTTCAAACACAACATGAATTTACTTTCTAAAGTATTCTGCAAAGTAATAATCTGCTGCAGCCTTCAGATGCCCACAGCAGAGTCTGTGTAATATATCTAACATCATGCATCCAGTGGAGATAGACTCCGTACCTCAGAATCATATTTCAGTCCTTCAGCAAATGCATTTATTACCTTTACACCTCGGCTTTATCCACACAATGTTTTATAAAATCCTACATCTTTGAATGCCATATGGGGGCTGTTCTCACAATCCCTTATTCACAAAAATGATATTAAAATGTAAGAATAGAAGTGTGATATTATTCACAGAGACACATTGTGCATGCATTGCGACCCTGAAAGCTGACGTGTCCAAAAAATTCGGTACAATTTCTGGGGGTAAAAGGATTACTTGAGAATGGATGTTCCTGCAGGAGACCAATCGGAGCGCTGGGGCCGGTGTTCATACAGATCTGCCCATTCCAAAAGTCATTTTCACTTCCAGCGCAGGATGCATAATGTATGACGGGGGGGGGGGGGGGGCTTTCATTATTCCAACGCATCTCCTCGCTTCCCTCTCTGGCGTCTTAACTCCTCCCAGTGAGGATGTGAGAGAAAAAAGATTTGAGGAAGAGATGGGAGGACAGCTGAAGCAGCCAAATGAGAAATGTGAGGTGTACTCATGTTACGTTCTTTACATAGGAGGTGCTGTTGAAGTTGCAGTTTAGATCCATACATGTTTCCAGATTTGGGACCGGATACTTCTGCAATGACTTATTGGGAATAAAAACGGCGAATCAACTGCTTAAGCAGGCCCTCATTTAAAAGTGGTTAGGTTGCACCGCAGTACGATACGGGACGGTCACGCTACAGTGCAAAGTCCTCCCATGTTTCTCTGCAAAGCATGTGGTGGTCAAACGTTCTTTTGCAGCAGCAGAACAAAGTTGAGTGAAGGAGTAGAACAAAGAGCATCGATGAGGAATTGATTGATTGTTCTCTCAAACTTGTGAAAGAATCACATCAAGTGCGCCATGTTACGAAATTCTCTCAAGACGTCGATACCAAGTTCACTCGAAACGTAAAACCTCTTAGAGACATCAACCTGCCTTAAAGTGGACAGTTGTTTTAAAAATATAAATGTTCCCTCCAGGCATTCCTGAGAACCAAAGGACAGGAGCAATGGGAAGAAAAGGGGTTTTTACATGGTGCTGTGATATTGGTGAACAGATAGTAGTTAGTGCATGGCATTAATTATATCTTGGCTCCAGATGACAACACATGCTCCAAATGTCAGCGCCTTCTGTGAGGACTTTTAGGATTTCATTTGAATACACCAGAAGGAGATGTGATGTACATATTTATATACAGTAGATGGTCCAAGCAAACAAAAAAAAACATTATCAGGTACATTGTGTAACTTTGGACCCAACATGCTTTCCTGAATGAGAAATTGCGACGACAATGTCTGATATTTTTCCAACCAATCGGATTTGTTCAAAACAAAAATGGCTTCACGACAAGCTTTTGGGTCTTGGCCCACAGATTACAGAGCGTGATTCCTCCTCCCTTCTCCTGTCCTCTCCTCGAGCTCGGAGGATTGGCAGATCAGGCCTGAACTTTCCAGGTCAGGAGAAGGGGAAAGGGTGTGAGGAAGCACGAGTTAGCTGACTGAAAAGCAGCCGCTGTTAATCAACTTCAGACAAAGACAGTGAGGGAGTGATTCGGCTAGAAGAGCCTGCCCTCTGTAGGCCAACTTCCCTAAATTCCTCACCATTGGTCAGGTCCTCTCCCTCCATGTTTGACCAGAATCTCCTTCTTCTTTCAACTTCAAATTTTAATCCTGCCACCTCCTTTCCTCGCAAACTATCCTCCCCTTCCAAAGTCGGTGCCATGTTTTTACAAGGAAAACCCCAGCAGCCATCAATCTTAATTTTCCTATACAATGACAAAACATTTTGGTTGTCAAAGTCAATTAATCTGCCATTCATCTTCCTGCAGAGCTCTGACATTTATGTGGATACACGCTAGCACAATCCGTGTACAGTATGTGTGTGGGCTCCTTTATCCCTCATCATTGTCTTCATTACCTCTGATCAATACCACCCACACCAACACAAGCCCGTCCTGCCCACACACACACACACACACACACACACACACACACACAAACACACATCGTAAATGCAAACACTCAGAGGCACATCATCTTTAAATATACTTTCGCAGTGTAGATATTTACTCAGTGCTGGAGAGGGGAGAAGCAGTAGAAAAAGAAATCAGCTTTATTGTTTATGACTACACATCATCCTCCTCAGACTGCTACAGGGGAGCAGAAATGGAAAGATACAGGTGAGGCCACACACACACACACACACGCACACACACACGCACACACACACACACACACACACACACACACACACACACACACACACACACACACACACACACACACACACACACACACACACACACACACACACACACACACACACACACACACACACACACACAACCTCACACTGAGAAAAAGAACTGAGAAAAAGAAAAATAGCCAGGCTGGGAGCTGGAATTGATCTGACATTGGGCCCTGGGGCCACGTTATGACGAGGTTTGCAGTAGCTGGGAGAGGTTTGATGGGGGAAGGGGGGGATGTTCATCACAGCAGAAGTAGAGCCATCATCCTCCTGGAAGGTGAACTGTTACATTACTGTCTGCCTACACTGTCTGTAAATAAAGCTGTTACCCCTCTAATGAGCCCAAGAACACTTGCAGGCCCACGGACTGAAGCTTTAATATTCTTGTGCACTGCAAAGCAAACAGCGTGGTTGATGGCGGAGGAGACTCTTTAGAAATCAAAACCTCTGAGGGTGAGAAGTTACGAGAAAAGATGTGAGTGAGCAATTTGAATGTAGATGGAGTAAAAAAAAAATGAAAACAAAACAATGACAATACACTTTAGTATCTGGGAGGTTACACACATGTTTCTGGGAGCTCCTGGAATCAGGTCTTGGAGGTCCTTTGCTACTGACCCCTCCCCTTCCATGCCAGAAGCCTAGGAGGCCTTGTCCCGGAAACAGAAGCCAGGCTCTTGAGTAGAAAGAGCTCCCCCAACCTTCAGCAAGGAGACCCAGCACTACTACCAACCACCGGCTGACGCCCGGCCACCACTATCCGACTGTGTCATACCACAACCGCCGCCGTCCTCTTTCATGCACGGCCTGCTCTGACCTCCACCTCAGCAGCAAGGAAGTGTGGACAAAAGGAACACGAGCAGTTCAAAGGAGAAATCCTTCCTGCACATTATCCCATTAAGCGTCTCCAGATAACACCTGTTATAAATTAGCCCTGTAAAAATAAAGTTTAATTGATACGTGTCCTGAAATGAAGAAATTGTCCTTGTTTACCACGAAAAGGATGTCAGGAAAAACTTCATGTTCACTTCACGAGTTGTACATTCACTAAAGTGAAGGCACACACACTGTACAGCTTGTTAGACATACCTGTACATTGTGTTACTGTGTTTACATTTTTATACTGCCCCACAGGGACATAAACAGTGAAGCACAAAAGAGTAGCATGACCTGTTCTTGGTATGTTTCCGATGTGAACCATGTTGAAGCTGGTTGGACACACAGTCTCCTTGATACCAATTAGCAGCAGCAGGGAGGTCAGGAGAGAGATAAGCTGAGGAAAGAAACACCTGTGCTCTGCCAATACAAGACAGGAACACACACACACACACACACACACACACACACACACACACACACACACACACACACACACACACACACACACACACACACACACACACACACACACACACACACACACACACACACACACACACACACACACACACACACACACACACACACACACACACACACACACACACACACACACACACACACACACACAACACGAGAAAACTAATAGCTGTGTGCACAGTCTGGCTTTTTTTCATCATTCCTTTCAGACACTCGAACATTTGTTACAGCAGAGTGCACGAGTCCACTGCTTCAAAACATTTATCTGGAAGTAAGGACGATATCTTGATTTATGGTAGCACTGATTCAGAAAAGCCAAACAGCTGTTTTTCCATTAAGGGGTTTTAAAATATGGTGACACTGGGACTTTATATAAGCTGCCTTCCAGTGGTAGAGGAGTTATTGAGATCCTCAAAGAGACAGTCTTTTTTTTGCTAATCTAATCACTACTTTATTTATCTATTTTGACAAAGATTAACATTTTTTGAGATATTAAATGCTAAGAGTTAATAGTCCTAAAACCCAGGAGTGAGTTAGCATTTTAGCGCCCTGGTTTCTAACCTCTAAAAGTCAACGTGGATTTTGAATGGGTTTGTGGTGAGACACCTGAAATAAGCTCTGTGGTTAACACAAGCTGAAGAGATGTTGACGTTTTGTGAGTTGGAGATAAACTACGTGAGCAAAAACCCACACTTGTGAATTTAAACGTTTTTACGTGGTTTCTAACAAGTGGCTAAATGAGACTACAGTGGTTGTCATGGAGACATTAAATGTCATCACGCCGGGAACTCTCTCACTAATCCTCCTTACAGCCCCTTGAAAATATCAGGTTGATAAAGAACTTATTAAACTATGGTTTCACTAGCTGCATCTGCAGTGTAGTTAGCTTGTGGCGTAACATTAGCTTTTCACTTCTTGGCGGCATTGACGCTTCAAACTTCAAATAAATGTTCTTCATCTGTAAAGATTATCCATCTGAACAAAACAGCTATATACGCATCAGAAACATTTATGCCACAGAGATTATTTTCTGCAATGATTCAAAATCCAAAATCCCATAGGAGAATTCTCCTTTGAACCCATGGTGAAGATACTTCCGGGCTGAACTAAAAAAAATATGTCATCACTATTCCAGTCTATTGTGTCAGTCGACAACTGCAATCCACATCGATGGCTGCCACAACATGTGTTCAGGCCACTGCACCTGATTAATAACTATACAGCACACTTTTACAGTGGGTTGGCTCAGATTGTTATTCTAGTGTTTTCTAAGATTACATTGACATTTTGATGACATTAATACGATATAAAGTGGTAGCTGGTCAATCTACCATCAAGACTTACAGAACTGTTATAGCAATCAAATACATCGAGCCATCGTTTTTAGTTTGCAAAGTTCAATTAAATCCATTTGTTCTTATGTTCAGACGTGGGAGACAATTAGCACTTCTAACATAGTCAGTGCTAAGATGACAGCTGTTTCATTGGTCAAAAGTTGGTGGCCTGATGTCTGGTTGAATATAGCTCAAGTGATCAGCATATCAAGAGTCTGTTGCCATGACACCTGTCACTTGGAGGAGGATGTGACAGTGCTCGTGCTGTAAAAAATAAACCCGTTCAGAGATATCATATTGTTAGTCGTTGAAAGAATATTGTTCTCATGTATACTTCATAGCAAATCAGCCATTCTTAATCAAGTATGGATCTCTCTAATGAACATTAGACTAAATATTCCTACTCAACAATATTTAACAAAGGAAAACATGTGTTATACATATATACATATATATATACATATATATATATACATTTGCCACCTTAAAATAGCATTATCTATAAGTACAATAACTTTAAACAGGTAGCACCTTGGTCGCCTGTTTTCAGCACTATGTAACTTCAGCAGCAGGCCGAGGCGATCTCCAGAGAAGTGCGTACACACACACCAGCCTTTAGCTGAAAGAGATCAGAGTAAGGAGGCATTTCTCTGGGCGCCAAACTGAATTCCTGCTTGTTTGCTTTTTCTTTTTTCAGCTCAGTTTTTGACAGTTTTAGTGCAAACCTAATCAGTCAGTTTACACCGCCAGCAAGCAGCTGAGGTTAAACAAAGGCTCCTTTTGTGTCCTCTTTAATTGGTGTCGTCCTTTAGACATAAATGTGGACGACATTGGGAGTTTGACTTCGCTGCCTTGTCCAGGTCACCTGTATTTAACATCTTCTTCATGTTTAATTCCAGTGTAATTAGAGTAAAAAATGAGGTGTGACCTGTCGTGTTACCCCGAGCTCTGTGCTGCCCTCAAACTGTCTGGCCGGAGTAAATAGCCGGTCCCAGGATGATGATGATGTTGCTGATGACCTGTGGCGCCGCTGACAGGAAGCAGGCTTTTTAGCATGGAAGTCATTACAGTGTTCTGACCTTCCTTCTAATGACACTGACACTGTAACCTCACACCGCTGTGTCGCCCGACTCATTTACATGCATCCGAGGTGAGCGGGTGACACGGGGTCAGGGAGAACACGAGGAGCTGCCAGCACGCCGGCGCTCCACCAGCTGCTGACCCCCAGTTAATGGCTGCACAGCCCAAACCACCACCAGCACAGGCAGCAGCAGATGGGCGGAGCTCATGCGACACCAACACTGCAGTCACTTCAGAAGATTCTGAGTAGCAACATCTGGCTGTGTTACGGAGGGATAATTAAAAATCAGCTGTGCACAAATAATAACTGCCAGTCTAAACACAGACAAGCATGTCTTTAAATAGTGCCTGTGGTGTGGAAGATCATTCACTAATGCTCTGTATTACTCACATACACTGTTTATGTGTCGTCGTGAAATACTCCAGGTTCAACTGTCAGTGCATGGTGAGATACTCATGAAAGGTCATTCTTCACCGGATAACGAGCATACTTAGAAAGGAGAGAGGTTGCTTTTGCAGAGTGGAGGAGACACGGTGAGAGAATATGGAAGAAATAATTACAAACAAATCCCAAATCAAACATTTATGGTGATAAACACTTTTTTTAAGAATGTTTTTTTTTACACATTTCAAATGGTTGGGTTTTAGGACCCCCGGGGCCTAGTGGTGCTTCAGTGTGTGTGCGCCCAGTGTAGGGAGGCTGGGCTCCTCCAAGCAGACAGCCAGGTTAAAATCCGACCTGTGGCTCCTGGCCTGCATGTTATTCCCCGTCCGCGCTCCGTCTCTTATTCTCCACTCTTAAAATAAAGGCATGCAAAGCTAAAAAGTAAACGTGTAGTATCTGTGTAATGAGAGGGCTCATGCACAGTAGTCGCCACATTATCCACTGCATACAATGTGTGTTTAAGATATTCATACAAACGATTGTTCGGAGGAGCCAATCCCTGAAATCCCTGTGTTCCTCATGTGGGACACATTGAGACCCCCCCCCCCCCCCCCCTTTGGGTGTCAGCATTATCTGACAAACAGTGCAGCGAGTTCACAGCTGCACTGAGAGGTCACCACACTGGAACATTTGTGAGTCGATGACCTTTGTAAGAAACATTTCTCCGTGATAGAAAAACTGCGGAGCCATTATTCTTCAGGCTGCTGCTATTATGGGAAAAAAAAAGAAGTAATTACACTGGCTGTTTCAGCACACTTCTTATTAATGACAAAGCTTTCAGTCATTTAACATTGCGGCTCTCCACTGTCAACAGCGAGGACTCTGTTTTTCATTTATTTCACTTAATTTTGCGAGGGGGCCCTGCTTGTCTAAACAAAGCCTAATGAAAAATCATCAAGCATCAAGCCAAAGTCAAATTGCAGATCCAAGAGATCCATTACTCATGACAGATGTATAAATGTGTTTTCAGTTCGCCACTGATGGATGGGAGGAGACTCAGAAGTACACTGGCAGAGCTCGTCGGGCCAGCATACAGATAATGCACTCAGACAAAGCAAACAAACATGTTTGTTTTGGATTGTACAGATGTGAAGTTATTGACTTGGACATCTGTGAGGACTGAGGGAGATACACACATTAACAAACACATCAAGACGTCAGAGATCTTTAGTCGCTCAGTTGAGGACAGGAACCTCTGCCTCTTAAAGTCGGCAGATTTCACAACATCCCGGAGGAACACAGACTGTGAATTATGTTGTGGACAAGTGGAGAATTAATCTCATCGCCTTTTGTATTTTCATGTGTATGGCGAGTTAAGAACACATTAATGAACTCAGAATCGTGACATGTGTTGGAGCGTGGATGATGACAGGGTGGAGTGGTTGTTTAAAAGTCAGCCATGTTTGTCAGGATGGTTTGTTTCATTACTATTATTATAATTGATTAGATATTTTGTCCAGGAGCCTCTTGAAAAAGAGATTTTTAATCTCGATGAGTTTCTCTTCCTGGTTAAATAAAGGTTATTATATTGTCTAATTGTGTCTTGTAAGTCTGCTTTTGGTTGGGCATGTTGTTTATGCGTGACACAATAATCAAATCAATGACTCTAATGTTATATGAAAAGTAGCCTAAAGAGACTACGATGGCCGACGGGTGCAAAGTGTTCACTTCTCTGTCTGCTTCACGCTTCAGTCGATCATTTACAGTTCCATCGAGCTCCACCACAAGGAGTGCAGAGCTGCCAATGTGTTTTCTCACTTTGCAGCTTTTTGCAACACATCTTTTAGAATTCGGTTCAGACCGTTGCATAGCGTCTTAGTCGGCCACCGTAGAGACACCACGGACAATTTAGCTAATTAGCGTAACAAACAAATCCCATAAATGTGTATATCAGAGAGCTTCGGAGTGCTGGGAAGATATACAGTATAAATTGGGCTCTACTTGAGATCTGGACGTTTAATAATTGTGATCTTCTAACACTGGGTTATACATAATTCAACTTTTAAAACAGCCATTGAATCTTGAGGAAAATATGGCTTTAAAAAAAAAAATGCACCACAGCAGCAGAGCTTATTGTTTTTTACTTAAGGCAATGCAGATCGAGTGGGACAGGAGGCCATAACAACATTAAAACATCCTATTTATTTTCAGAAAATAAAAACATCAGTTTTGACGACCTGATGGGACTCTCGTTCCTTTGTTGCTCGGAGAGCCGAGCCTGTGGATGCAGAGGGAACACTGAGCACGGGTATCTGCTGGATGTTAAATCGTAAATGGACACCGCAGGTCACACCTACACATAAACACACTGAGGTAGAGGATGCTGTGTAAAGTCACCATCACAACTAATTCCATTCATACAGATGTATATGCCACAGATGAAGCAGCCGGATCAAGTTTCTTGCCCAAGGACACGTTGGACATGTTGCTGCAGGAGCTGGGGATCGAACCCATGACCTTCCGGTTGAGAGACGACAGACTCTACCACGCCTGTAAGTTCTGAAAAAGAGCATATAGAGACTTTTGTGTATTAGCCCATCACCCACCCCCTCCTGAGTTAACTGTTTGTATGCAGACAGAAGAACGGACGATGAGCCTCTCGCGTCGTTTGTGGAAACACTTCTAATTGTATTACTTTTGCATGTCTGCATTTTGACGAGTGAGAGATTGCTGTAGATGACAGACCTTTGAAATCTATTTTCCCCCTTGTTCTGCAGTCATACCTGGGCTCACTGTAGTACTAATAAATGTTCCAAAGCTTTTCTTTCTTTGTGCTGCTGCCACACGAGCACCAGCTCCGGCTTTGAAAAGTCCTTCCTTTCTGTCTCTCCACTGCCCTATTATCTGCCAAATAATAGTTGAATGCACAAATGTTACTCTTTAATTTGGCATCACAAATCCCCAGGTCTGTGATCAGCTTATCACAGGCACACATGCAGTAAAGGCTTAGCTCTCGCCGCATTTATTTCGCCCAGCAGAGGCGTTAGACTCCACTTTGAAACCAAAACTATCAACCAGCGGACTGAAGAGTTTCTGTTCTGCATCCAAAACAAGCAGACAGCCTACACGTTTCATTGGGTCGCAAACATTTATCACCGGTACAGGTTGATAAGTGCACAGACGTGTGCGCAGACGTGGACAGATAAACACACACACACACACACACACACACACAAGGATGAGAATGTGTGGAGAGCGAAAAGGCACGGAGACTTTGTTCTACCGACAACAAAGTTTTGCAGATGTTTACGTGGAAAAAGGGCGCACAAATGGGGCTTCAAAGGTAAATAATTCACATGATGTTTTGTTACCCTGCGTCTCCCAGATGCTCATGTTTTTCTGGGCGGATATCAAAGACTCCTTTTTATTCTGCCACTTGAAAAGAAACAACAAAATCGAGAAAGATAAAGAGAGAGAAAAAGAAATCAATAAGAAGTTGCTTCATTACCGAGTTCCAGTGTGGAAAAATTGCACTGTTCTAACACAAGTGCTGGATTAATTGGCAACAAACAGTTCATGAACAAAGAGCTGAATATTTGACGGCGTTGTTTTAAAAAGATATTGTGCATTACTGACGATCCAGCATCACTTTGAAATCCACACTTGCAATATTCAAATACTGTGAAGAGGCGAGTGCCAAAATTTCCATCGCTGTGCTCTCATAATGAAAAGGGATTAGTTAGTGTTACATTGCACTGAGACAGAAGAACAAAGATTCAGTGTGTGTTCTGAAAAACACCTGGCCCTCTGCAAGGATTCACTGGCATGAGTTGTTCATGAAGAGAGAGAAAACTTCTTTAGCGAGAGGTGTAAAATAATTTGTGTAGAACGGGGAAGTCATAGGTTTCATTAAAAGCAGAATAAAACAGTAAATCAGCTGAAGCTGGCTTTGTATTCTCTACCCTGCAGACGTATATCTGCATTCTGTCATAAGGCCAGAAGGAAATCTCCAGTGGGTGGAAAAGGTTAACATGTACTGGTGCATACAAGATAATGACTTCATTTATTTCCTCAGAATTTATTCTAATGAGTTCATGTTTTTTAATGGATTCATGCCAACGCAATGCACGGGATATGGATCAGAGACTGGAACTGAAACAGCTCAGTTTTGAAGCTTCAGTTCTCCTGGATGTTAGATTTAGTGTCTCAGGGCGTGCTCACACTTGGCTCGCTTGTCCTGCACCCCCCCCCCCCCCCCCCCCCAACAATGGAGTAAACAAAGAGAACATGACATGCAACTTGACTCACGTTATTATTCCAAGTTGTGTTAGTCAGACACGGCCCACCAACACTCCAGGATTTCTTGATTATGCGAGTCCCGCATTGATTATATGTCATGTCCATATTGCTTACCCGTGCTTGTGCCGAGAAACCCTACCGTGCAGAAGCGCACCGCTTCCAACTGGGCCAGAGCCGAGCAAGTGTGTCGATACAGGGCATTCACAACAGTCGAACATGGATGAAGTATTAGTGTGCTCTCACTCCATCCACAGACTGTAGCAGAGAGATAGTCCAGGATTAAACAGCTCCACGCAACCAATAGCATTCATCTGGAAATGATCAAGTAGTTCTCTGCCAGTCCAGCCTTGATGAGTCAGTCTGTGTGTCAGCGGTAGGTTTTAACGACCAGAAAAAGAGCTCCAACAGGAGTACAGGTGGCAAGTCGTTAAACTTCAGCGGGGACATTAAAAGAAAGTTTGGAGCCCTCTGGTGATCCGAGTTATGACCCTCAACTTCACTCATAAAACCCCTAATTACACGCTGATGTAGTCTTTTTAATTAACGCTACACACCCAGTCTGTCAAACAGGAGCAGAGTGAGCATTTTCATTCTTGAACTTCACTGAAACGGGGGCAGTGGCGGTCTTAAGGTTAAAGAATCCGGATATATTCAGTAACATTTTGGATCAGCATCATCCGAACACGTCCGCACATAATGCAGAGACGCATTTGTATCTATGAAATTTCTTGAGAACCAAAACATGTTATGAGCTGGTGTGACTTCTGCTCTTGACCTATCTTGGCTGACCTTTACGGCAGCCGCTGTGCACTTGTCCACATACAAATGTGGCCAGAGGATGGAAGGAGAATAAATCATATTCAAGTATACTCGCAGGAAGAAAAAAAAAAAAAAATCCTGGTTATCTCGTAATATTTTTAAAATTACTTTTTGTGAATAAATCTGCATATAGACCTTTTTCCTGTCTGTTGTTTGGCTTTTTTTGCCTTTATTAAACAGTGGAGATAGGACAGTGGATAGAAGTCAGGAGAGTGACATTTAGAAAGGTAACCACAGGCCGGATCTGAACCCGTCTGCCTGGACAACCACCACCTCCATACATGGGGCGCACACTATATCCGCTGTACACTACCTGCATCCCCTGCATAGGGATCCTAAGCTGTAGGGACTTGGGTTGTGAATTGGAAGTTAATGCACCTGTGAACAGCATGACAACATGTCATTGGGAAGGTCCAACACAGACTCATCAACAGACACTAAAGTACGACTGAAATCCCATTCTTTGTTAACTTCAGACAGTCAGTCAGTTCAGAAAAGTCAGACAGTTTGCAGTTCACAGGTGTGACCTGAGGATGTTTCCCGCCCCGTGCACTAAAATCAGTCACCCATGTTCCAACAGTTTAGGAGGTTAAGTGCTACGAAGCTAAGAAGGCTGAATTATTCATCCTCACAGCACTGATACAAGAAGCGCAGAGACTCTAAGATGACACTTCAATCTCCCACGCAGTATCAGGAAGGTGGAGGCATCCTGCTTTTGTCCTTCCTACACAGATTAACACATGCACATTATATCATGTTGCTCTGTAATTAGTAGGTAAATATGCAGGGATAAGGCAAGGACATCATAACACTGTGCTGGAACTTCACTTACAACTTCTGCTTCTCGTTAAGCGATGCAATCAGGACAATATATGCAAACATGACACCTTGCTTGCATCCATTAATGCCTTTGTTCTTAAGCAGATTTCAAGGTTACTCACTGAATCACTAACAGGCTCCGTGCACTTGAGGAAAAAAAAAAGAGCTAATGCTGCATATCATATAAACACATCAGATTAGATGACTGACTTTCTTTAAAGGTGAAGTACAAATAAAACAAAGTAGTGCTTATGTTGATGTTTTTTTTCTTTAAGCTATGAATAAACATAACTAAGTTAATTAACACCCACTGCAGAAAGTAACACAAGAGAGTGCAAATTGAAGTCAAGTACATGCTAAAAATGTAAATAAAATGTAATCACTCCCATCCAATACAAATCTAATGACATTCATCGTGGTTTCATATGCAATCAAGTTGAAGCCAGTTTCAGTCCTTCAAATATGGGTAGGCAGAGGCCCAGGGGCGTGCTTAAAAAACTTTTATTTTTTAGCTAGATACTTTGACATAGAGCCCGTCGTGTGATTAACAGAAACCACAGACCACAGAACGTGTGATAAATCAGGACACAAAGCCAAAACTGCTTCAAATGCACAACGTAGCTAGGATGGCCAAGTGTGGTTGAGCTTGTATCGTGCTTCTGTCTGCTGAGAGTTCTTCCACACTTCAGGTCACACCTACACAATCACACACTGACGGTAGAGACTGCTGTGTGAAGTGACCATCAGAAAGAACTCCTCCTATTCATACACATGAATAACGAGCTGGCAGCAACCAGGGTTCGACCCCCAGCTCCTGCAGCAACACGGGACGGGATTTGTAAAAAATGAATTCAAAAATATTTGTTATTTGTTTAACCGACTGAAAGTTCTAGTGCTGTCAAACGACAGTGATGAAGTTTAACCCTTCAGTTGGCTAAAAACAAACATTTCTAGTGAGAACATTGTCTCACAACTGTATTATGGTGGAGTGATTTAGGGCTTTCTTACGTACAATGTAACTAAGTCAAGAAACCAGAGGTCATAAGAGGTCATTCTCATTGCAGTCATCTTTAGAACGAAATCCTGAATGCACCTGCATGGCTGTCTACAAGTCTCATAACATGCACCTGCATGGCTGTCTACAAGTCTCATAACATGCACCTGCATGGCTGTCAACAAGTCTCATAACATGCACCTGCATGGCTGTCTACAAGTCTCATAACATGCACCTGCATGGCTGTCAACAAGTCTCATAACATGCACCTGCATGGCTGTCTACAAGTCTCATAACATGCACCTGCATGGCTGTCAACAAGTCTCATAACGTGCACCTGCATGGCTGTCTACAAGTCTTCTAACATGCACCTGCATGGCTGTATCTACAAGTCTTCTAACATGCACCTGTATGGCTGTATCTACAAGTCTTCTAACATGCACCTGCATGGCTGTATCTACAAGTCTTCTAACATGCACCTGTATGGCTGTATCTACAAGTCTTATAGCGTAACATTTCAGTGAGCAGTTGTTAAGTATTTGACTTTAACATAGCAATAAACAAGAAACAGTCTTTGTTGGCGCACACAGGAGAGTTGGGAGTTTACATAAAAGCGGTTGTGGTTTCTTTGTCCTTCATTTGTCCTCCTGGAACACCAGTCCCACAGGACAAATCTCACAATCAATGGGCACATGTGGGATTAGTGGTGAAGCTTTTGCATTCTCGTGTGAACCTTGTAGCACAGCAGCAGTACATGATAGGTGTTGTGATTCCTGAGAAGAGAAATATGGAAATGGATTGACACAAAGGCCTGGTCCACAGCCACTGCAGCGACTTCCATCAGTGCCTGCTCACGTTGAAAGCAAAAAGAAAGACTCCTCTTTGCTGAATGAGTCAACACAATTGACAGAGCGGGCTGGCTCGCCGGTGTGACTAACTGCCAGCCTGGCGGGCAGAGGCGTACGGTAGACTGGGTGAGAGGGCTGGAGCCGGAGAGACAGATTACAGGCTCTCTGCACACTGACACTATCAAAAGGACTCTATAACCCTGGGTCTTTCTACTCGGCCGAATCTCCCTGCTGGTGACAGTTGACAAAGATGCTGCACAGACAGCTCACTCACTGTCTAGTTGATGATAAGAAGCCACAGAACGTGGCCGTATGTCTTCAACAACCCTGGACGGGGAGGTTAAAAGTACAGCGCTGAGCCAGTCCAGTTTAGACTCTCAGGATGAAACGAAACACATACTCCGCGTTAATTTACAACTGTACGGAAAGGTGCAGTGCAATGTTCTCAATCGGGACATTTCAGCTCATTAGCTTCACCCCTTCAATGCTGCTGCAGAAGCTTGGCCACAAAATGTGTGTTACGAAGCAGCAAGAGCGAAAAAAACTGTTCACTTGAGGATGGCTGCAAAAGCAGAGGAATCCATTTTTAGGGTTTCTTTTGACAGGAGACAGGAGACAGGACAGACATCAGCAAACAGCAGAGGCCAGATTTGAACCCACGACCTCTGTGATGAGAACTACAGCATTGGTACATGGGGTGCGCAACATAAATAAGGATTGTGTTTACAGCCTGGTTAAAAAAAAACTGGAGGGTCAGTGTTGTTGAGAGCAGGCCTCAGGTTTCTGTCCCGCCTGTTGTTACAAACATGATGCTTTTTGTTCTATATTGAACTTGTAAAGCTGCTGTTGGAACACAAGAAGAGAAACGTTTCTTTTTCTAATACCTGCCACCATCTTTCCCGAGGCCTAAGACAGTATATTTGTCTTTGAGATGATGTGATTCCAGACATGCAGTGCATCAGTGCTTCTCTGTACAGACAGCGCTGATGCAGCCTAAAACAGCACTAGTGCTTTGAAATGCTTCATATGATCACCAAAAGCTGTCACGTCTGCTTTATTCAAGCTGCGTGTCTGCCTGTGAGCATGTGAACGTCAAAGCCAGTTAGCCGTGAGCCAGCTGCACAGCGGTTCCAGTTGTTGCCATCAGACGAAAAGTTAAGCCCAAAGCTTCGCTGGGAGACAAGTTAGAGAAGAAGAAGCAAGATCGCAGAGAGAAAAAGAAGGTCATAAACGCAGCAGGGGCTCCTCCCATGAAACTCCGCTGACAGGCTGCAGATGGGCAACTCAAAGAGAGGCTCATTTTTCTTCTGCACGTGCAGACTAATGTTCTGACAAGAGTTAATGGAACCAGAAATACAATGAAACCAAAGACCATTAATATTTTCACATTTTGTGTAAAAAGGCATTTCGAAGAACTACACGAGGAAGTCTGGCACAGAGCTCAAAGTGAATCGTAAGGCTGAAGATTTCACATGTGTTAAAAAGACATAAAATCATGTTTGACCTAAGTCTGTGCAGTGTGGGCGAGCTGGACAGCAGAAACATATTCTAATCCTCCCTCGGTTACCTAATTTGCACTTCTGGGTTGTGCTTTAGATAAAGGAAAGGATGATAACTCGTAAAAGAAGGAAGGAAAGAAGGAAAGCAATTAAGGATCTAAATCTAGGACAGCAGCTGTCTATTCTGCTGGCTGTATCACGTTCATCTTATTTGAGGCAACATTTGTAACCTGACTTTTTGAAGGTTATCTGGGGCTGCCGTTGTCTTTGGCATCTTTCAGTTCCACACATTATTCCAACCATCTCGCTGCAGGTCAAGTTGTCACTGACCTCAGACAAAGTGAGCAGGGGACAGTGAGAGGCCATTTTTTTTAGAAACTTAAAGCTCCTGTTTAAGAGTTTGAGTGGGTTATAAAAATGACTAAAATGGTCCTGATGCCTCAATATGACCCGATGAACAAAAACAAGCTCAACCAATGAGACAACAAGAGGAATAATTTCTGTCTTTGAATTTTCAAAGACAGCAGGATGGGGAATATTTATAAGAAAAACATTGTTATACATCTACATGACTAGATAAGCAGAAATAAAAGGGTATGGCTTTGTCCACCGGGGGGCGCCAAAGTTGAGGTTCCTCACAGGAGCTTTAAGATTGAAGATTTGTTCATCGGGGTGAACTCCTCATTAGTGCTAGAACATGCCGCCATGTTGACTTTCAACTGTTTTTAGGAGAACTGTCAAGTTAAAACATTTCATGTGTTCATGTGACGGTTTGATAGAAAAATATCTTGAACAATCTAAGTAAAATTGGAAATCTCTTTTTAGTAAGAAACCAATAATTCCCAGTTTTCACATGTAAAGATGTGCTTTACATGAGTTACACAGCACTCTTTGCATCCATCTTAAAAGCAGAATCTACTTGAATCTAATTGAATTTGCCCGTCGTGCACGTCTTCACTTAAAGGCACACCCACGCAGATGTTTTCAATTACTCGGGCAGATTAGATTCCACTCAGGTTGACGCTGGGTGAAGCTATTCTTAGCGTAACGTGATGTCACATTCAATTCAGTGGATCAGTGGAAAATGATAACAAGGTATTTGTCCTCACCAAACGAGTGATGATGCAATCAAGAGGAAAGTCAGGATAATCCAATTGCGGAAAGGGTAAATGGTGACAAAACGCCGTCTTGTTTGTTGCACGTATGAGGAGGATGTGTTTTAGCACAAATAAACCTTGTAGTGGTGCAGAAAATGAAGCAGACAATTGGACGTAAACATTCAAATAACTGAAGCAGACTGACAGATCAGCCTTACAAAATGGTTATAAAATGAATACGTCAGAAATCAAAGTGATTTGCTTAAATTCAAAACCGGGCGTTTGGACTGTGAATGTGAGAAGGGCTAACCCAGGCTGGTGTAAGGCGTCGCAGGCTGCAAAGGATAGGGTGACATGTCGCAGCCCTACAGTATGTTCCCGTCTGCTTTGAGACATATACAGTGCATATAGTAGAAACCCAGAGGGGAGACTGAAGGAGCCACGGGGGGCTAACTGCATGGACGAGACCTAACTGCTAGGCCATCTGTGCCCCCCCCCTCACCATTCTTACTGTAAAGCTGATATGTAACTGTTCGACCTTAACAAAGTAGTATCAAAGTCGATCTGATTGGACAAAAACTTTCAAACAGGGAGGAAGGTGTCTCTCCTTATTCCAGAGCATCACCTGCTTTCAGCACTATGTCACTATGGCAGCATGGCTGTACAGCTCTCGTTCACACAGCAGCCTTCAGCTAGCAGGAAGTTAGCCCTTCTCTGCACTGTTTGATATAACAGCTGAGGCTAAGAGATGGACGAGGACAAATAAAGCTAAGAAGAGAAAAAGAGAGAGTGAGACTAAAGTAAATATGTGACATGCTTCTTCAGCTTCTTTGATGGTGCTTCCATAGCGTCCCCCTATCACACAATGCTCCCATGTTGCACTGGCGGGTGCCACAGTACACCAGACCTATTCTTGACATCATTTCTCTTTTAAGAGTTATCACATGTGCGATGTGACTATTTTACAGAATAAACAAAAGCAAAAACTCTGAACAAACTGAATTCCTGTTAAACTTTTACACTTTCAACCTCCTTCCTTGTAATGCCACCCACAATTGGCCCTCCAATCATTACACTGTGCCATATTGTTTCGTCCCCAACCTTGTCGAGGTCTGACCTGCACAGACAAAAATCTGAGCCACTTCAAAAAAAAAAAAAAAAGCCCTGGGACAGTGGATAGTTGAGCCCATTTAATGCTCCCTAAATGTCGGAGAATTGCTCCCTCAGACCGTTTTAATAGCAAAGTCCGGCTCATCCGGCCTAATTACGTGCTGTATTGTGCTCTGGGACTCACACAGTCACTGCTGTGGATTTGTGCGCTCCCAGTCAGCAGGTTCATTATGATGACTAGAATAACCAACATCTAATTTGGGAGTGCATTACAATGGCTGGTAGTGTTGGGACCCATCAAGGAGGTGGTGACGATGGCAGACTAATAGAAGGAGCAGTATGGGGGCTCATGAATACAGTCATGCCTCTCATTCTCGCTTTCTTCATTTTTAATCACATCATTATAATTGGCTGTTTAATGAAAACATGCATCCGATGGGGCCTCTTGTATTTTCCAATATCTGCTCGAATTTCCACATCCGACTGCGTTCTGTAACTTTTACCTCGCAGACGCTTCACAGAGACGTACTGTAGCACCTCTGCAGTCGGACAATGATCACATGTCGTTGAGACCAAATGACACTTTGAATAATTATGTTTTGGATGAAATAAAGGCGATACTCATGTCGGCAGGCGTAACAGAGAGCGACAACATTAATGACAGCAAAGTGAACATCACAGCACAGGTTCTTTAACTCAACACACAGACGCATCGCTTTTAATTAAAAGACACATCAGCAAACAGACATGTACCACAAAGATTCACAAATGAATAGGCGGCGTAATGCAATGTAATATTCCTATTGATTTCACATCAGGGTGACGGCACTTTGATCAAAGATGTGGCGTGAATACTCAACGTCAATTAGCAGAGCCGGAGAAACATAATCACTCGCACAGGGTAGGCGAAACTCACACGAGACAAATGAGTCACTGAAAGGACTTCTGAGTGATGTCATGATACTGTGAACCCAGCAATCTGTCACACTGTTCATATTTGACACAGTCAGCCAAACACTAACATGAACACCTCAGCCGTAACAGAGCAGCCACCAGTGGGGGCCATTATCTCAGATTCAGGCAGGTTCCTCGTCTCAGGTTCAGTTCAAGTTTGACTTCTTCTTCTGAACTTTGTAAATTGCACTTACTAAAAAAAATAAAATAAAAAAAAAAGCTCTACTGAGAAAATGAAAATTTTACAAGGTTTCTTTTTTACTTCTGTCAGTGAACTAAACGCGTACGTAACTCATCCATGATGTGACAGACCTCACACAGGAGACATATTTGGGGGAGTGAGGTCTGCAGTGTGCAGTTTTAACCCTGACCAGACTTTAGTTTAGGCGGACCACAGCCCCAAAGATGGCCGACTGTTTTTGTGACAGTACTGGGAAGAAAGGGTTAACAGACAAACAGTATCTCACACCAGCTGGATCTGAAATCCAGCTTTTCACTCATGGACATCAAATGACCCACAGCCCCTAGTGCACAGCTCAGGCGGATGGATGATCTCTCTTGTAAATGTCACATTTTCCATATGAGCAAGTCAGAAAATGTTTACTGTCTGTGCAGCACAAAGCAGTGGACATGAAAGGGGGGGGGGAGGCGGAGGAGACGGGAGGGGAGAGGCTGGCAGGATTTATTCAGCCACTGCCACTGGGAATAAATACTTCCAGTTGTGTGACTGCTTTCCATGACAATAGAAGATGGCTCATTTTTTGTCTGCTGGCGAGGTTTCCCCCAACACAATTTCTCAATTATGCTGAAACGTTGAAAAACAGGAAATAAATAATGTACCGGTGTAAACAGGCGGCGCTCGCCAAGCCCATAATGGATGGAGCGGCACACTCAGTGAGGAGCCAAGTTAGAGTAACAGAGTGAGCCGCTGGCCAGAGAGAAGCCAGCTGTAAAACAACACACTTACTGAGCCATGAATGGATATTCAACATTCAATTATTAATGTCTGAAAATATGAATTTAAGGCTTATAAATGATAAAAATGACTCTCTGAGGTTGATGTTATCACTGTTTAAATACTCTCTATATCACTCACTGTGATGTTATCACTGTTTAAATACTCTCTATATCACTCACTGAATAAACAAGAAGGCCATGAGACTATGGAGCGGTCGTGTCAGTATTCATGCTTACATCATTATAAGATCGATAACAACAATGTTAGTACGCTAACATAAAGATATCACGTTTAGCTACAGCTGACAGGTTGTAAAGCGGCAAACATACCGAAAACTGTAATACACTAATATTGTCTTTTAAGGTAAAACGATCTGATTTCGTGTTTCAAGATCCAGAGAATGAGAAGAGTTTGTGATAACAATAAAAGGAAGGGTTGGTCACAAAAAACAAGCTGTATTTTAAAAAGTAGCATTCCCTCAGTGCTCCATCTACATCCACCCCTGTCATGGAAATATCATTATTGCTGATGTTCTACAAATCAACCTGCAAAAGTCCCAGTGTTCAAGTCAGGCCCCTGCAGGTTCTGTTCTTAGGACGAGAAGAATGTTACTGCTGCATGAGCGTCCTATATTACAAGACAACCTCTGATACAAACACTGTCTCGACTGTGTTTAACATTAAACTCTTTAATTTGTCCAACAACAGCCGTTACTGATACCCACCATCTTTTGATTCAACTATAAAAGTGTTTCTTGGCTGCAGACTCTTCTGATTGCACTTATTTGCAAAACAAAATTAAACTCAACAAAGACTTCTACTTGACTCAAGATCTTCAATTTAAAAAAAAAAAAAAAGTTGTTTACAAAAAGTTGGTTCGCACAGACGGGTAGAGAAGGAGCAGGGAGACAGCGAGGCATGATTGGAGGCCCGGGTTCTGATCCGACCTGGAGCTCCTTTCCTGCGTGTCATACCAACCCTCTCTCTCTTCTGATTTCTGACTCTAGCCACTGTCCTATATATCCACAATAAAACATTTAAAAAGAAATACCACGGCCCAGTGTTAATACCACATAACAGATGCTAATGTGTCTCTGTGAGGCGGCTGTTGCAGGTGTTTGTGAATTAGATGCTATTTGCATTGAGGCCAACTTGCATAGAAAGGGGCCAATTTCTCCTTAAATGTCTGCACAGCTCATTTACATTTGAGAGTACTGCACGGCTGCCCAGGGACGCTGTTTGGTCTGAGCAATGTAAGGGTGCATTTAACCCTTTGTGTTGTGTGTTTGGTAAATTACAGTGACTTTTGAGCACGTCAGCAACACAGCAGCTGCACAATCCTTTAGTGAATCAGGCCCTTTGAGGTACTTTGATACACATGGAAGCATTCTAATAAACTGCTGTTTGCAAGTTCCATTACTTTCAACAGAAAATCAATATTACGCTTTAAAAAATGTTCTGATTATTTCAGTTTTAAAATGATTTGTGTGTTTATTAGATTCACTACAGACCTGTAAGACAACTGGCTTTAGACTTTTGTCATTTCAGGGCCACCATACACCACAGAACAAAGAAAAATAACAAAAATCCTTAATTTCCTGCACAAGTTTGTCATTGTCAGGTTGTTGTTATTTTAGATCAGAGCTTCAAATAACAAAGAGGTGTGCATGTGTAAATTATCAGCTATGTGTAGAGTCAGATCTACACAACTCATATACAGCTCAGAGGAAATTGAAGGTGGCGGTGCTGACGCACAACTTTGTAGTATCCAGACAGGTATGAATCTTTTGATATCATAAACAGACTGGTGACAGGATGTTTTGCCTCGGGGCAGATAATCCACTGCTGTAGGGTGCAGCGTCAGGTTGCTGCCTGTGGTCTTTGTTTTATGTTTTTTCATATTTTCCTTCCAGATATTTCTGGAAAAAATAGTCTTAAAAGATTTTTTTTTCCATGTAAAGATGCTGTTTAATATCTTTAACAATAGATCACTGTATTGATGTTAATGTTTCTTCCCTTCTGCTACATCACTTTCGGGTAGCAATTCATTTAAAAATGGAAACACAGTATTAAATACAGTGTGAAGTCCAATGCTTCAATGTGAACACATTCAATAATTCACTTTCAGTCTTGTTCTTAATGACAAAGGTACAGAGTCTCCTGTGTTCCAGTTACTATTACATATGTAAATCAGTGAGAACCCTTAAAAAACAACACTAAGGAGGAATTCAGTGTGTGTGCTTTGGCGCCCACCTGAGGTATCTGAGTGTGACTGCACTGTCTGACTAGTTTTGTGACACTCTCGCCAACGTGTAAAACTCTCTTCAACAAATACTTTAGTCTAGCTTCTCACTCAGTCACTCTCTTTTTCTCTTCTATAAGCTTCATCCAGCAACGTTTTCCTGTCTCTATCTTGATGCGGCCAAGTTTAAATACTGCTAAAAACGGCCTAGACACCTTCTGATTTGCTGTTTTCTTGGTTAACTGAGAGATGTCCAAAACAGCTGTTTTAGAAAGCTTAAAACCACCTATCTTCTCTGGTAACACTTTCCAAAAAGGTACAAACATTTGGCATAGTTAGTGAGAAACGAATAGGAAACTAACCACTAGGTAACCACTAGGTAAGCACTAAGTAAGCACTAGGTAAGCACTAAGTAAGCACTAGGTAAGCACTAAGTAACCACTAGGTAACCACTAGGTAAGCACTAAGTAAGCACTAGGTAAGCACTAAGTAAGCACTAGGTAAGCATTAAGTAACCACTAGGTAAGCACTAAGTAACCACTAGGTAAGCACTAAGTAACCACTAGGTAAGCACTAAGTAACCACTAAGTAACCACTAAGTAACCACTAGGTAAGCACTAAGTAACCACTAAGTAACCACTAGGTAAGCACTAAGTAACCACTAGGTAACCACTAGGTAACCACTAGGTAAGCACTAAGTAACCACTAGGTAACCACTAGGTAAGCACTAAGTAACCACTAGGTAAGCACTAAGTAACCACTAAGTAACCACTAGGTAACCACTAGGTAACCACTAGGTAACCACTAGGTAAGCACTAAGTAATGGGTACACAGTGAATAATTCATGTTCTAGAGTATAAAATGATTATTTAATAGATAAAACATGCGGGATAAACGACACAAATTGTTGCGTAGTTAATGATGAATGAGCTACTACTTAACCATCACTGTATCTACACTATCTACCCAATACTTGTTGTTAGTTTTCCCACTTACCATGCACAATGTGTGCACCTTATGATAAAAGTTTGCTTCTCTGGTCCAAACAAATCCAGAGCATTCAGGACCAGAATCTGAAGATAGAGGGAGGACATACTGGCTGCTGCACAGTTATCAGAGATGCGGGCACATCATAGCATAGCGTATTTCCTTAATTTCTGATTATACAGTAAGGTCATGTTAATATTCAATGCAGTAGCTTCTGGTCTCTTAAATATCAGTTCTTCGATGTAACTCTGTAGTGTCTTGTTTTTTTTTTGTTTTTTTTTTATTCCGTCTGACGGATATGAAATAGACGACTGAAAACGGAGGCTGTGACACCTCCTGTGTCCTCACATAATGTCTCAGTTCAGTCTTTCTGTTTATCCATGATCACAGTCTGTGACAAAAAACACATCATCAACTTGAACTGAAGCAAACCCACTGAAAGAAAACCGGGGGTCAATTTAGCATTACGATGAATGTGACTGGGTTTCACACGGGTCACTTAAGCTGCGATGCTGGATGAAATCTATTATCTTTACATGCTATGCTGCTACATTAACTTGACACATCCTCCAAGCTTCTTTACTACACATCCAACTGATGATGGCCTATGGGAGTCATGCTGTCTTGCTGCAGTCTCTCAGGCGATCAGTGAAGGGGCCATTGCCTCCCTGCTTCCATCTTCCTATTCTCCAGCAGTGGTGTGTCAAAACATTAGTCTAATTCAGCAGCAACTGCCTCCAGCTCCACCCAAGCTTAAAGAGTAAAATAATCAGCGCTGTCTCATGTGGTATTCAGGCTCTGATATTAATCAAAGCCAGCAAGGGTGGTGTTTTGGGGCAGAGTGTACATCTTTTTTTGGAGAATTAGAATTTACAAGGAGCAGAGACGTGGTTAGGGCCTCGTAAATTCATTATTGTTGTTCCCACACATAAACCCACAGTGTGGACACTGTGAATCAACCGCCAACCAGCGCTGTCATCTGTCAGAGGGAGCCGGAGAGGAGAGTGATGGCGAAGGAGCGAGTGAAGGGGGGCGGGGGGAGCAAAATGAAAACACAAAGACAAATGCACATACACACTGACAAAGAGGAGGAAATGAGATGGTAACAAGCCCAGCACAGACGTCCACACAACCTACCAAGAAGCCCTCACTAGTAAGTGTGCTGCAAAAAAAAAGTAAAAAAATAAATTAAAAAAAAGGATTTTCCTCCCTTGAAGGACAAAACACTGTTTCCTAAAATAATCAGTGCATGCAGGCTCGATACGGCAGATACACAGTATACATGTTATTAAGAGTAATGATGCTTTTTCACTTTCGTATTTTTTGTATTTGCAATTTGTAAGCAGCAATGTGCTCCTGCAACAATGAGGATGCAGTGCTTTCCTTTCAAAGTCATCAGTAAATGGAAGTGCTTTGTAGAATTTAAATAGTGGATTTAAGAGTAATGCTCCTTGAAAACTGAAGTTATCAATGTCAGGTTGAGTCAACAATAAAGCTACGGACTCGGCAGCCATGAACAGTTCTGTCAGGTTGTCATTATAAATAAGAACGCATCAAGCAGGCGGCTCTTGTGCTCAAAAGTGAAGCCAACGCAAACGTGCAAAAAAATCTGCAGCACCGCCTGGTTCAACAAGAAACGATTTTTGATCTGAATAGTAGGGCTGGTTAAAAATATGAATTCATCATTGCATTAAAAGGATTTGTTTCCCTACTCAATATTGATTATTTCTGTTGTAATGGCGCCCCACTTCAGAGGGGGCACTCCAGTTTTATGACTCACACTAAACAGACCTGCTTGTTCGTAAGGTTTAAGAATGATCCAGATTTGGTAAGCAACTTTTTTTTTTTCAAGATCCTGGTCCAGACTTTTAAGGTGTAGATGCAGATTTCATTCATTCATTGCTTTCAAAGTCGACCTAAATGTGTGGCAGAACACCAAATTGGTCTCAGGACTGAGCAGACTCAGATTTTAAATCAAGACCGCTGACTACCGCCACTAATTGGCTATTTTTCCACTTCATCACTAAGAGAGGATTAGAGAATATGCCTCTTTCTAAAAGAACTAATAACATAAATTCAACACTACAAACTTTGTCCACAGGGGGCGCAAAATTCGACACAATCTCAAAGATCCTCACAGCTACTTTAAATTCAGTTTTTGATTTTGGTCATGTGTGATATTTGAACAGACATTTTATGAGAAGAAATGACTAGTGTAAACTGTATCTGCACTGTCAACTTATCAACTTACTGAATATGAAACTATTTGACTAATTCAATAGTTTCCTTACATTTTAATCTGTGATGCAGGTTGTTGCAGGATGTTTTTGGTCCAAGTTGTCCTAATCCTTGACTGGTGATTTTATTGGATAACTTAAAGTCTTTTTCTTTCTTTGAAAAAACCTGATTTCTCAGTATGTAGTCACTTCCTGCACAATGATAAAGGACATTGCTGTGTCTTTGAACTGCGAGCATACCTGTAAAGTTTGCTTCTGTTCAACTTTGACTTTTCACACATCAAATGTCGGCTTGGAGAAAAAATTCGGCCGCTGCTTGTTGTGCAGGCCTGCAGAGGCTCCACAGGGTGGAATGTATTAAAACAAATGTGCTTTGTTACAAAGGCTCCCTGGGTTCAAGCTGTCCGGCTGTATGTGCTATCTCTCTGTGGCACAGAGGAGGCTGACGAGTTCAGCAGCACATCTGGAGCAGGCCGACGGGAGATGAGCTTTTAATTATAAAACATAGTCTCTGCTGAAGAAAAAGAGGCCGCCCCTCAATCGCCCAGAGAAAATGTCTGGGTGTGTGTAATCACTTTGCATTGTCGTCACATTCAGCCTGTCTGCACACAAACAGATCTAAAACAAAGCAACAGACTGCTGCAACACAGTTAGGCTCTTTTTTTAATCATCTTTAAAAAATGACCCGGTTTGTAGAAGATGAAATTTTTCTTTGCAGCTATGGAAATCTTTGCAAGATTCACGTTTCAAATATTTACCACTAAAATGTGTGGATTAAAGGAGACTTTGATAAAAGCACTTTCATGAAATAAAATAATAACGTAACAAAATACCTGTTAATATTTTTTGTTTTTACTCGTCATCTGATATTAAACTGAGGGGATGTAAAGTCCTGATTGACAGCTCTGATGACAAATGGTGCAGCATGCAGTAAACTTTAAATCCTGTCTTAGCGTCCACTCACACTATGCAAAGAGCGTCACGTATTGTGTTTAAGCCCGATTGTCCCCCCTCTCTACCACCCCCCACCCCCGGCCTGCACTCACACGCCTCCAGGACATGAAGCGTGCTAAGTTTACAAGTCAGGCGGACTCGATAAAAAAAAAAAGAAAAAGAAAAGGAGGCGCACATCAGAGAACAACCCGGAGAGCATGACCACTACTTTTCTGACTTTTTCATTTGAGTAATTTCAGACAGCGATAACACTTTAAGAAGTCTTGATAATAAAGGTTGACGTTGTGTATCTGAGCTCGTGCTCGTGCATGAGACGCACCATGTCGAAGCACACTTTTTCCAAGTATGGGGGCCGAGGAAGTGCACCGATCACTCGCATGAGTCTTGAGTGGCTAAATTGAGGCACAGCGCGGATTTCAAAGTGTGAGTGTGCTTCTTTAAAACTTCCTTTAAATATGAGTGTCTGCTCCAAACTGACACAAGAAGCTGTTCTGCTGCACACCGTACGGTTCTGAGGCGTCTCTGAAGATTTATCCTTTTGTTGAATGTGTGTTGTGGTGACCAGAAGGAGCCCCTGTAGTGAGGGAATACTCTACCTTCAATTCAGTACAACGGAAGGAGACGGAGAAGCACTGTGCATTTGAACACATGCTCAACAGTCCAGCTCAGAAAATGATTAATTATACAGATGTTCAAAAGACGGACCGAGCTATGTGAATATACTGTGTGCTTTAGGACAGTGAAGGTGCACTGAGAGACCTTCAGTGTGCACTACAGTGAAAAAAAACAAATTCTTCCATGATGTTGTTTTAATATTTTTTTTAAATCTCAGGTTAATTTGGACCAATAAGCTCTTCAGCGTTCAGATATATTTAACATCTCAGATTCTTTTGTTTTTGTTTGTTGTTGTCTGAACGGCAGAGTTATTTAAAGACGTTTCCTCACGATACATGTTTGTATACACGAGTGTTAAAAATATGCAAAGCTAGTCGAGGAGAGAAGTTTGCTAACTGAAGCCTCATCAAAACAATGAAGGTTCGACTTTTATTAAACGACTTCTGAGTTCCTCTAAAAGTTCAAATCTTTCCAGGCGCAGATGAACTTGATGTTTTTGTAAACACTGAGTGAAGCGCCGATGAGACGTGCGAGTTATTGATCACAGGGAAGAAAGAACAAAGTAGTGTCTATAACACAACGCGTGTGAAAAATGTACGAGTGGAAAAAGTCAAACATCAAAAGGCATACATTGTGTAACGCAAGCACACGCAGAAAGTGATTCCTCACATGGGAGAGGAATCTTCAAAGCAGGCGTGTGGCACAAAACAATAAAGGCTACATCAACTTTTAATTGCAGCTGTGATGAAGTTGTCCATTTGAAAGCCTTTTTCTGGTACAGCTACAAAGATCGGGGTGGTTTTTGCTGGGTACATGCTTCAAGTGAGGGTTCAAAATTCAGTGACCCCTAAATGCACGAGCGTGCAGGAGACCACCTCTTCCATTTTTTGTTTTTTGTTTTGCTCTACGTGTGCATATGCATGATTGATCCGCTCCCTCCCTCTGTGCCTCGTGGGCCTGCTCCTTCCGTGGCCTTTGTCTTGCCTGCTGTCCAGTGCTGTAGAAGTGTGCAGTGACAGCTCTGTGGGGGGGCTCGGCTGAAACCCCGGCCTTTCTCCCGAATGGCCAGCAAACAAAGCCCGCAAGCCAGACATGAGTGTAAACACACCAGAGAAGAAGAAGAAGGAAAAAAATGTCAAGGCTCAGCACTTCCTCAGAGAAACAGATGACCTGATTTTATTAGTATGGTTGCCGGCTTGCAAACATCAGTGATCCATGCACAGGTTTTTTGTAACTCGACTAAGATACTGAGGTTTGTAATAAGGGTAGGGGGTCTTTTCTTGAAAGCACATGCCTTTGTTATTTTCTCTTTTTATTCGACTATTTATGTCTATTCCTAATGGAAAACTGTGCATGTGGAAATACATGACTACTACTACTACAGCTGGATGACTGGCCTCATACAGCTTCAGATAAAAGCAATAAAGACACATTAAAGAGAAGACAAGACGGCCTGATCCAAAAAAAAGACTGCACGTTGTTCGCGCCCTCCAATCCTGTGCAAATGAATCACAAGAACACCTAAACCTTGGTACACAGACAGTACCAAGGGTTACACTCACCTCTTCCTGCACTGCTTATTTGCTCGTGCTTATTTCAAATTAAATATTGTGTAGTCGTTTGGGTAAAAATGTGCCCCTTACTATGCAAATCAGCCTCACTGCAAAAAGCCTGTGACTGTCTCACACTGGCAGGAACAGCCTCAGACTGAGACGTTCCCCCCTGCTGAGAGTTGGTGGACACTGCCCCATAATTATTCATTTTGGATCTGAGCTGATGTCGTGAAACAGGCTGTCAGAATGTAGGCAACACATTGTAGATACACGAGCAACAAGGTGTAGAAATATGACATGCTCTTCTTTCACACCTCATCCAGAGAAAAGACATCTCGCTGACGTCTTTGATAGTCTCATTACTGAGCAGGGCCACGCTCCGACTGCAGGACTTTTAGAATGCTTCAGTCTATCTCCATCATGAAGATCACAGATATCCTAGAACTCATTTAGCAGAAGATTTGATCAACATGTGAGAGTAAGTACAACACAAACGAGGATGAAGAGAGGAGGAAGAGCAAACAGACGAGACTTTAAGTCTCATGGGACACACAGGTGCTGACAGGAAGTGGCGACAGAGGAGAAGAGTCTACTCCAGTGTGAGAGTTCGGACCCTGGTGTAAAGGTTGGATGAGAGGAACTGCAGACCTGGATGAGGGAGTTAAGGTAAGGAGATGATTCTGACGCTGTTGTGTAAGCGAGCAGCAGCATGTTCAATTCCAAAGTCACAGACATGAGAAAAAGGAAGGCCAGAGCGAGGGAGCAAGCCGCGAGCTGCGAGCGGCGAGCAGCGAGCAGCGAAAGCCGTGTTTGGTGTTTGTTTCCAACATGCAGAAGGAAGTACTTCTTCTTCTTCTGCCATTTCCCTCAACACAGACCAGTGGCACCTCTCGGCTTTTATTCCGATTAAACACTTGATGCACATATATCCTACTGTTAATCGGATAATTTCAGAGAACGTCCACGTAAACAGGGACGTTGGAAACAAAGGACAGATTTATTTTTTTTTAATGGTGTTGAAGAAACGAACATGTAAAAATAGCTAACGCACGCTCTGTAATCTCCGGCTTAGCTTCAACAACCTGAATCAAATCACATTTTCTCTCTCTCTCTTCTTTGTTATTATTCAGTGTAAAGAACATGAGATGAATCAGCTGACGTGTCGCAGCATTCATGAGGTGCTTTGTATTGATGACACAGCTGAATGTAGGCGTACAGAAAGAGCAACAGGAGGGTTTTGTCTGCAGGTTTTATGCATGCAAATATCTTATCGAGCCCACCATCTTCATCTGACAAAAGCAGGCACTAATACTTATTATCTGTCCGGCTTGTAAGCGCTGTTGGAAGAATGACATCTAAGGAGCGGGAGCAGAAAATAACTTCCCTTCAGCCCCCTGACATTGTCCGTGTTGACATCACCGAGCTGCGATGGACACTTGAGGGCCTATTTTGAAATGACTGCTCCAGTAATCAGAGCCTCTGCATCTGCTAATGTGTGCCGTGAGATTGCTGGATGACGAGGGGCAGCATTGTGTCTCTGATAATTGCAAACCCCCTCTTAACAGACCGCCACTCGCATCCTTAGAAGACAAATATAAAACACCACTAATTATCCGTTTGGATAGGATTAGGAGATGTGTAACGCCTTTGGTCTAAGCCTTTGGTCGGAAGAATTTCACGGAGAAAGAAGATATCTAATCGAAGAATGGGCTGTTGTTATTATGGGGGGGAAAATTGCATGGCAGTGTCAGACGGATGTTTAGTCACTGGAGCCCCAGCGTTGTGTATCCTGGAGGGAATTAGACCAGTCGGCATGTTGTAGGCGGATACAGCTTGTAAAGCCCTCTCTCCAAGTGTAACCTTCAGCAGTGCAGAGCAGAGACACTCTGCAAAAACACGAGGGGGGAATAGGATCTTCTGTCACGCAATTTCAGCAATCCCTTGCCATCTGTCTATTCCATATTGGCGGTGGAGTTAAGAAGCAGGTGTGACGTGTGTTTACATTCTTTTATTGTTCCAGTCATTTATTAGGGTGCTGTCTCCCTCCCTCCAGAGTCCCT